>NC_141008.1:12206102-12611102 GCF_052327205.1 Somniosus microcephalus
CCCCCTCTCCTCAACCTCTCCCTCCCCCCTCTCCTCAACCCTCCCTCCCCCCTCTCCTCAACCCTCCCTCACCTCCCTCTCCTCAACCCTCCCTCCCCCCCTCTCCTCAACCCTCCCTCCCCCCTCTCCTCAACCCTCCCTCCCCCTCCTCAACCACCCTCCCTCCCTCAACCCCTCCCCTCTCCTCAACCCTCCCTCCCTCCCCTCCCTCTCCTCAACCCTCCCTCCCCCCCTCTCCTCAACCCTCCCTCCCCCCTCTCCTCAACCCTCCCTCCCCCCTCTCCTCAACCCCCTCCCCTCTCCTCAACCCTCCCTCCCCCTCCTCCTCAACCCTCCCTCCCCCCTCTCCTCAACCCTCCCTCCCCCTCTCTCAACCCCTCCCTCCCCCCCTCCTCAACCCTCCCTCCCCCCCTCCTCAACCCTCCCTCCCCCCCTCCTCCTCAACCCTCCCTCCCCCCTCTCCTCAACCCTCCCTCCCCCCTCCTCCTCAACCCTCCCTCCCCCCTCCTCCTCAACCCTCCCTCCCCCCCTCCTCCTCAACCCTCCCTCCCCCCCTCCTCCTCAACCCTCCCTCCCCCCCCTCCTCAACCCTCCCTCCCCCCCTCCTCAACCCTCCCTCCCCCCCTCACCCTCCCTCCCCTCCTCAACCCTCCCTCCCCCCTCCTCAACCCTCCCTCCCCCCTCCTCAACCCTCCCTCCCCCCTCCTCAACCCTCCCTCCCCCCTCCTCAACCCTCCCTCCCCCCTCCTCAACCCTCCCTCCCCCCTCCTCAACCCTCCCTCCCCCCTCCTCAACCCTCCCTCCCCCCTCCTCAACCCTCCCTCCCCCCCTCCTCAACCCTCCCTCCCCCCTCCTCAACCCTCCCTCCCCCCCTCCTCAACCCTCCCTCCCCCCTCCTCAACCCTCCCTCCCCCCCTCCTCAACCCTCCCTCCCCTCTCTCTCCTCAACCCCTCCCTCCCCTCCTCTCCTCAACCCCTCCCTCCCCTCAACCCTCCCTCCCCTCCCCTCAACCCTCCCTCCCTCCCCCTCAACCCTCCCTCCCTCCCTCCCCTCAACACTCCCTCCCCCCCTCAACACTCCCTCCCTCCCCTCAACACTCCCTCCCTCCCCTCAACACTCCCTCCCTCCCCTCAACACTCCCTCCCTCCCCTCAACACTCCCTCCCTCCCCTCAACACTCCCTCCCTCCCCTCAACACTCCCTCCCTCCCCTCAACACTCCCTCCCTCCCCTCAACACTCCCTCCCTCCCCTCAACACTCCCTCCCTCCCCTCAACCCTCCCTCCCTCCCTCCCCTCAACCCTCCCTCCCTCTCTCCCCTCAACCCTCCCTCCCTCTCTCCCCTCAACCCTCCCTCCCTCTCTCCCCTCAACCCTCCCTCCCTCTCTCCCTCAACCCTCCCTCCCTCTCTCCCCTCAACCCTCCCTCCCTCTCTCCCCTCAACCCCTCCCTCCCTCTCTCCCCTCAACCCCTCCCTCCCTCTCTCTCCTCAACCCCTCCCTCCCTCTCTCTCCTCAACCCCTCCCTCCCTCTCTCTCCTCAACCCCTCCCTCCCTCTCTCTCCTCAACCCCTCCCTCCCTCTCTCTCCTCAACCCCTCCCTCCCTCTCTCTCCTCAACCCCTCCCTCCCTCTCTCTCCTCAACCCCTCCCTCCCTCTCTCTCCTCAACCCCTCCCTCCCTCTCTCTCCTCAACCCCTCCCTCCCTCTCTCTCCTCAACCCCTCCCTCCCTCTCTCTCCTCAACCCCTCCCTCCCTCTCTCTCCTCAACCCCTCCCTCCCTCTCTCTCCTCAACCCCTCCCTCCCTCTCTCTCCTCAACCCCTCCCTCCCTCTCTCTCCTCAACCCCTCCCTCCCTCTCTCTCCTCAACCCCTCCCTCCCTCTCTCTCCTCAACCCCTCCCTCCCTCTCTCTCCTCAACCCCTCCCTCCCTCTCTCTCCTCAACCCCTCCCTCCCTCTCTCTCCTCAACCCCTCCCTCCCTCTCTCTCTCCTCAACCCCTCCCTCCCTCTCTCTCCTCAACCCCTCCCTCCCTCTCTCTCCTCAACCCCTCCCTCCCTCTCTCTCTCCTCAACCCCTCCCTCCCTCTCTCTCTCTCCTCAACCCCTCCCTCCCTCTCTCTCTCTCCTCAACCCCTCCCTCCCTCTCTCTCTCTCCTCAACCCCTCCCTCCCTCTCCTCTCTCTCTCTCCTCAGCCCCTCCTCCCTCTCTCTCTCTCCCTCCTCAGCCCCTCCCTCCCTCTCTCTCTCTCCCTCCTCAGCCCCTCCCTCCCTCTCTCTCTCTCCCTCCTCAGCCCCTCCCTCCCTCTCTCTCTCTCCCTCCTCAGCCCCTCCCTCCCTCTCTCTCTCTCCCTCCTCAGCCCCTCCCTCCCTCTCTCTCTCTCCCTCCTCAGCCCCTCCCTCCCTCTCTCTCTCTCCCTCCTCAGCCCCTCCCTCCCTCTCTCTCTCTCCCTCCTCAGCCCCTCCCTCCCTCTCTCTCTCTCCCTCCTCAGCCCCTCCCTCCCTCTCTCTCTCTCCCTCCTCAGCCCCTCCCTCCCTCTCTCTCTCTCCCTCCTCAGCCCCTCCCTCCCTCTCTCTCTCTCCCTCCTCAGCCCCTCCCTCCCTCTCTCTCTCTCCCTCCTCAGCCCCTCCCTCCCTCTCCCTCCTCAGCCCCTCCCTCCCTCTCTCTCCTCAGCCCCTCCCTCCCTCTCTCTCCTCAACCCCTCCCTCCCTCTCTCTCCTCAACCCCTCCCTCCCTCTCTCTCCTCAACCCCTCCCTCCCTCTCTCTCCTCAACCCCTCCCTCCCTCTCTCTCCTCAACCCCTCCCTCCCTCTCTCTCCTCAACCCCTCCCTCCCTCTCTCTCCTCAACCCCTCCCTCCCTCTCTCTCCTCAACCCCTCCCTCCCTCTCTCTCCTCAACCCCTCCCTCCCTCTCTCTCCTCAACCCCTCCCTCCCTCTCTCTCCTCAACCCCTCCCTCCCTCTCTCTCCTCAACCCCTCCCTCCCTCTCTCTCTCCTCAACCCCTCCCTCCCTCTCTCTCTCCTCAACCCCTCCCTCCCTCTCTCTCCTCAACCCCTCCCTCCCTCTCTCTCTCCTCAACCCCTCCCTCCCTCTCTCTCTCTCCTCAACCCCTCCCTCCCTCTCTCTCTCTCCTCAACCCCTCCCTCCCTCTCTCTCTCTCCTCAACCCCTCCCTCCCTCTCTCTCTCTCCTCAGCCCCTCCCTCCCTCTCTCTCTCTCCCTCCTCAGCCCCTCCCTCCCTCTCTCTCTCTCCCTCCTCAGCCCCTCCCTCCCTCTCTCTCTCTCCCTCCTCAGCCCCTCCCTCCCTCTCTCTCTCTCCCTCCTCAGCCCCTCCCTCCCTCTCTCTCTCTCCCTCCTCAGCCCCTCCCTCCCTCTCTCTCTCTCCCTCCTCAGCCCCTCCCTCCCTCTCTCTCTCTCCCTCCTCAGCCCCTCCCTCCCTCTCTCTCTCTCCCTCCTCAGCCCCTCCCTCCCTCTCTCTCTCTCCCTCCTCAGCCCCTCCCTCCCTCTCTCTCTCTCCCTCCTCAGCCCCTCCCTCCCTCTCTCTCTCTCCCTCCTCAGCCCCTCCCTCCCTCTCTCTCTCTCCCTCCTCAGCCCCTCCCTCCCTCTCTCTCTCTCCCTCCTCAGCCCCTCCCTCCCTCTCCCTCCTCAGCCCCTCCCTCCCTCTCCCTCCTCAGCCCCTCCCTCCCTCTCTCTCCCTCAGCCCCTCCCTCCCTCTCCCTCCTCAGCCCCTCCCTCCCTCTCTCTCCTCAGCCCCTCCCTCCCTCTCTCTCCTCAGCCCCTCCCTCCCTCTCTCTCCTCAGCCCCTCCCTCCCTCTCTCTCCTCAGCCCCTCCCTCCCTCTCTCTCCTCAGCCCCTCCCTCCCTCTCTCTCCTCAGCCCCTCCCTCCCTCTCTCTCCTCAGCCCCTCCCTCCCTCTCTCTCCTCAGCCCCTCCCTCCCTCTCTCTCCTCAGCCCCTCCCTCCCTCTCTCTCCTCAGCCCCTCCCTCCCTCTCTCTCCTCAACCCCTCCCTCCCTCTCTCTCCTCAACCCCTCCCTCCCTCTCTCTCCTCAACCCCTCCCTCCCTCTCTCTCCTCAACCCCTCCCTCCCTCTCTCTCCTCAACCCCTCCCTCCCTCTCTCTCCTCAGCCCCTCCCTCCCTCTCTCTCCTCAGCCCCTCCCCTCCCTCTCTCTCCTCAGCCCCTCCCTCCTCCTCAGCCCCTCCCTCCCTCTCTCTCCTCAACCCCTCCCTCCCTCTCTCTCCTCAACCCCTCCCTCCCTCTCTCTCCTCAACCCCTCCCTCCCTCTCTCTCCTCAGCCCCTCCCTCCCTCTCTCTCCTCCCCTCCGCCCCTCCCTCCCTCTCTCTCCTCCGCCCCTCCCTCCCTCTCTCTCCTCCGCCCCTCCCTCCCTCTCTCTCCTCCGCCCCTCCCTCCCCTCTCTCTCCTCAACCCCCTCCCTCCCTCTCTCTCTCCTCAACCCCCTCCCTCCCTCCCTCCCTCTCTCTCCTCAACCCCCTCCCTCCCCCTCTCTCTCTCCTCAACCCCTCCCTCCCCCTCTCTCTCTCTCCTCAACCCCTCCCTCCCCCCTCTCTCTCTCCTCAACCCCTCCCTCCCCCCCTCTCTCTCCTCAACCCCTCCCTCCCCCTCTCTCTCTCCTCAACCCCTCCCTCCCTCCCTCCCTCCCTCTCTCTCCTCAACCCCTCCCTCCCTCCCTCCCTCTCTCTCCTCAACCCCTCCCTCCCTCTCTGTCCTCCTGATATTTTTCCATGTTGAATGCATTGTATATGAATCATGGTTATGGGGCTTCCGTATGTGTCCGATATCTGGCTGACGAAGGGGAAGTATGTTCGGCTGGTCTCTTCAAGTCAACCTTTCTGTGCTTTACTCAGGTCCATAATGGTGCTAAAGGAGCCAAATGTGGCTTAATCTTTGCTTATAACGATGAGTCAGAAACCTTCGATGCAGAGAAACATTTTAAGAGGTTTGAAAAGTATAATAAATGGAAGCTGCAAGAATTCCGACAGTTTGTGAAGGAAAGGTGAGACCAGCGTCAAATTCTACGCAACAGTTTCCGCTCCGCCAACTTGTACCAACTTTTTGTTTTTGTTTAATTGTATCTGTTGCAATCTATTATTTGTAGGGACCATTTTGTTTGTACAAACTAATTTAGGTCATAGACTGATGCACAGTTTTCCCAAACGGAGTAGTTCTATGTACACATTGGATAAAAGGTACCAATGTGCATGTTTCTGGTGTGTGCCCGATACACCTGCAGTGTCTGTACTGTGAAATCATGACCTTGTTGTACGAGCTGTGTCTGATGTATCTGACGTGCATAGCTGCTGCAGTAAAGGTACTATTTGATTTAAAGGCTTTATTGGTGACGGGTAAGTCTGTATTTGTCAGTCTAGTGTCTCTGATGGCTGAAGCAATTGTACGAATGGTGCACAGTCTGTGTTGGATGTACTAGTGATGCTATATGTAACCCCTTCACGGTTCTCTAGATATATGTGAGATGTGGTCTCTGTTGTAGACAGTATTCTATAGTCCAGTAAGGAGATCACTACTACAATGGCTTAATTCTAATTATCTTACTTTATAGTTTTAACGTCAGACAGTATAAGAAGATTACGGGTCAATGACCTAAATTAGACATTTGCATACATTAGAATGAATCTAGACATAATAAACATACATTCTCCATTTATATGGATTCAAAGGAGAATCTGTCCCGGTGTCCAAATTCGAGTGCACTCTTTCGTTGGCGCGCTTAAGTTGGAGCTCATGGTATGTATAATGTCTGCAAGACTTACGACTCCGAACCCCTTCGTTGAATTCTCTTCACGATCACTGAATCCCACTTTGAGTTCTGGATGCAGAGCTACTAATACGAAGGGCGGCGGCCGAGTTTGGAAGCCCGGGACGGGATGCGGCAGCCATAGAGCTCCTGCCCTCTTCTTCCAGTCGCTCGCTTTTCCTGCTCGAAAAACCCGACTCCACCCCTTCCTCCTGGGGTTTCTGCCTGGAGACTGCGCAGCCTCACTGTCTGCAACAGTTGATACTGGTGCAGAATTATGGGAAGTCTGCTCTTAGTCACATTGTGTCCTTGAAAGTTCTTGCCGTAGCTTCACATGGGCAACTTTAACCCAGGGATTTATAACAATGATAATACAGTGTCTAAGTTAAAGATTGATAACCATACTTAGCGTACATAACATTTCCAGTGGGTATTACATATATATGTGCACTCCAGGTTGCCTGAAGCAGCAAATTTTCAGTTGTTACTTTGTCTGGAGCAGACAATCTATCAAAATTATGTTAGTAACAACTCGAAAATTTGCTGCCTTCAGGCAACCTGGATGTGCACATATATATGTAACTAACCACTGGAAATCTGTTATGTACGATAAAGCTATGGTTATCACATCTTTAACTTAGACACTGTATTATCCCTTGTTATAAATCCCTGGGTTAAAGTTGCATGTGAAGTGGAGTGTCATGAATGCGTTCATGCCCACGATTCCCAGATAACAAGTTCCTGATCTGGGCTCGATGGAGAGCAGCCGTTCCTCTCTTTGGGTGGGAGAAGTGAAGAGTTCTCCATTGAAACAATGTGGGAGAGTTACATGTGGTGTTAGAGAAAGGCCTAAAAACAACTTCCATATCAAAGTAGATTTTCATGTTGAATCTGATTTCTTATGACCAGGGTCTTTAGAACTCGTTGAATGTTTGATAATTCCCTTCCCTCCCACCCCAAAAAAAGCTGCTTGGGAGCAAAATATTTAGAAATTGGGTGTTGCGAATGTGCTGCTTTATCGTTCAGTCAAATTTTGAGTTGAGCTATGACCAAAATCTCTGTCTGTTTCTGGTTGATATAATGCATTATTGTAAGAAAATGTTTGCCTTAACTTCTAGAGGCAGCTACTGTTGCTGTTAGACTGGAAATTAGACCCGTTGTTTGGTTTTCGAGCTGATGGTTTCTTGCCTCTCTCTACAACAGACAGAGTGGCCAGAGCGCTGACCTGGAGGGAGATGATCCTGTTGGCTGGTTTGAACTGGAGGATGAATGGAATGAGACGGAAGTAAAATTACAGACCTGTCGAATCAGCAAGGTAAGGAAGCACCAACAATGTCGATCGATCGGTTTTTGGATCCAAAGGGAACCAGGGGATAGGGTGGGAAAGTGGAGTTGCGGCAGACGATCAGCCATGATCTTACCGAATGGCAGACCAGGCTCAAAGGGCTGACTGGCCTACTCCTGCTTCTGTTTCTTCTGTCACTTCCATCTGTGTTTGTCAGTAGTGCTGCCAGTTTGCGATTGACTGGAGTTTGTGCAGTTTAGATTCACTGTTCAAGTTATTGAGAGGCAAGTAATGATCCAGTAATCCTAACTGCTATCTGTAAATTTCATACTGATTTTTATTTTCCTGCAAATATATATTGCATAGCTTTCCACTTGTATCAGATAAAACTGGGTGAAAAATCTGCTCTAAACATGTGGAGAGTCCCTGCGATTGTTGAATGTGGCAGTAGGTTTCTTGTGAACAATGAACAGTACAGGAAACGTTGTGCTATCCGGCACCGACGGGACCGAGCTGTTGCCGTTCCCTCAAAACTGCCGGACAAACCAGCGTTAATGTTGAAGCATACGGAGCGTCTCCGTATCTGGCAACAAACACTGTGCTTCTAAACAGTCGGCCGTACCTTGGAAGCGTCTCTGTCGCTTAGCAACAGCTTCAGAGAGACTTTGCAGAGCCTGACTGTTGGGGGGAAAAAAAAGCCACGAGAAGAAAAAAAACCTAACAAAACGGCTCCTGATTTTTGCCGGACATTTAGTCTCCGGATAACACACAGTTTCCTGTATTCAAGTAACGTGGTGAGATTTTTGTGACAGGCAGTTGATGTTCCAGTTGGTGCCAGTAGGTGGCACCAGTGTATTGGTTATTTCTGCAAAGTACAACTAGATTTGACTCGCTCTCGGTGGTGATGTGATAGCTTGCTGTCAGCTCGTTTGCAAATGTCTTCTAGCTGAATAGGCAGCGGTGTTGGACATACAACTGCGATGCTGTCACACGATCACCATTCAAATGCGGCTTGAATTTGAATTAATACTGTTGGGAATGCTCAATGAAATGTTTTAATAAATGTGATCTGGCTTCTTGTCTTTTTTGTAGACTGTCACACAGACTTAAACGAGCAAGATGGTGCACTGGTGACCCAAACCAGACATTAACTCAGTCAAACTAATCTATGTGGCACTTTTGTTAGATTATATGTTTACCTTGCATCAAATAGTTTATTTGCTTTTCTATGTTTTTGTTAATATGGCTGAAAGTTTTGGTAACTTCATTTATTTATGGCCATTACACAGGGCGCCAGTGTAATGGGACCAGCCTTCTCGGCTGCTTCTGTGGAATGACTGTTTTGTGGTGATGGTGACCGAGCTCTGTCTTGATTTTTCTCCCCAGTATCTGATGGTGAAGTTTCTCTGCCCCCGCCAAGAAGATGAGAATAACGTGCGTATTGGCATCAAGCATCTAACGATTCGTGGTTACTTGAGACCATCCAATCAAGAGTGCGTCTCTTTCTCTGACGCAGCACCAAGCGGTCTTGTTACCGGGCAGACTCTCGTGTTGAAGACTCTCTACTTTATCCAGCAACTGGCACAGGATGCAGTATGTTGAAACTGATGTTTTTAAATCCATATGTAAAATATTCAAGGATACCATACTTAATGAAACTTTTCTTCCAATTGTCTCCACTCTTGTCCAAGAGTGACTTTTGCTGGGGTCTAATTCCACAAGCACCAGCTGCCCTCAACTACCTCGCCCAAGTGACTTGGCTACATGTAGGTTCAGAGGGTGGCTGCCCATTTGGTGGTAGCACGTCGTAGGCAAACTGACTCCTGTCTTAGAATGAAAGAATCGTACAGCACAGAAGGGGGCCATTCGGCCCATTGTTCCTGTGTAGACTCTTGGAAAGAGCAGCCCAATTAGTACTACACTACTCCCTTGCCCTTTCTGCATCGCCCAATTAGTACTACACTACTCCCTTGCCCTTTCTGCATCGCCCAATTAGTACTACACTACCCCCTTGCCCTTTCTGCATCGCCCTGCAAACATTTTCTCCGATTCCCTTTTGAAAGTTGTTATTGAATCTTCTTCCGCCGCCCTTTCAGGCAGCGCCTTCCCGATCACAACAACTCGCTGCTGAAGAAATTTCTGCTCAACTCCCCTCTGCTTCTTTTACCAATCACCTTAAATCTGTGTCCTCCAGTTACAGACCCTTGTGCCAGTGGGAACAGTTTCTCCTTATTTACTCTTATCGAAACCCTTGATGATTTTGAACACCTCTATTAAATCTCCCCTTGACCTTCTCTGCTCCAAGGAGAGCAACCCCAGCTTCTCCAGTCTCTCCACTTAACTGAAGTCCCTCATCCCTGGTCCCATTCTCGTAAATCTCCTCTACACCCTCTCCAAGGCCTTGACATCCTTCCTAAAGTGCGGTGCCCAGAATTGGACACCATACTCCAGCTGGGGCCTAACCAGTGATTTATAAAGGTTTAGATTAACTTTATTGCTTTTGTACTTCATGCTGCTGTTTACAAAGCCAAGGCTTTAACGGCCATCTCAACTTGTCCTGCCACCTTCAAAGATTTGTCTACGTACCCAGGTCTCTCTCTTCCTGAACTCCCTTTAAAATTGTCCCATTTAGTTTACATCGCCTCTCCTCATCCTTCCTACCAAAATGCATCACTTCACACTTCTCTGTGTTAAATTTCATCTGCCACGTGCCTGGCTATCTCACCAGTCTGTCTCTGTCCTCCTGAAGTCTGTTACTACATTTCTGAGTTTAGTGTCATCTGCAAACTTGAAATTATGCCCTGTATACCCAAGTCCAGGTTGTTAATATATCAAAAAGAGCAGTGGTCCTAATACCGAACCCTGGGGAACACCATCCAGTCTGAAAAATAACACCTCTGCTTTCTGTCTCTTAGACAATTTGTATCCATGCTGCCACTGCCACTGTCCCTTTAATCCCATTGGCTTCAATTTTGCTAACCAGTCTATTATGTGGTACTTTATCAAACACATTTGAAAGTCCATATACACATCAACCACACTACCCTCAGCCCCCTCTGCTACTTCATCAAAGAACTCAATCAAGTTAGTCAAGCGTGATTTGCCTTTAACAAATCCATGCAGTTATTAATCTCATATTTTTCCAAGTGACAATTAATTTTGTCTCCGATTATTGCCTCAAAGTTCCCCCAGCACCTAACTGGCCTCTAGTTTCTGGATTTATTCCCCGCCCCTTTTTTGAACAGGGGTGTAACATTTGCAATCCTCCAGTCTTCAGGGACCAATCACATATCTAAGGAGGTTTGGAAGATTGTGGCCAGAGCCTTGGCTATCTCCACCCTAACTTCCCTCAGTATCCTGGGATGCATCCCATCTGGACCGGGTGACTTTTTTTTTTACTTTGAGCGCTGCCAGCCTTTTAATTACATCCTCTCTCTATTTTTATCCTATCCAATTCCTCCGCTACCTCTTCATGTACTCTGATATTGGCAGCACCTCTTGTTTTGGGAAGACAGATGCAAAGTACTCATTTAGCCCCTCGGCCGTGCCCTCTGCGTCCATGCGAAGATCTCCTTTTTGGTCGTTAATCAGCCCCGCCATTCCTTCGACAATTTTAACCTAACATCTGCACGAATGATCCAGAGCAGAGGCCCGGGGTAAGATCAGCTAACTCCGTATAGATCGTGGATCAAACCTAGGACCTTCCTGGCCTTTGTGGCTTGGTATTTTGCTGTGCGATAGTTACCCTCAAAGCCATTAGGATGAGGATCTTGAAACCAGTTTGCTGGGGTATAGATGGCCAGTGGAGCTTGGGGGGTGACGGGCGTGCAGGACATTAGAGTGGTTTATGAGCATCATCTGAACTCTTGCAGAGCAGTTGTTCCCAATTATTTGCTTTGCCCTCTCTGGGATATCTTCTCCAGCCATACGCTGCAGCCTGCAGCCTCCTTTCCTCTAGGTTACCTCCTCATCAAGGCCTCTTCGCTTCACCAGAGGTCAATCATTCTGCCACTGACCCATTTTAATTTTGTATTGTGCCATTCACTGTTTTATTAATTTTATATCTTCCATAGTTTAGTTTTGGCATCACTTGACTATCTTGTTTTCTTTCCGTTCGTGGACCTTCACCTTGGATTTCTAATCAAACTGTGATAGATTGCAGCTACTGCTGGCTATCTAACATGAGTCACTGTGTTGGAGCCACTTTTGAGTGTGTGTGAGACTGATTTTTTTTTCCAAGTGGAAAGGGTTTTTATAATCATTTATTGGAGTGGGTTACTTGAAGAAACCTCCTAGATATCTGAAGCTTTTAATTGCCCTTTTTGGTATTTTGCTGTCTGCAATTAATTTTTTTCTCTGAGGGGAAAAAGGTAAATCCTCAAACAACGACATCATCCCAGTATGTGCCCCGTAAAGCACCACAGTAACTTTAGGTTCCCTACATCCTTCAGAATGTTTAATTTGCCCTGATACCTAGGTAAATTACATAGGATATGAAACCGAAAACCTCTCTTTAAATTACTTTAGCTACTGATTCTATCCTGTGCCTCCAGAACGACAAAAAACAACGACGGCTTGGATTTATATAGTGTCTAACGTAGTAAAACGTCCCAAGGTGCTTCACCGGAGCGTTACCAAACAAAATGTGACACTGAGACACACGAGATATCAGAACAGGTGATCAAAAGCTTAGTCAAAGAGATAGCTTTTAAGGAGTGTCTTAAAGGAGGAGAGAGAGACGGAGAGGTTTGTGGAGGGAATGCCAGAGCTTGGGGTGTAGGCAGCTGAAGGCACGGCCGCCAATGGTGGAGCAATTAAAATCGGGGATGCGCAAGAAGCCAGAATTGGAGGAGCGCCGAGATCTTGGTGGGTTGTAAGGCTGGAGGAGGTTACAGAAATCGGGAGGGGCGAGGCCATGGAGGGATTTGAAAACAAGGATAAGAATTTTAAAATTGAGGCGTTGTCTTCAGGATCCTCCTTGTCTTTGAGAAGTGTTAGACTACCCTTATACTAGACTTTGTTTTAGGCTTTAACTTACCAAATAATTTGGACCATAAACAAACAAGTGAACAAATAGCAGAAGCTTAGTATAATTTTTATAGTAATTAAGATTGTTTAACTCCTTGTGCAGTAGCAACTCTATGCTAAACTAATTTAAATTTTATATTGTGAAATTTTTCCTTTTAAGTTGCAATATGGAAATTATCTACCATAACGAATAACTCTTAAATCACAGTCTGCAAAGGCTGTAGGAAAAATTCATCGATTTGAAATGTACAGGTTAATAAATGACCTCAATTTATCAGAGCTTTGCAAATTTCTATAAGATTGTCAAATTTAAAAGGCGATTCCAATCAAATACATAATCTCAACAAATCACATAGCGTACAAAAGCGAAATACTGCAGGTGCCGGAAACCTGAAATAAAAAGAGAAAATGCTGGAAATACTCAGCAGGTCAGGCAGCACCTGTGGAGGGAGAAACCGAGTCAACGTTTCAGGTCGATGACCCTTCGTCAGAACCCATAGCATGCTTGTTTGAATTGAGTGACTTGGCTCCTTCCTCGAGCAAATTGCTTGGAGACAACTGACAATGCATCAGAATGTTGAATCGAGTAAAGCTGGGACCTGAGTTCTGTTAGAGAAGCTGATTTTTTAAACTTTAGTACCGTGACGGAATTAAAGGAGCTGATACCAAGCTAACACTTGAACAAAAATGCTTCATTTTGTCATTACTGTGGTGCATTGGTCATTTCACTTTGAGGAGTCTACTACAGGAAACTTTCGATTAACCGGCCCCTAAATAACCGGAAATGTTGGTTAACCGGCAAAATTCAGGAGTAGGTTCAGGTAACTTTTATTACTTGCCTTCCTCCATGTGTTGCTGTGCAAGGGTGTGGCTGCAGCTGTTGCTAAGCTACAGAGACGCTTGCAACTTGTGGCCATTGTTTTGAACCTGTTGCTAAGCAACAGAGTTTGTTGCTTTATACGGAGCTCTCAGCTCCGTATCTTTTACTATAGCGCTCGGTTATCCGGAATTTTTGATGAACCGGCACCAGGTCGGTCCCGTCCGTGCCGGATTAAAAAAAAGTTTCCTGTAGTATCTCTGTTGGACATCATTTTTTGACCCTGGAACTGTTGATGTCTGTCCCAGGGGTGTTTTAGGTTTTCCTTGGTCACCTTATTTGTAGCGTGACCTGCATCTTTCGAAATTGGATGCGATACCTCAATCCAGGGTGAATTGGGCTGCTGGGGCCTGCCAGGAATTCCTCATGGAAATTCCAACTGCAGGTGAAGAATGGGGAGCACTCCAAGTAGAAGGAGCTCTCAGCCTCTTAAAAGGAATCAGAGATTGAATGCACATATGCGAGGGTGGACATTCAGGGCACTATGTAATTGAGGATGGCCACCAACCAAGGTATACTGAGTCAATATCTTTTTTATTTGTTTCTGGGATGTGGGCGTCGCTGACGAGGCCAGCATTTATTGCCCATCCCTACTTGCCCTTGAGAAGGTGGTGGTGAGCCGCGTTCTCGAACCGCTGCAGTCCGTGTGGTGAAGGTACTCCCACAGCACTGTTATGGAGGGAGTTCCAGGATTTTGACCCAGCGACGATGAAGGAACGGCGATATATTTCCAAGTCAGGATGGTGTGTGACTTGGAGGTGGTGGTGTTCCCATGCGCCTGCTGTCCTTGTCCTTCTAGGTGGAAGAGGTCGCGGGTTTGGGAGCTGCTGCCGAAGAAGCCTTGGCGAGTTGCTGCAGTGCATCTTGTAGATGGTACACACTGCAGCCATGGTGCGCCAGTGGTGGAGGGAGTGAATGTTTAATCATAGAATGGTGGGGGATTCGGCAATGGTAATGCCGTTGAATGTCAAGGGACGGTGGTTAGACTCTCTCTTGTTGGAGACAGTCATTGCCTAACACTTGCGTGGTGCAAATGTTACTTGCCACTTCACAGCCTAAGCCTGAATGTTGTCCAGGTCTTGCTGCATACGGCATGGACTGCTTCATTATCGTGTTGCGACTGGAACTGAACACTGCAGTCATCAGCGAATATCCCCACTTCAGACCTTGATGCCACACTCGATCAAATGCTGCCTTGATGTCCAGGGCAGTCACTCTCGCCTCACCTCTGGAATTCAGCTCCTTTGTCCACGTTTGGACCAAGGCTGTAATGAGGTTGGGAGCCGAGTGGTCCTGGCTGAACCCAAACTGGGCATCAGTGAGCAGGTTATTGGTGAGTAAATGACATGATTGCCCAAGTCACTTTAAGATACACTTCTCGATGTGGGAGGTTAGGCTATATTTACTGCTCTAGTGCTCCCAGCTGTTTATTATTTTCTATAATCTCACTGACAGCAATTTGTTGGCTGTGTAATGTAGTCCATCTTTTTATTTTGAAATGGTTGTGAGCAGGCTGACCTGGATAACGGCAGAATGACTTGGGTGAAAGGGTAATAAAGATTGTGACTGAGGACTTGAACGCAAATGACGAGGACTGTATCATTTTTTTTGTTCATCAGAATAATTATATCTTAACAGCATCCCCAACAAGGACCTGTGTGAACCTGCTACATAATTGGCTCAGAATGGTCTGTATTGTGGTATTTTAGGTTGTCTTGCCTGCTGGTTTGATGGTTAATCGGTGCATTTTCTTTACCTGTAGGCAGAATTGAGAGAGCGGAGGTTAAAACAGAAACCTTATCTGGACTTTTCAGACCTTAGCTTACAACTCTTCTGGAACTTCTACAAAAAATTCAGACAAAAGTAAGCCCCACATTGTTTTTTCTTTCTTCCCCATTACTTGACTTCTCCTGGGGGGCAGCAATTCATG
The DNA here is from genome assembly GCF_052327205.1 of Somniosus microcephalus. NCBI lineage: Eukaryota > Metazoa > Chordata > Chondrichthyes > Squaliformes > Somniosidae > Somniosus > Somniosus microcephalus. Next base: position 12,220,993 of record NC_141008.1, read on the forward strand.
TTGGTGTAGGTTCTTTAGATGATGGTGCTGGCACCTGCGCCTTATCCAAATGCCATTCTTCATGTGTGACCAGGGACTGGTGGAATGCTGTTTGCTTGAAAGCGGGAGGGAGGTAGGTAGGTCAAAGTCAGTGTTCCAACAGAGAGAGAGAGGGGAGACTTGCATAACCTCAGGCCATCCCAAAGTGCTTTATAGCCAATGAAATACTTTGGAAGTATCGTCACGGTTGTTATGTAGGAAACACAGCAGCCATTTTGTACACAGCAAGGGCCCACAAGCAGCAGTGATAATGACCAGATAATCTGTTCTTAGTGATGCTGCTTCAGGGATAAATATTGACCAGGAGAACTCCGCTGCTCCTCTTCGAAATAGTGCCATGGGTTCTTTTACGTCTGCCTGAGAGGGTTGGACGGGGCCTCGGTTTAACGTCTCATCTGAAGGACCGCACCTCCGACGCTGAAATGTCAGCCTAGATTTTAGATTCTGGAGTGGGTCTTGAACCCACAACTTTCTGACTCGGGTGAGACTCACTGAGCCACGACTGCCACAGCAGAGCCTAGTGCTGGTGGTGGGGTGGTGGAGGGGAGCTGTGTGTGAGATGGTCTCCCCTTCTGACTAGCCTTGGGGTTCTCAGACAGAATGTGTGCACTCCAGCCTGGGACCTTCCTACATTTCATGGCTCATCGTGTCGCCGTGCAGTATGTTGAACCATCAGGTACATCATCGACGCATTCTTCCTCCTCAAAATCTGTTCCAGCATGCTGTGAAAACCAGGGCAGTGGAATTAAAATCACTTCTGCTCAAATGTTTGTTTCTTTGAGGCGGGACCTTTTTTAATAAAGGGATTGGTTGTCTGTGCTTCGGATTACCTTAAATATTTTATTCATGGGAATTTGATGAACCAGCTTTTGGTGAAGTACGTTGTAGGGGTTGCAAGTTGTTTTTCAGGAGAGGTGAATTGATGTTCAATTTAGCATAAATGAAATAATAGGAATATAGAAAAGATTGGAAACAAAATACAAGCAGAATATTAAGTCATAAAATTCAGTGGATTCTTGTAAAAATGTCCACAGTAGCAGAAGGAATTTGCAGGTTAGTGTTCAGTATATGTGAAATCCTTAAAGTTGTGAAATATTTTAAACAGCAGTATTGAGGATTTGCCATCAGTTTGCTTTCACCAGTTGCTAGGCATTCAGAAGGTTTAACAATCTAGAGATGGCAGGCAGCACAGGGGTGAGTATTTTGACATGGTGTGATACGGACTCCTGCCTGCACTCCCAATCTCAGGGCTCTGGTGGTGGCGGGGGAAAGAGGAGGAAGCAGGTAAATTCCCCACAGATAGGAAAAGAAATTGATGGTTGAAATAGCCAGACTCCACTCCTATGCCTCCTTGAAGGTTATACGGTCAAGCTCAGCTGCATATTGGGATATGGTATATGTGTAATTTGAGATATGACATATGGTGAGTGTAGCAAGCTCGGGAGGGGCAGGTGAAATGAAATGAAATGAAATCCATTTTACGTGCAAGAATCACACAGTAGGTTCCATTTTTATTTTTATTAAATCTTAGTTGTTTTTGCAGTCTTTAATTCTAACAGTACTATATCTGTACAATGGGTAACTGCAGCCTTCTGGGCTAGCTTACATATGTTTGTACTTAGACTGGAGACACCGTTCTCTTTTCTGGCCTTCCTAAACCAAGCAAAAATGTTTAACTGGTCTCGGAATATCTTGATAGTGACTGGTAGTGAAAGTGGGTAAAGGGTCATGGAATGTCGATGCCTATGGAGTAGTGCAGCTAGAAACAGTATAAATTGGGTAAAATCATAGTCCGAGGTTGGGAGATGAAGAAGGGAGACATCTGGAGGCTTGAGTTTGCCCGTCTGTAATGTATCTGCAGTGGCGAAGCAGCTTTTGTAACCTTGGTGTTGGTTGTGAGCAACGTTCTCTCTGATGCTGCGTAGCTCTCTGCCACCCCGCATAGTCCAGGACTGGCTTTTGCTGTTAAATTTTGCGCATTCGCGAAACTGTGATTGGGCCGTGCAGCACCCAAAAAAACCATTCGGGGGAACACTGGTTGAGAGTATGTAACATTTAACCTTCAATAAATGGCAAGCGTTTCACTCCATGTCAAAGAATTCATCCTTGGTACATAGACGCAGGACTGCAGCCTTTGTCTATATTCACACACAGAATCACAGAAACCCCACAGTGCAGATAGAGGCCATTTCGGCCCATCGAGCCTGCACCGACGCATATCCCACCCGATCCCCGTAACCCCTACTCCAACGCATATCCCACCCTATCCCCGTAACTCCACGTATTTAATCCCCCTAACACTAAGGGTCAATTTATCATAGCCAATCAACCTAACCCGCACATCTTTGGACCGTGGGAGGAAACCGGAGCACCCGGAGGAAACCCACGCAAACACGGGGAGAATGTGCAAACTCCACACAGACAGTCGCCCGAGGCCGGATTCGAACCCGGGTCCCTGGTGCTGTGAGGCAACAGTGCTAACCACTATGCCACCGTGTAAAAATAGACATTCCTAACAATGTGATACCAGGATAGTAGAAGGCAAACTAGTAATTCCTAGAATGGTGACCACTCTTTCACTTCCCAATGAAAAGAAAGAGGATGGGAAAGAAAAAGAGATCAAATAATGTATGGCAAAACATTAGCTTTCTTGAGAAGAGTGTGTGTAAACTTTCAGGGCAACAATCTTTGCTGCGTGAAGAGTAATAATAGGAAATGTAACTTTCATTTTCTTCTTCCTGCAGTCGAGAATTAGAGTGCCTCCTGGCGCAGACGATTTTGTTGCAACTGCTTCAGAATTGCTTGATGTTACTGTCTGGAGCTCAACCTGCAAAAGCACAGGGCACAGCCCAGCCCAGCGCCGAGAGCAAGCAACCTATCGATACCGAATCTGCTCGGGATCTCTATGTGTATCTTTGTAAAGGTAATGAGTGGGGATGACCCGGTGGCGTCGTTAGTTGTTTGAGTTTCATGTATTTCATGGTAGGCGTAAAAGAAGTATATTGGTAAGTGTGAGCAGCTGAATGTCGGTGATGTATTCTCCTCTGTGCACACCGACTGAGGATGTGAGAATGGAAGCCTTTCACTCCATAGCCATGTATTTGTTCACGCAGTAGTGTTCTGCGATGTGCTTGGTTGGGATATTAATGTCCCTGTATTCAGCACTGCTGGGGGTGGTAGAGTTGCTGCTAATCAGTGCATCTTTTAATATTGCCTCTTCTCCAAGTAGTAGTGGATGATGCGGAATATGACACGGTTTCCGGGACGATGCTGAGGAAGGAAGCTGTAAATACTATCCTTAGTGGAGCAGCCATCTTTTTTCCAGATGTACAGACTCGGCGCAATCAGCTTTTTAAAATGATGGTAAGATTCAGCGTATCAGTCCGGCTTTGCTTTCGCTTCTTGGTTAGCGTGCAACTTACGCGGCCGATTGTGCGCCCAGGTCTCCCAACTTGTGTTCTTTAACTTTTACAGGAAACAATCACTGAACCGTCTCAACCTCAGTCAGCTACAATTACATTCCAGTCCCTGTGTCATTACTTCAGGTGAGTCGGAGGTGAATGAGGCTTTAAAAAATAAGTTTGGGGACTAGAAAGAAGAAAAAAAGGACTTGCATTTATATAGCACCTTTCACGACTTCAGGACATCCCAAAGTGCTTCGCAGCCAATTAAGTACCTTTGAAGTGTTGCCGCTGTTGTAATGTAGGGAACCACAGCAGCCAATTTGCACACAGCAAGCTCCCACAAACGGTAATAAGATAGAATGACCTGATCACCTGTTTTTAGTGATGGTTAAATATTGGCCAGGATACCAAGGGAACTCCCCTGCCCTTCAAGTAGTGCCGTGGGATCTTTTAAGTCCACCTGGGAGATGGCACCTCCAACAGTGCAGCACTCCCTCAGTACTGCAGTGGAGTATCAGCCTAGGTTTATGTGCTTATGTCTCTAGAGTGGGGCTTGAACCTCAGACTTAGAGGCACGAGTCCTACCACTAAGCCAAGGCTGTCTGTGCAAATTGTGTAGAGTACAAAATGTAACAATTCTGTTTTATCTGTTAATAAAAGTATATTAAAGGATCCACAGGTAAGTGAGAATAATGCTTAATTACATTTTTGTAAAATTGTAGCACTGCATGAAATAGATGTCAGGCAACAAAATACGAGTTTGCATCCACAGTTCCTAGAGAGAGTTCTGGATTTGAGCTGTGTTCATGCTATTCATCTGCCTAGGGAAAGCAAGTCTGGATTGGCCTTGCCCCTCAGAAGATTACTTCTTCCTGTCAGCAGGTTATGTACATAAGAACATAAGAAATAGGAGCAGGAGTAGGCCAATCGGCCCCTCGAGCCTGCTCCACCATTCAATAAGATCATGGCTGATCCGATCCTAACCTCAAATCTACTATCACTCTACATCCCTCCCGAACCCATGTGATCTCCTGTAAAGACCAGAACCCACAGTGAACTCAACTGGTGGAGGATTTGTAATTGTGGGAGGCTGTAGCCAGGGAACTAAGTTATCTGATGGTGGGCTGGGTAGTTGGGAGAAAATTCTATTTATGTCAAGGAACAAAATTCAGTTGCAATACACTAAATGTCGGAGGATGGTATTCATAAATTGCCTCCTGCTAAAATCTTGCTGTTACTTTATGCAACTCTAACATCATTATACTTAGTTTAATTTAAATATTTGGGAAATAATTCCACAAGTATCCATTTATCAAGCATGGATTATGGGCAGCCCCTCCTTCATCTTACCAAAGCCTCCCTGCCAGGCTTTGCTGGTCACCACCAGCCCTGCTCAGTGGTGGCATGACCCTGATCTCCAAATCACACCATGGCTTTTCCCAAACTCTACCAGCGTCAACTCCTCCTTCAAGCACCTCACCCTCTTCCATCCCTCATGTCTCTTCCACTTCCTCCCCAAGATGCCCTACCTACCGCTGCACCAAGTAACTCCAAATCCTCCGTGATGTTACTCTTCACCTTGACTCCCCTTGCCTCCTCTCCTCTGAAATCGCCACCCTGCTGTCTATCCTTTCATATAAACTCTTCTACCATATCTTTGGCCACCCCCTGAATCTCGCTGTATATCATGGTCGCTCTGTACTCACGCTCTCATTCTCCAACAAGATTTTCTCTGACCACCTCTGCATCTTCCTTCACCATACACATCCCGCTACGCTCCTACAATCCCACTATTTTCACCATCTGCCCGTCAAATAAAAACTCTTCTGAACCTCCTCTTGCTCTCAGATTCCCAAATCCTCCACCTCTGGTCTCCACTCAGTGCAACCTCTCGGTCACTGTCAATTTGATTAGCTGCCCTCTCACCTCTATCTTTGCTCATTACAAGTAAAATTATCACAGTCTCTTACCACTGCTGTTCTCTGATGCAACCCAGCCATTTTCGCTTCCAAGTTTGAGGGGCTCAAATTTGCACGTACCTGACGTACACTGACCTAGCCATCCATTGTTGGATCTGGCTTGGCCACAGCGAGTGCTATTTTGCTCCGCTCCCCTCATCTAAACCCACCCACTATTTCAGGGTCATCCTGGAGTAAGGTTCCTTTTTTCTATAATCAGCCAGTTCCTTAAACCCCTCTTCTCCATTCCCTCCACCAGGACCTCAGGTATTGAGTGTGAGGAACCCGAGAGAGAGCCTGTCTGTGCAGCTGCTTCTGCTGTGTCTTCCTTTCCCCCTTCTCTCACTCCCCCCCCCCCCCCCCCCTCTCTCGCGCGTGCGCTCTCGCTCTTTCTCACTCTCACCATCAATACCCATCTCTCTGCAACTGCTTCCCCATGTTCCCTGTCCAAGTCATCTCATCTCAGCTGAGACACAGCTGACCCTTCCATCCTCACCAATGACCAACCCATCTCCCACCTTCCATTCCTCTAAGACCCTTGAATGTGTTATTGCCTCTCATAATAATCAACTTTATTGTCATTGTTAGTGCACAAGTGCAGTACAACGAAATGTAAGCTTGCGGCTCCCGAGAGTGTACATTTTGATTAAGACATATAACATACATTTGGCTTGTAACATAAATATAATAAAGTGCATTGACAGATGTGCAGGCTTTAGAGTTTATTAGCAGAGTTCAGTAGGATGACAGCCCTGGGAAAGAAGCTGTTCCTAAATCTGGTCGTGCGGGTGCGAATGCATCTGTAGCATCTCCCAGATGGCAGGGGGGCGAACAAACTGTGGCTGGGGTGGGTAGGGTCTTTGATGATGGTCAGTGACCTCCGTAGACAGCGTTTCTGGTAGATGTTCTCAATGGTCGGTAGCCGGGTGCCGGTAATGCGTTGGGCAGCTTTGACTACCCGCTGCAGGGCTTTCCGGTCATAGGAGGGTACAGCTGCTATACCACACTGTGATACAGTTCGTCAGGATGCTCTCTATAGTGCAGCGGTAAAAGTTAGAGAGGATCCGGGGTGACAGGTTGCATCCCTTCAGCCTCCTTAGGAAATATAGGCGCTGCTGGGCCACCTTTCTCAAAACATCCTCCGAATCCCTACAGACTGGCTTCTACCCATTGAAATGACAGCATACTCTGTGACTGTGACCATGATGCTTCATCTCTCCTCATCCTTCTCCGTCTCTGCAATGTTCAGAATGGTTGACCATCCTCCTCCAATGCCTCTCTTCCAAGGTTACATATTAGAATATAACCATCACATCTTCAGCAATATCTGTCCTTCCCTTCTCTCTGCCTTTTGAAGTCCTCTAACTATCCATCCTCAGCCCCTCGGCGACGTCGGCCACTGGCACATGGTCAGCTTCATTGTACACCGATGGTGTCCAGCTTTATCTTCACCACCTCAATTGACTCCACAACTGTGTCTGTGCTTGTCAGACTGTTGTCCGATATCTGTTTTTGGATAGGTCGCAGCTTCTGCCAGCTCAGCACAAGGGAGACTAAAGCCATCGTCTTTGGCTCCCACCACAAACTCGGATTCCTTGCCACCAATTCCTTCCCCAACCCCAACCAATGTCTTGGTCTGAACCTACTGTTCAAAATCTCGGCGACCTGTTCAACCCTGAATTTAAGTTCAGAATCCAGATCTTCTCCACTACAAAGAGAGTTTACTTCCACCTCCACTAAATTGCCCACCTCAGCCCATTCACCCTTGTACATGCTTTGCCACCTCCAGACTCTAGTCGAATGCTCTCCTTGGTAGCCCCCCTTCCACCCTCCATAAACTCTCAAGTTGGGCAAATCACTGCCACGCAAATCCTGTGTCACTCGCCCATCGCCCTGTACCCCATTTACAAGAGTGTTATAACTGCGATGCCGATGTTGCTGTGTTGCTGATATGGGCTTCGATTTCTATTGCTTAACTGGGGCTTGAGCAAATTGCATCGATCTGGTGGGGTGAGGTCATTTAAAGTTGAGAATGAGAATTTTAAAAATTCAATGCAATGGAAATAATTCCTTAAATCTCCCCACCGCGCTCTCCTCTTATAAAAACCATTACCATACCTCCTAATCTCCCCCTTGGCTTGGTGTCTGTTCTCCTTATGTCTATCTGTGAAATGCCTTGGGGTGTTCTTTACATTAAAGGCACTATATAAATGGTGCTGTCCTTGCACGAGTAGCTGACAATTCATTTCATATTCACAGATTCATAGAAATCACAGAAACCCCACAGTGCAGATAGAGGCCATTTCGGCCCATCGAGCCAGCACCGACACATATCCCACCCGATCCCCGTAATCCCTACACCAACACATATCCCACCCTATCCCTGTAACCCCACGTATTTAATCCCCCTAGCACTAAGGGTCAATTTTATCATAGCCAATCAACCTAACCTGCACATCTTTGGACTGTGGGAGGAAACCGGAGCACCCGGAGGAAACCCACGCAAACACGGGGAGAATGTGCAAACTCCACACAGTCACCCGAGGCCGGATTCGAACCCGGGTCCCTGGCGCTGTGAGGCAACAGTGCTAACCACTATGCCACCGTGCTGCTAATATTCAAGAATGTTAGATTAGTTCTCGGTATCATACTGTAGTTCTGAGATGTGCCTGTTTAGGCATCAGTTTGTCACGCAAGCATATTTCTGTGTAGCACTTTTTAAGAAAGCCGGCCAGCTCCTGCTGGTTTTTCCTGACCTTAGGAATAAGCAGGGCATTTGCGTGCACATTCCAATCTATAGAGAAACTTCCGCAGCAATAGAAAATACCTTCTCCGTGACCTCAGAAGCTTCTAACTGACATCGCAACTTTTGCTGTCAATTGGACACCAGTTACACATGAGTCCATCTTAGCAGCAGAAAAATATGTTGCATGTTACCTGGCTCCCGTCCTTACAGAACAGCATGTCCTCCAACTTGCCTTGAGCAATTCCGTGCGAGAGATCTGCTCGTTAATCTAAAATAAAACTCCAAACATATGTTACTAACGCATTTTTTCATCTATAAATGGATCCATGAGGAATTTTTCTAGTGCTCTTCCATGATGGCTGCTGTAGCTCTTTTATATTGGTTTACTTCCAGTCCTGTAAAATAGAACAATACTCATTCTGTCCAATATAATCTTTTTTGGGATTGTCGGTAATAAAACCTCCGTGTTCAGTTTATAAAAACAAATCCAGAAACCACATTGTGATTTAATGTACTCCGGGGATAAAGTGTTCTGATTGCGATGCATTAGGGTTGGTCTGTTGTAGATATGGCCATGAATTGCTATTGCTTAACTGTGGCACTAGAATTCCAATGGCATTATTCCTGTTCCACCCAGCTAAACTTGTTCCGTTTCTCTCTCTTTCCCCCCCCTCCCCCAAACATCGGAACATAATTAATGATCTGGTGGAATCCATGCAGGAAGGAGTCTCTTACATTATTGATCCATAAAACTTAGTAGTAGAAAGATGCTTTGGCAGCCTGGATGAGTTAGTACGCTATTTGACCACAAGAAACAACTCAAACTGAGTATCTACAGTGGCCCCAAATGTATTTTGTTTCCTCCACTCTTCAGGTGTCCTATACAGTATTTTTGATGCCCATTTGTGCGTGTTCTATTTATAGATTTAAGTTGTTTTGCAAGCCTAGACGAGTCCTACAGTTTTGATGGTTGTAATTTGTGTTTTATTTCTGTTCTAGCAATCGGGATCCAAGTGGGCTGCTTCAGTTGCCACAGAAGGGGGTTCCTGCAGAGTTTGATATTAACCCAGTAATGATGGTCATGGATACCTTGCTGTTGGTGGCAACACGAGAGGTAAGAAGTTGGTTGTCTGTGCTCCCAGAGTGAGTGAACGAATGAGTGATTTGCTGATTTTGATCACTTGGACCCAATAATAAAGATTTTTGGGGAAAGGCTAGTAATTTGCAACATGAAGCCATGATCATTTTAGTCTGATTTTTTTATAAAGAAATGGTAATTTGTTTCTTTACTTGCAATCAGGCCTTAATGAAAATAGATATTTGCCTGTATTTAAAATGTCTAAGTCAAGTTTTATTTTTAAAAATGGAATAGTACATTCGCCTTTACTTATTTGTGTAATTTATAGTCGCTAACTATGATCTTGATCTCCTCCTCCTCCCCCTCCTCTCCTCACCAGAATAATAATTTGTCAATTCTGATAGTTGCATCATGCTCAAATAAGTAGTAACTGATATTGAAACAATCCCTTCATGATGTGGACCTGTTATCCTGCAGTTAGCATGTATTAGTGGAATATTCTGTGCCCGCTGCCCTACATTGGCTACCTGCCAGGCAACACCTCAATTTTAAAATTCTCATCCTTGCTTTCAAATCCCTCCATGGCCTCGCCCCCTCCCTATCTCTGTAACCGCCTCCAGATCACTGTGCTCTTAAAATTCTGGCCTCTTGCATATCCCCAATTTTCATCACTCCATCATTGGTGGCCATGCCTTCAGCTGCCTATGCCCTAAGTTCTGGAATTCCCTCCCTAAACCTCTCCGCCGCTTTACCTCCCTCTCCTCCTTTCAGGCGCTCCTTAAAACGGGAGTTATTCCCGGTGTCCTGGCCAATATTTATCCCTCAACCAACATAACAAAAAAAACAGATTATCTGGTTATTATCACATTGCTGTCTGTGGGAGCTTGCTGTGTGCAATTTGGCTGCCGCGTTTCCCACATTACAACAGTGACTTCTCTTCAAAAGTACTTCATTGACTGTAAAGCGTTTTGGGATGTCCGGTCATCATGAAAGGCGCTATAGAAATGCAAGACTTTCTTTCTTTGACCAAGCTTTTGGTCCACCTGTTCTAATATCTCCTTATGTGGCTTGGTGTCAAATTTAGTTTGGTAACATTCCTGTGAAGCGCCTTGGGACGATTTACTATGTTGAAGGCACTATAGAAATGTAAGTTGTTGTCCACTGATCAGATCGGATGGCATTTTGTCTGCCACAGCTGTAAATTTGCATTCCGAGCGAATGGGTATTGGTAACTGGAATGCACAACGTTGCAGCGTAATTTATTGAGATCTCCAACCTTCACCTTCTGTAGCAGATTTTCGAATAACTCCTGATTTTACATGGATTCAATCTACAGGAAACTTTCGATTTACCGGCACCTAAATAACCGGAAATCTCAGTTAACTGGCAAAATTCAGGAGTAGGTTCAGGTAACTTTTATCACTTGCCTTCCTCCATCTGTTGCTGTGCAAGGGTGTGGCTGCAGCTGTTGCTAAGCTACAGAGACGCTTGCAACTTGGGGCCATTGTTCTGAACCTGTTGCTAAGCAACAGGGTTTGTTGCTTTATACGGAGCTCTCAGCTCCGTATCTTTTACTATAGCTTTCGGTTATCCGGAATTTTTGATTAACCGGCAGCACGTCGGTCCCGTCTGTGCCGGATAAAAAAAAAAGTTTCCTGTAATTTGGAGCACCCACTGACTGATTCTATTTCTATTGCCGTCCTAAGAGACCGCAATGTGGTTAGTGCATGGTGTGTCTGAAGGAGAGTAATTCCTCCGATCCTGCAATCTGGGTCAGTGATGTTGGAGAGGCTTGGAATAGGGTCATTTGCTCAGAAACCCTACAAAGCTAGGTGGGAAAGTAAGCTGTGAGGAGGACACAGAGGCTGCAAATGTTTATAGACCGGTTAAGGGGTTGGGCAAGAAGGTGGCAGATGGAGTATAATGTTGAAAAGTGTGAAATTATTCACTTTTTGGTAGGAAGAATGGAAAAGCAGAATATTTTTTTCAAAGGTGAGAGACACAAATAACCTCCCAGAGATGTCGGGGAACATAGGGTCTAATGAGACGGAGGAATTGAATGAAATCAGTACTTGTAGGGAAATGGTGTTAAGGAAATTGATGGGATTGAAGGCCGATAAATCCCCAGGGTCTGATAATCTACATCCTAGGGTACTTAAGGAAGTGGCCCTAGAAATAGTAGATGCATTGCTGGTCATCTTCCAAAATTCTATAGACTCGAACAGTTCCCATGGATTGGAGGGTAGCTAATGAAACCCCACTACTTAACAAAGGTGGTCGAGAGAAAACGGGGAATTACAGACCGGTAAGCCTGACATTGGTAGTGGGGAAAATGCTAGAGTCCATTATAAAAGAAGTAATAGCAGAGCACTTGGAAAACAGTGACCGGATCGGACAAAGTCAACATGGATTTACAAAAGGTAAATCATGGCTTGACTAATCTACTGGAATTTTTTGAGGATGTAACTGGTAGAATAGATAAAGGAGAACCAGTGGATGTGGTGTATTTGGACTTTCAGAAGGCTTTCGATAAAGTCCCGCATAAGAGATTAGCGTGCAAAGTTAAAGCACATGGGATTGGGGGCAAGGTACTGTCTTGGATAGAGAACTGGTTGGCAGACAGGAAGCAAAGAGTTGGAATAAATGGGTCTTTTTCCGAGTGGCAGGCAGTGACTAGTGGGGTACCGCAGGGATCGGTCCTTGGACCCCAGCTATTCACAATATATATAAATGATCTGGACGAGGGAACTAGATGTAATATCTCCAAGTTTGCAGACGACACAAAGCTGGGTGGGCGTGTATGCTGTGAGGAGGATGCAGAGAAACTCCAGTATGATTTGGACAGGTTGGGTGATTGGGCAGATGCATGGCAGATGCAGTATAATGTGGATAAATGCAAGGTTATGCAATTCGGTGGCAAAAACAGGAAGACAGATTATTATCTGAACGGCAATAGATTGGGAAAAGGTGAAGTGCAACGAGACCTGGGTATCCTTGTGCACCAGTCACTGAAGGTAAGCATGCAGGTGGTTAAGAAGGCAAATGGTATGTTGGCCTTCATAGCGAGAGAATTCGAGTACAGGAGCAAGGATGTCTTGCTGCAGTTGTACAGGGCCTTGGTGAGACCACACCTTGAGTATTGTGTGCAGTTTTGGTCGCCTTATCTGAGGAAGGATGTTCTTGCCATGGAAGGAGTGCAGCGAAGATTCACCAGACTGATACCTGAGATGGCAGGAATGACGTATGAGGAGAGATTGGGTTGATTGGGCTTATACTCGCTGGAGTTTAGAAGAATGAGAGGGGATCTCATTGGAATTTATAAAATTCTAACAGGACTAGATGCAGGAAGGATGTTCCCGATGGCGGGGGAGTCCAGAATCAGGGGTCACAGTCTAAGGAAAGGGGTAAGCCATTTAGGACTGAGATGAGGAAATTCCTTCACCCAGAGAGTGGTGAACCTGTGGAATTCTCTACCATAGAAGGCAGTTGAGGCCAATTCATTAAATAGATTCAAGAAGGAGTTAGATATATTTCTTAAGGCTAAAGGGATCAAGGGATATGGGGAGAAAGCAGGGACAGGGTACTGAATTTGGATTTTTACTTATATATTTTTTCCACCCCTTTGTTTTGGGTCTTCCCTTTCCCCCTCCTTTCCTTTTTTTTCCCTCTCTCCCACACGGCAGCTGTCTCCCATCCTGCCAGTACACTTCACACCTAATCTTGCCGTCTTTTGTCTCCACTGTCCTATTACCATCTCGTCTGGTTTTGAATACCCCTTAATGTCTCTTTTACTTCTTTTGTTTTATCGCAGCCCTGCCTTCGATCTATTTTATTTCCTTTCCAGTTTGAAAAAAGGGTTAGACCCGAAACGTCGACTCTAATTTCTCTCCACGGATGTTGCCTGGCCTGCTGAGTTTTTCCAGCATTTTCTGTTGTTATTTTGGATTTCCAGCATCTGCAGTATTTTGCTATCGTACTAGTGTTTGGTTCACTGCCACACCTCTTCTAGGAATGCCTACCTTGAAGAAGTTCTGCTCTTCTCTTCGACAGGATCTCCGTTTGGCTCTTCAACCTTGTTCATCTTCATTACTTTCAGTTTCCCTTCTCATGTTTGATCAGGTATCTGCCAAGACTCGGCTTCACAGCCACATCATTTTCCTCAGCAACTGTCTCCGGTTCCGACTTATTCCACATGGATTCCAACTAAACTTCCACCCTTCGTGTTTCGGCTCCACCCAGGATTACAAATATCTCCAAGATATTCATCGTTCCTCGAATTACTGCTCTCGCCGCATCCTGAGATCCACGCTCAACGCCATGCGGCGCCACATGGACACTCTCGACACCTCTCTTCAGCAACACCGGCGCACTCTATCTCAAAGCTGTCCGGGTCCACAGTTCCATTTCATCCTTCGACTCATCCGGCGCGTCAACAAAAAACTTTTTATCTTCCTTTCCGATGTCAAGGATCGCAAGCTTCATCAATTCTTGGACACCAATGCCCCTCCGGAACCTTCTTCCCCTTCACTTTCCTCTGACCCCCCCTTCTCCCCTTCTCCCCATCTCACCCCCTGCCGCGTTTTCACTATCCACTCTGACCTTCCACTCTCTGACCCCGAACAATCAGTCCTCAGCAAAGGCCTGAGCTTCATCCCCTTACGCCCCCACCTCAATGAATTTTGAGCTCGGCACGATGTTGAGCTCTTTTTCCGCTGCCTTAATCTCTGTGCCCACTTCTTTGGCTAGGAGTCTTCCCCCCGCACGACTGACCCTTTCTCCCGCTTGCAGAATTCCCGTTCTACCTGGACCCCTCCCCCTGGCCTCTTAACCCTCTCTAGATCTTTTCATCGCTAACTGCTGCCGTGACATCGGCCGTCTCCATTTCTCTACCCCCCTCACTCCAACCTACCTCCCTCTGAACTTGCAGCACTCCATTCTCTTAGATCCAACCCTGACATTGTCATTAAAGCCGCTGACAAGGGTGGTGCTGTCGTTTGGCGAACTGACCTCTACCTAGCGGAAGCTGAACGCCAACTCTGACACCTCCTCCTACCTCCACCTGGATCATGACCCCACTACCGAACATCAAACCACCGTTTCCAAGACTGTCACTGACCTCATCTCCTCTGGAGATCTTCCCCCCCGCGGCCACCAACCTCAGTTCCCCAACCCCGCACAGCCCGCTTCTACCTCCTTCCCAAGATCCACAAACAGGACTGCCCTGGTAGACCCATCGTCTCAGCCTGTTCTTGCCCCACGGAACTTATCTCTTCCTATCTCGACTCTATCTTTTCTCCCCTTGTCCAGTCTCTTCCCACCTACACCCGCAACTCTTCGGACGCCCTCCGCCACTTTAACAGTTTCCAGTTTCCTGGCCCCAACCGCTTCCTTTTCACCATGGACGTACAATCCCTCTACACCTCCATCCCCCACCCGGATGGCCTGAGGGCGCTCGCTTCTTCCTTGAACAGAGGCCCGACCAGTCCCCATCCACCGCCACCCTCCTTCGCTTTGCTGAACTTGTTCTCACATTGAACAACTTCTCCTTTAACTCCACTCATTTCCTCCAAATCAAAGGTGTTGCTATGGGAACCCGCATGGGTCCTAGCTATGCCTGCCTTTTCGTGGGATATGTGGAACACTCTTTCTTCTAGTCCTACTCAGGTCCCCTCCCTCACCTCTTTTTCCGATACATTGATGACTATCGGTGCCGTTTCCTGCTCTCGCCCCGAACTAGACAATTTCATTCACTTTGCCTCCAATTTCCACCCTTCCCTCACCTTCACATGGTCCATCTCTGACTCTTCCCTTCCTCGACTTCTCCGTCTCTATCTCTGGGGATAGGTTATCGACCAATATTCACTACAAGCCCACTGACTCCCACAGCTACCTGGACTACACTTCCTCCCACCCCGCCTCCTGTAAGGACTCTATTCCATTTTCCCAGTTTCTCCGTCTCCGCCGCATCTGCTCCAACGATGCCACCTTCCACACCAGTGCTTCCGACATGTCTTCTTTTTTCCGCAACCGAGGATTCCCCTCTACCGTTGTTGACACGGCCCTCGACCGTGTCCGTTCTATCTCCCGCACTTCTTCCCTCACCCCTGCCCCTCCCTCCCGGAACCACGATAGGGTTCCCCTTGTCCTCACCTTTCACCCCACCAGCCTCCACATTCAACAGATCATCCTCCGCCATTTCCGCAACCTCCAAAGTGATCCCACCACCAAATGCATCTTCCCCTCCCCTCCCCTTTCAGCATTCCGTAGGGACCGCTCCCTCCGAGACACCCTAGTCCACTCCTCTATCACCCCCAACAGCACTTCCCCTTCGCCTGGCACCTTCCTGTGCAAGCGCAGGAGATGTAACACCTGCCCCTATACCTCCCCCCTTCCTACTGTCCAGGGCCCCAAACACCCCTTCCAGGTGAAACAGCGATTTACTTGTACTTCTTGCAATCTAGTATACTGTATTCGCTGCTCACGATGTGGTCTCCTCTACATTGGGGAGACCAAACGCAGATTGGGTGACCGCTTTGCGGAACACCTCCGTTCAGTCCGTAAGGGTGACCCCGAGCTTCCGGTCGCCTGTCATTTTAATTCACCGCCCCATTCCCACTTGGACCTCACCGTCCTTGGCCTCTTGCATTGTTCCACGGAAGCTCAACGTAAACTCGAGGAACAGCACCTCATCTTCCGATTAGGCACTTTGCAGCCTTTCGGACTCAATATCGAGTTCAACAATTTCGGATCATAACCTCGGCCCCTATTACATTTTTACTCTTTTTTTCCCCCCCCCCTTTTTTTTCCCCTCTCCCACATGGCAGCTGTCTCCCATCCTGCCAGTACACTTCACACCTAATCTTGCCGTCTTTTGCCTCCACTGTCCTATTACCATCTCGTCTGGTTTTGAATACCTCTTAATGTCTCTCTTACTTCTTTTACTTCTTTTGTTCTATCGTAGCCCTGCCTTCGATCTGTTTTATTTCCTTTCCAGTTTGAAAAAGGGTTAGACCCGAAACGTCACTCTAATTTCTCTCCACGGATGTTGCCTGGCCTGCTGAGTTTTTCCAGCATTTTCTGTTGTTATTTTGGATTTCCAGCATCTGCAGTACTTTGCTATTTTATTGAATTTGGATGATCAGCCATGATCTCATTAAATGGCGGAACAGGCTTGAGGGGCTGAATTGCCTACTCCTGCTCCTATCTTCTATGTTTCTAAGTGAGAGACTGGTAAATGTTGGTATTCAGTGGGATTTGGGGGTCCTTGTACACAAATCACAAAGTGAGGCAATGCGTTGCGAGGAACCAGACATAGTAGGGATTACTGAGCCATGTCTACAGAAAAATCAGGACTAGGAATTAAACATTGCAGGGTGTAACATATTTAGAAAAGATAAGAGAGGGTGTTGAGATTAAGCCAATCAGTAGCTTATCTCTAGTCTTTCAAACAATCAGGATTGACTGCAAACCAATATGGTGGGTATATTGTGTTTAATCAGAGTTTAAGACATGCTGGTTATACAGCAAAAACACGACCGTGACAAGCAGCTGGTACTGGTCCCAATCGGATAGACGGCTGGCGTGCATGAACAGTTCTCTGGCTTCCGGCCTCTCTCTCTCTCTCTCGCTCTAGGGCCTTCGAGTTGGTGAGCGTGGGATCACTCTCAAAAGAGTGTTTGACCAGCCCAACTTCTGCCTGGCTCTCCCCTCCACCGTCTGTGTGGACAAGCACTCGGTGTTACTTTTATTCTCTTTTTAGGGGTGGGCCTGAGGCCAAGTAATTGACAAGACCATTTAACCTATAGAGGTTCCTCTAAAACCTCATTAACCAATGACAGCTCATGTTCTTTGTCTTGGTTCTTGGATGAAAGCCCTCCCCAAAAGGGGGTCTCGTTACCTCATTCAATTTGTCTTATTGTCTAATCTTTCTGAAGGTTCTTCCTTTGGAATTCGTGTCTTATCTCTCTTGTCCCTAGTTTGGAGTCGGACATGCCATTCTTGGTCATCAGATGATCGTAACTGCTTATCAGTTATTTAAGTTCATGCTGTTCATACAGTTTTAGCTATGCAAAACTAACTCTTTCATTATCAGACTATTGTACCATGGAATGAATCATTACATTACCAAAGATACCTTCTATTCTATTCTCATACACTGGTTAACTTACGCATTTAAAGCAGTTTTGTTAAACAAAGTCAAAATCCTAACTTGGCATTATAATATGGTTATTAGCAGTAATGGAAGAAATATAAAGTTGGGCCTTGGTTGGTCAAATTATTAGAGAAACATAAACAAGGTTGAAATCCTAACTTGAAAACAAGATTATTTATGACCGTCACATTGCAGAATGCTATAACATCCGCAGGGAACCAAAACACAGGCAGATTCTACGCATCTATCTAATTATTCTAAGACTAGTCTGAGAGACATTCTGTCTCTAGTTCTAATAGAGTCATGTAAATACAGCATTACTCGTGTCACAGTTTTATCCGCAAAACCATATACATTTTTAACACCCCTGATTTCTAACATACTCCCCACCTTGAGAGGGAGAAAACTCATTCCGACCTCTCACTTTCGATTTTGCATACATCGTGCCAGCTCTAAATTGTTAGTTCGACGGTTCAATTTGAGGGTCAGACTTTTCAAATAGCAAGACATCATAATAAGGACTATTAAGATCAGACACTGGGCAATCACTAGGCCTGCTGATATCATTCATGCCCAGGGATGCTGGCTAGCGTTATAGGTTACTCCCACCACTCGTGGTCCCCTAATTTACTTATCATCATCTCAACTTGGATATTATCCTGCTGCATCTTAACCAAATGTTTCTGGGAGGTACTACTTCTTTCAATGATGGATTTTTAACTGAGAGGCAATGGTGGAATTGGATGTCCGAATTTTACTATTGCCCCCAGGGCCTCCTGCTGCATAGTGATGTTTACTTGTATTTGAGTTACAGTGTGAGTTCTTACTGGAATCAAATAAGCGTTCCCTATCCTAGTCACCTCGTTAGGTTTCAAACAGAAGGTTGGCCATCTGACCCGGCAGATGTCTAGCCCATATGTATATTGGGTGGTGGAAGTAGCCACACCATATCGTCCCTGGCCTATGTAACTACTTCGCGTCTGATTGACCACCCCCCCATGTTTGTACTTGGATGGCACAAGGTGATTATCTACTGTGAACCCGCATGCTGGTACCCCTGGCTCTAGACTATCACACCTACAAATCCAGAATCCCCTATTGTTTGTGCACCAATCCAGATTAGGGGCCTTCCAGGTCACCCCCTGCTTAATAATGTGGATATTCTTCATCTTGTTCGTGTACCTTCCCTTCCATAGATCCTATTGATTCGATCCTGAACACTTCCAACTTATTTGTCTTGTTCAATCGAGGCCACCATAGGACTACTGGTATGAGAGTACTTTTGGAGTCTAGATAATCATTATTCTCCCCACCTGGGCATGGCAATTTGGCGTAGTACGCTAACCCATATTTCCTAGCAGTGCACCACGGTTCAGTCTTGTTAAATCATTTCTCTAAATGTCTAACACTCACAAAGTTGGATATCTGATTATTTTCGATGTCTGTCGGACCCTTCTGTACCTGATCCAGTAGGAAACTCCCATACATAGCACAAGTAATACCCTTAGAAAACTGGTCCTTGCCTCCCTCAGATTCCTTTATTATCTCTGATCTTGTCCTGAATCTCTTGCAATTTGTGTACCATGTCTAAGGTGCTTTTTAGTGTTTCTTGCAATTCTTTAATTTATTTTGGATAAAATTCCTTTCAATTGTCCCCTCCGCTTCATCATGTTCCCACATAGATTCTATGTCTATTGTATTCCATGCGGCAGTGCCTGCTGTGGCTCCTACTCCTACCCATTCTCCTAGTTCTTGCTTCCTTCTACTTTTGGTACCATTTCCTTTCTGTACTGCCGGTTGGTACCATGGTTCATTGATAGGGGGCCAGGGTTTGTTAATGGCTTTCCCTGCATTCCTTTCCATAAAATCCCATACTATCTGTCTTGCCAGTTTTTTATAGAATAGCACGTAGGTGTAACTGCATAACCCCTCTGGCATTTGAACCGCCGAAAGATTGATAACTACTGGCACAATTTCATATCGGATATCATTATATAAACTTTCATGGGTACGAGCTACTATCAGACCATTATCGGGACCTTCTGTTGTTTTAGGACAGTTTATTTTCCTGGTACTGGCTTTATTTATCATGGCCCCCTCTTTTCTCTGTGTTGCTATAACTATCCCCCCGCCCCCCCCTGCTGCTAACACACCATCCCGCACAGTATCTTGTGTTGATTCTCGTATTATTTTCTTGTCACTTGGCTTTCCACTGATATTCACCCTCGTGTCTCGGCCAAAAAGATGGCCAATTCAAATCATAGTCCTTAATGTTCCATTTTTCGCTCTTTACTTCGTAGGGTATCCTAATGAGTCCAGTTTTAACCAATGTGGCGGATACCTTCCGATACCGCCCCGGGGCTTGGCCTCCCGGAGCTACAGGGTTGTACCCTCCTGTGCTACAGTGTAGTTATATCCGAACTCCGAACCTTCAGGAACCGAAAGGTGGTGCATGCAAGTAGCAGCTGTCGGTGGGCGTACCACACCTCCTTCGCATATGATTCTCGCTCCACATATTTCCTTCAGAATTCGACATGATGTACCTTCGCCGTTGGTTTGGCTGTAGTACTCGACCCAGTCTGTAGAGGTTGGAGAAGTACTCGAGTGTCTTATGTATATGACGACTCCCAGCAGGAGGGTTTGATGACGGATGCAGCGTGTTATACGCTTCGTTATCAATATTAACTGGTTCTGTAAGGCAAAATATGCAATATTTACTCTTTCACAGTTTTCAACTGATTAATATGGTATCATTTAGTCACCTTGGCCCTCCCCTTTTTCTTAGGGAATTGCACCAAATAGACCGAGGGACTGGCCCTGTCAATAATCGGGATGGGGCCATTCCACTTTGGTTCGAAGCAATGTTGCTTCTTCCTATAGTTCAGTACCATTACGGCATCTCCCACCTGATTCAAATGGTCGGACCTTCTTGTCGAAGTATTTTTTTGCCTGGCTCCTTGACTTGCCTATCTGTCTGGCTACAAATAAGTTAGTTTGTTCTATGTTTTCTACCACTGTTTCAAGCCATTTTTGGTTGGCAATTCCCTGTACTAAGGGTGTGGCTGAAGGGGTTAACAGCTGGGCTGGCATTCGCATTAGTCACCCGGTCATAGCCTGGTAAGGCGAGATACCCATTGTGCTATGTGGGGTGGATCTAATAGCCATTTGACACTTTGGCAGCATGCTGGACCATTTGGTGGGGTGATCTGCACAAAATTTGTTTAACATAGTTTTCAGAGTTCGGTTTCTCCTTTCCACCAATCCGGATGACACTGGGTGATGGGAGATGTGAAGTTTATGTGAGATACCCATTATCCATTGTAGTTCAGTAAAAATGTTGCTGGTAAAGTGTGATCCCTGATCGCTATCAACTTGAATCGGCACTACCCACCTGCAGATCACCTCGCCCAATAAAAGGCGAGCTGCTGTCAATGCGGTGTTTGTTTTACACGGAAAAACCTCCATCCATTCAGTAAATTTGTCAACTATAACCAGACAATACCGCAAGCCAGAAGGTCCTGTAGGTAGAGGGCCTATGAAATCAATTTGAAGGTGGTCCACGGCCCATCGGGAGGAGGGGGACTGCGCAACAGTGCCCGATTAGTGTGGGCACTTGGATTGTGCTGTAAACAGGGCAGACAACGATTCACCCTCTGAGTGGCATCTGTGACGCAATCGGGATACCATGCAAATTTGAGTAGTTTCTGAACAGTTGCATCAGCTGAATAGTGCCCCCCTACTGGGTGTGAGTGAAGGAGATCAAAAATTTCAGGTGCCATGGATGGGGGAATACAGATAACTGGGAGATCAGATGCTAGCCACCGCAAGTGGGGGTTGTACATTAACGGGAGCAGCTTCTCCAGACTGATCCGGAGCCAACTGGGTGTTTGCAGCCCATGGAGTGGGCTGAGGTAACTGGCATCCGCTCTGATGCCATGCAATAACAACCGCGTAGGGGAGATAACTGGATTGGAGGGAGGGGAGGTCAGAACCCTCACTCTGAACACTTACAACTGATCTTACGGGAGGGGTAGGGGCTTGCCAGAGGTCACCGTTAACGGCGACGTCTTTAGCAGCACCACCCGCCTGTGTGTTACCCTGGACATGTATGTCCGAAGAACACGAGTGAGATTTAACCTTACCAACATAGACAGGGGCTGATCGTGAATTTAAAGAGTCCCAAAGGGAAGCAAAGAGGTCTGCGTGAAGCAAGGTCTTGCCATCAACAGTACAAAAATTATTCTGAGCATACAGCGGTAAAGATAGAAAAGTGTTAATCGCATAGGCACTATCGGATCAGACATTAACAGGTATCATGAGTAATTTGGATTGCTGTCACTAGGGCTGCAACTTCAGCATATTGGACGGAGTGGGGAATGCATTTATACTTAAGTTCTCGGTCAGGCATGACTACTGCAAATCCAGTAAGGTGCTTTCCATCCCGGTGACGGGATGACCCATCAATGTAGACGTTTTGGGCATCACTTAGGAGAGGCGGGGTGATGGTCGAGCGTCAGTGGTGGAAGGGGCATTCGTGGCTTCCCTCCTCGTTCAATAGGAGCTGAGGTAGTAGAGTTGTCTGCTTTGGTGTTATTTCCAAATTTCTGAGTTAACAGAAGTGTCCAGTGACTGAGTCGGGCAGGGGAGACTAAAGTATCCCCCGGTTAAAGTAGAAGATTCAAAGGGGTGTGGGGGCTATGTACGATTGTTTTGTTCAGCTCGGTAATAAATGTGAAGCGTTTGATCGCCCAAAAAGTGGCCAGCAGATGTCGCGCTCACACAGTGAAATTCTTTTTCACGCCAGTCAAAGTATGGGAGGCGAATGCGATTGGCATACGTTTGCCCTGTACCTCTTGGCACAGAATGGCAGCAAAACTCTGATTGGTGGATCCCACCTCCAGGTGGAAAGGCTTATCTCGGTCAGGGCTTGTCAGGCATGTGGCTTGCATAACGGTAGTTTTAAGGAGGGACACAGCCGTTGTATGTTCGGTGGCCCAGTCATGGGCCACAGCGTCCTCTTCACCCTGTAACAGTTCATATAATGGTTTGGCTAGCTCTGCAAATCTGGGAATAAATGAGCGCTGGTATCCCACTAGGCCCAGGAAGGAGCGAAGTGCGGTTTTGGATGCGGGCAATGATAAACGCTGAATCATCTCAATCTTATGCTGGTCAGGGCTGAGTCCCTTTTGCCCCACAGAAACCCTTAAAAATGTCACTTCTGGCTCTAACAGTTGTACTTTTTTGGGGTTAATTTTCAGCCCAGCTTTTAGAAGCAGGTCTAATAGCTCTTCCATTAATTTAATATGAATCCGTTTCTCAGGCGTTGCAAGCAAAAGGTCGTCAACATACTGCAGCAGGCAGTCGGGTCTCCAAAAAAGTTTCCGTGCCTGAGCCATCCGTTTGTGGAATATAGTTGGGGCGTTGTGAAAGCCTTGAGGTAAACATGTCCATGTATAACTTTGATCTTCAAAAGTGAAGGCGAACTTATACTGATCCTCTGACTTAACAGGGATACTCCAGAAGCCGTTTGAAATGTCAAAGGTGGAGAAGTAGCAGCTACCTGGTGGAATCTGGGACAGGAGAGTGGGGGTCTCCCGGACGACGGGCGCAAGCTGGGGTTACCGAATTAAGCTTACGATAATCAATGGTTAAACGCCAACTATCGTTGGGTTTCTTTACTGGGCTGGTTGGAGAATTAATGGTAAAAGTGCCAGTGCGGATAACACCCTGCTTTAACAACGAATCAATAGCAGACCGAACATAAGGTTTACTCTCAGCTGGAATGGAATACTGCTTAACCGGAGGGTGGGGAGGTCCATTAATCTCCTCATCTCCTGACATTCTACCACAATCATGTTTGGATTTAGCAAAAACATCTGAAAATTTATATACTGTATCAGTGTATTAACCATGGGGTCTTCAGTCCTGGGAAGGGTGAGGTTCTCGTTTTTTTTAAAATTGTGTATACCAAGTGGGCATCAGAAACGGGCGCCAGTGGTCCCTCACTAAGGTGCCGCCATAAACAATTATTTGCGTAGTCAAGGACAGCGTGATGTTTACGTCTCTGGTCGTGGGTGGTCAGGTAAAAGGAGTGGGAACATCAACAGAATCCCCATTGATGGACAGAATAATAGGAATTAACCCCTGGTTAGCCACTTGGGTGGCAGCATTAAAAGCGGAAAGATTCAGAGCAGTGCCTGAATGGGAGAAAGGGGGCAGGGTCGTGTAGAATAGTCACAGCAGAGCCCGAGTCCACGCGCATGACATGGCGGCCTTCATGATCAATAGCTGGTATGAAAGGTCTCGCATCCTCCTCATACCAAATGGGAGCGGGGGAGGTGCCTGTCGCTGGTGAAGTCGGTGACCGTCAGAGTTTGGGACGGGGCGGGTGGTTCCGGCCACGCACCTCCACCGTGGGAGACGGTTTGCCCTCACACTTGACTATGACGCATGGTCTCTACCATTGCCGACAGGCACTCCAGTTGCTGTAGCACCTGCTTTGAGTCAGGTTTGCTGTCGTCCTGACCTGGGGCATTGTAACGCAGCCTATTACTTGGGCGCCGACTGCCTCGACATTCGCGAGCATAGTGTCCGGTCTTGTTATAGTTAAAGCAAGTCACATAGCGTCTGTCCTTCTCATTGGGAGGGCCCTGCGGCTGGTGGGGATGTGGGGTTGGGGGACGCTCCACTGCTGAAACCCTGGCATGAGGGCGAAGGGACTTGCTACGGTCCCAGGCTCCAATACAAGATTGCATCAGGTCCGCCCACGGGGTCTGTCTATGGACCGTTATACCCAGAGCATCTCTCATCTCCGGCAAGAGACTGTTCAGGAATTTCAATTTAAATTTCTCAGTGTCCCAATGCCCCTTTTCATCTCGATATAACTGGGACTGATCATATAGGTCATATAATCGATTGCCAAATGCCACGGGGTGTTCTTTGGCGTGCCTCCCCAACCAATTGACTAAAATCAACCGAATCCATGCCCAGGCAGGTGGACACTGCCTCCGACACGTGCCACCACTCATTGCTTGCATCATATATATCCTGGGAGAGTGAATCTTTAAGCTCCCGGGAGATAACAGGCTAATAGAACTCGTTTTAAGTCTACTCTTTCCAATTCAGGGTGGCTGCGGCGGAATCTACCCCAGTCGCTGGCCAGGGTGACCGGATTTGTTCCACAGTCTATTGATCCCATTTCGTCTACTAGCGCCTTACATTCTGTCGGGTTCAGGTTCCTGCTAGTGATGCTAGCTCTCTAAGGGGCCGGTTGAATGCTGCAGAAGAGGTAGAGACATTCGTGTCGGTGTCAAACTCATCCTCGTCATCTGTTCGGGCGGTCTGGATAGTGCTAGTGATGAGACTAACTTTTTTTTCCTCTATCAGGGCTCTGTCTCCTGAATAAGGGGGAGGGGGTGCAATAGGCAGGGGGCTATCCTGACACTTGGGGTTTTTGAGAGATCGCTTCTGTTTGGTCAGGACTTCCGGGTTAACATCTGGCTCTCCCGGTACAGAGTGAGCGATGGCTGCCACAACAGCCAATTGCTTTCCCAATTTCCCCTGCAATTTCATTATTTTTAATTCACATTGGGTATGGTCAACGCCCACCGGAGGGGGGTTTTCATGTAATTCCCTCAGGGCTCTCCTCGCGTCCTCAAGTTGTGAGGATAGCAGTTCAACCATAGTTTTTAAGGACTTGTTGTTCTCATAGACCTGCTGATGGCGTTGCGAAGCTAGCCGGGCTTCGTCTGCTGCTGCCTCCTCCTGGCGGAGGAGAGAACAGACAGTAGCATATCGGTCCTGCCAGTCCTGCAATTCTTTATGCAGTTCTTTATCGAGTAAAGTATTCTGTTCTCTTGAGCGCTCGAGTTCCTCTTCCGAGCGGACGGCACACAAGTGGGCCGTATAGGCCAGTCTCTGACTGGCTTCTTTAAGCTTAAGTTTCTTCTCATTCATTTGGGATATGATCTCGTCCAAGTGCTTTGAGTATCTACATCCGTTCTCTTGGACGACTCCGATAACCTCTTTGGCCTCCTGGACCCCTAACTTCTCTATGAGGCTGTTCACAACTTTATCTCTACCATGGTCACCCGCCATTCTGTTTTAGGTTTCAGTGACGAAACACACCCCCTTTCGAGGTTTCCTACCCAGTCGTCTCGTCTGGTATTGTAGTGACGTTATAGACCGAGTCCGTCTTTAACACGTTTCTCCACAATAACCCTTTTGCAGTCCCTTAGTGGTCACCATTTGTTGAGATTAGGCCAATCAGTAGTTTGTCTCTAGTCTTTCAAACAATCCGGATCGACTGCAAACCAATATGGTGGGTATATTGTGTTTAATCAGAGTTTAAGACGGACTATAACATGCTGGTTATACAGCAAAAACATACGACCGTGACAAGCAGCTGGTACTGGTCCCCATCGGACAGACGGCTGGCGTGCATGAACAGTTCTCTGGCTTCCGGCCTCTCTCGCTCTAGGGCCTTCGAGTTGGTGAGCGTGGGATCGTTCTCAAAAGAGCGTTCGACCAGCTCAACAACTGTCTGGCTCTCCCCTCCACCGTCTGTGGACAAGCACTCGGTGTTACTTTTATTCTCTTTTTAGGCATGGGCCTGAGGCCACGTAATTGACAAGACCATTTAACCTATAGAGGTTCCTCTAAAACCTCTTTAACCAATGACAGCTCATGTTCTTTGTCTTGGTTCTTGGATGAAAGCCCTCCCCAAAAGGGGGTCTCGTTACCTCATTCAATTTGTCTTATTGTCTAATCTTTCTGAAGGTTCTTCCTTTGGAATTCGTGTCTTATCTCTCTTGTCCCTAGTTTGGAGTCGGACATGCCATTCTTGGTCATCAGATGATCGTAACTGCTTATCAGTTATTTAAGTTCATGCTGTTCATACAGTTTTAGCTATGCAAAACTAACTCTTTCATTATCAGACTATTGTACCATGGAATGAATCATTAAATTACCAAAGATATCTTCTATTCTGTTCTCATACACTGGTTAACTTATGCATTTAAAGCAGTTTTGTTAAACAAAGTCAAAATCTTAGCATTATAATATGGTTATTAGCAGTAATGGAAGAAATATAAAGTTGGGCCTTGGTTGGTCAAATTAGAGAAACATAAACAAGGTTGAAATCCTAACTTGAAAACAAGATTATTTATGACCGTCACATTGCAGAATGCTATAACATCCGCAGGGAACCAAAACACAGGCAGATTCTACGCATCTATCTAATTATTCTAAGACTAGTCTGAGAGACATTCTGTCTCTAGTTCTAATACAGTCATGTAAATACAGCATTACTCCCGTCACAGTTTTATCCGCAAAACCATATACATTTTTAACACCCCTGATTTCTAACGAGGGGAGGTGGAGTAGCTGTACCTATTAGGGATAACATAATGGCAGTAAAAAAAAGTGACGCAGCTATCGGCAAGACAGAAATAGAATCTATGTGTGTATAGAGATAAAAGATAATAAAGGATTAATCACAATAATAGGGGTAGTCCACAGGCTACCTAATAGTGGAAGGGAGGTGGAGGAAGAAAAATGCAAAATAATTAGGGAAATGAGTAAAAATCATAGAAGAATAATCATGGGGGATTTCAACTACCCAGATATTAATTGGACAGAGAGGTAAGTATAAAGGGGATAAGGGAATGGAGTTCCTACAATGTGCACAGGACTCCTTTCTAACTTAGTATGTAAAAAGCCCAACAACGAGGATTCTCTTGGATCCAGTAATGGGGAATGAACCAGAGCAGATAAGAGAAGTAAAAGTAGGGGAACATCTTGGCAACAGTGACCATAATATAACACGCTTTAAGATAATTGAGAAAGACCCAAGTATGAAGAAGACCAGGGTAATAGATTGGAGAAAAGCTGATTTTCCGGGGCTGAGAATAGCACTTGGGAAAATAAAATGGTCAACAATATTGGCAAACAATGATGTAGAACAGCAATGGGAAACATTTATAACGCTGTTCAACAGAGTCCATGAAAAATATTTTCCGCTAAAAAACAAGAACAAGCTAAACACTAATGAGACACCGTGGATGAATAAAGCCATAAGGGAAAAATTGAGGGCAAGGAAAGAGGCATACATTAAGTACATGGACAGCAGGATAAGGGAGAATGTGAAGGGATTCGGAGAGAAGTCTAAAAAACAATTAAGATGGCAAAGAGAAAATATGAAATTAAATTATCAAGTAACATAAAACAAAATAGTAAAATATTTTACAAGCACATAAATAAAAATAGGAAAGTCGGGATGGGAATAGGGCCACTAAGGGATGGAGAGGATAATACCACAGGCAGCAATAGAGAGATGGCAGAGATATTAAATAATTACTTGGCTTCCGTATTTACCAGGGAGATAGAACAGGTGGAGATGACATCCGATGATAGTAATGAGTTCTGACGAAGGGTCATCGACCTGAAACGTTAACTCTGTTTCTTTCTCCACAAATGCTGCCTGACCTGCTGAGTATTTCTAGCATTTTCTGTTTTTATTTCAGATCTCCAGCATCCGCAGTATTTTGCTTGTGCATTAGTAATGAGTTAACTGCATTTAAAATAAAACGAGGAGATATACTAAATAAATTAATGGAACTCAGAGGATAAAACTCCTGGTCCGGACGAATTACATCCACGCATTTTAAAAGAATCTAGGGAAGAAATAGCAGAGGCATTACTACACATATTTAGTAATTCGTTAGAAAAAGGTGTAGTGCCGGAGGACTAGCAGATAGCTAACGTAATACCTGTATTTAATAAGGGAGATGGAACATGTCCAGGGAACTATAGGGCAGTCAGCTTAACATCGGTGGTAGGAAAAATAATGGAATCCCTACTAAAGGAGAAAATAGAAGAACATCTAGAAATGAAAAATATAATGAATAGTCAGCATGGATTTCAAAAGGGAAAGTCTTGCTTGACCAACCTAATTGAATTTTTTTGAAGAGGTAACAGCGAGAGTAGACAAGGGTAATGCAGTAGATGTAATTTATCTAGATTTTCAAAAGACCTTCAATAAGGTACCACATAATAGACTAATGAATAAAGTCAGGGAATGTGGAGTCAGGACAAATAGCAGAATGGATAGCTAGCTGGCTTCAAGACAGAAAGCAGAGAGTGGGGGAAAGAGTAGCTATTCAGAGTGGCAGAAGGTGGGTAGTGGTGTTCCACAAGGCTCCGTGCTGGGGCCACTGTTGTTCCCAATCTGTTGCCATTCAGATAATCTGCTTTCCTGTTTTTGCCACCAAAGTGGATAACCTCGCATTTATCCACATTATACTGCATCTGCCATGCATCTGCCCAATCACCCAACCTGTCCAAATCATACTGGAGTTTCTCGGCATCCTCCTCACAGCACACACGCCCACCCAGCTTTGTGTCGTCTGCAAACTTGGAGATATTACATCTAGTTCCCTCGTCTAGATCATTAATATATATTGTGAATAGCTGGGGTCCTGGCACCGATCCCTGCGGTACCCCACTAGACACTGCCTGCCACTCGGAAAAAGACCTGTTTATTCCAATTCTTTGCTTCCTGTCTGCCAACCAGTTCTCTATCCAAGTAAGTACCTTACCCCCAATCCCATGTGCTTTAACGTTACATGCTAATTTCTTATACGGGACCTTATCGAAAGCCTTCTGAAAGTCCAAATACACCACATCCACTGGTTCTCCCTTGTCTATTCTACCAGTTACATCCTCAAAAAATTCCAGTAGATTAGTCAAGCACGATTTACCTTTTGTAAATCCATGCTGACTTTGTCCGATCCTGCCACTGTTTTCCAAGTGCTCTGCTATTAACATCTTTTATAAAGGACTCTAGCATTTCCCCCACTACTGATGTCAGGCTTACCGGTCTATAATTCCCTGTTTTCTCTCTACCAACTTTTTTGAATAGTGGGGTAACATTAGCTACCCTCCAATCCATGGGAACTGTTCCAGAGTCTATAGAATTTTGGAAGATGACCAGCAATGCATCTACTATTTCTAGGGCCACTTCCTTAAGTACCCTAGGATGTAGATTATCAGGCCCTGGGGATTTATTGGCCTTCAATCCCGTCAATTTCCCTAACACCATTTCCCTACAAATACTGATTTCATTCAGTTCCTCCCTCTCATTAGACCCTATGTTCCCCGACATCTCTGGGAGGTTATTTGTGTCCTCCTTTGTGAAGACAGAACCAAAGTATGTATTTAATTGGTCTGCCATGTCTTTGTTCCCCATTATAAATTCCCCTGATTCTGACTGCAAGGGACCTATGCTTGACTTCACCAATCATTTTCTCTTCACAGCTTTTACAGTCAGTTTTTATGTTCCCTGCAAGCTTACTCTCATACTCTATTTTCCCCCTCTTAATTAATCCCTTTGTCCTCCTTTGCTGAATCCTAAACTGCTCCAAATCCTCAAGTTTGCTGCTTTTTCTGGCCAATTTATATGTCCTCTCCTTGGATCTTATGCTATCCCTAATTTCCCTTGTTAGCCACGGTTGAGTCACCTTTTTTGTTTTATTTTGATGCCAAACCGGGATGAACAAATTCTGTAGTTCATCCATGCGATCTTTAAATGTTTGTCATTGCCTGTCCACCGTCAACCCTTTAAGTAACGTTCCCCAATCTATCCTACCCAACCCGCGCCTCATACCATCGTAGTTTCCTTTATTTAAATTCAGGACCCTAGTCTCAGTCAAATACGTCACTCTCCATCTTAATGAAGACACAGGTTAACAAGGCCATTAAAAAAAAGCAAAGCAAGCGCTAGGGTTATTTCTAGAGGGATAGAATTTAAAAGTAGTGAAGTTATGCTGAATTTGTGTTGAACCTTGGTGAGACCACACTTGGAGTACTGTGTACAATTCTGGTTGCCATATTATAAAAAGGATATAGAGGCACTGGAGAGGGTGCAAAGAAGATTTACAAGGATGATAGCAGAAATACAAGGGTATACATATCGGGAAAGGATGAACAGGCTGGGTCTCTTTTCTCTTGGAAAGAGAAGGCTGAGGGGTGACCGAATAGAGGTCTTTAAAATGATGAAAGGTTTTGATAGATTAGATACAGAGAGAATGTTCCCACTTGTGGAGAAGAGCAAAACTAGAGGCCATCAATATAAGATAGTCACCAAGAAATCCAATAGGGAATTCAGAAGAAACTTCTTTACCCAGAGAGCGAATAGTATAGATGCATTTAAGGGGCAGTTAGATAAGCATATGAGGGAGAAGGGAATCGAGGGTTAAGCTGATAGGGTTAGATGAGGAAAGACGGGAGGAGGCTCGAGTGGAGCATAAACACCGGCATAGACTGGTTATGCCGAATAGCCTGTTTCTGTATATCCTCTGTAATCCTATGTAAGTTAGCATGTAGGTACAGCAAGCAATTAGGAAGGCAAATGGCATGTTGGCCTTTATTGCAAGATTATAAGAGTGAGGAAGTCTTGTTTATATAGGGCTTTGGTGAGACCACACCTGGCGTACTGTGCACAGTTTTGGTCTCCTTACCTAAGGAAGGATGTACTTGCCTTAGAGTGGGTGCAATGAAAGTTCTCTAGATTGCTTCCTGGGATGAGTGGGTTGTCCTATGAGGAGAGATTGAGTAGAATGGACCTCTACACTCGAGTTTAGAAGAATGAGAGGTGATCTCATTGAAATGCATAAAATCCTTTGAGGGCTTGACGGTAGACGCAGAGTGGTTGTTTCCCCTGGCTGGAGAGCCTTAACTGGAGGTCATAGTCTCAGGATAAGGAGTCAGCCATTTAGGATTGAAATGAGTAGAAATTTCTTCACTCAGGGTTGTGAACCTTTGGCATTCTCTACCACACAGGGCTGTGGATGCTCAGTCAATGAGTACATTCAAGACTGAAATAATAGATTTTTGGGCACGAAGGGACTCGAGGATATGGGGAAAGTGCAGTTGATGTAAAAGTTCAGCCATGATCTTACTGAACGGCGCAGCAGGCTCGATGAGCTGTGTGGCCTACTCCTGCTCCTATTTCTTATGTTCTTACTGTAGATTAGAGTTTGAATTCCCACCCAGCCTTCTAGTGTCCCCAGGCCATGCATCACCTGGAGTCAAGAGAGTCGGCCACCAGTTGGGGGGCCAGTTATTGGGTTTAAGCCTTAAATCAGAAGACATTAGGAAACCCGATCCCATTCCAGTGCAGCAGAACTCCTGCATGACCACAGAATATATTCATCATCAACACATTATATTCTCTTGTAACTACTGTACATGAATTCCATTAGCTTCAACATTTGAAGTGTGATGTTTTTGTAGAAACTTTAAATTGTGCTCAGCTGATTTTAAGAACCCTGGTTAAGTGCCTCATGCATGATTATTCATGTGGCCTGGGCAGTACACATGAATGCCTTGCATGCTATCCACTGTCCAGAGAAATCGCCAGAGACCAACGTATCACCCTCTGGTGATGGTGTCACCGTGCTCATGTTTTAACTAGTCTGTGTCTGTAGTCCTCTCCACCGTCACTAGCTTTTCTCTCCTGGATAGGATGATGCGATCCTCCACGTGATCCATTTCATCAAAGGCCGTATTCAGACCAGTGCCACCAAGGTGTTGAGTGATATGTCGACGAGCAGGATGCAACTCACTCTCTCAAATTGTATTCCGTGGTTCTATCAACCCAACATTGAGGGATGTTGGGGTAGGGATGCATTAGAATGAGCGAGTTACACAAACGGGCTTCCACTTGTAGAATAATTGCCGATGCAACAAACAGAACTATCTGGAGGTGGGATTCAAGGGCACAATTTGAATTCCCAAGAGTCCACTTGCTGCTATCTTTATGACCTGCTGCTGGCTGGAAATGGCAGAGGTGGGGGTGCCCCATGGTGTGTCCTGGTTTATGAAGGATGCCCATGAATTGCTGCCTTGCATTCCCGAGGCTGTTGCTATGTGACACTTAAATCTGGTTCTCTAAGTTTAATTAATGTGTTGTTGTGAGCTTAGTTTTCTTCCATGAAATACCTTGCTAGCTCTCGTCTCATTTTTGGTGATAGATGCACCATTTCTGATTTGATAGGGCACGTCTTCCTTTACCCATCTTTTGACTGAGATTGTTATTAAGCTTCACTTTTCTTGGGACATTGTCTGCCATCTTTGAAAGGAAGTATCACTTAGTTAATAGGGCACCAGGCCTTCACTGGATTAGTCGATCTAGGCAAATTTGTTTTGTTTCCTATGGGGTTTAGACTTTGGGGAAATCCATTCCTTTTGAAGTTCACAAATTGAATGGTGTAGCTAATTCCTGAGTAGTTACTAGAGAATATAATATGTGTTGATGACAAATGGATTCTGTAGTCATGCAGGAGTTCAGCTGCTCTGGAATGGAATTGGTTTCTGATGCGTTCTATTTAAGTTTTCTGATTTTAGGTTTAAACCCATAACTGGTCCCCAAAAGGTGGCCAAATCTCTCTCTCTGCTACTCTCCGGCCACATTGGGGAAAGTTAGAAATGGTTGCACTAATGTAGTGAGCACCTTTTGGGCCAACATGAGGGCCGCTCGTGGACATCTGCAGGCAGCAGCCCGGAGCGGTATGCATGCTGTTGCCTTGTCTTGACCGCACAGAAGGATGGGTGCTTTGGCACTGCTTTGCTGTAACCTGGCTGGGAGGTTTATGTCCTCGGAATCGCCCAGTTTTTGTACTAATTTTGTTTTCTATTTGTATGTGAGGGGTGAATACATATGGAAGAATTCAACGTTTAGAGAATCTATGGGGGGTCGCTGCTTCCACTTTCAGGATCTTCTAACTAGATAGACTGAAAGGGACTGTAGTTTCCGGCATTGAGGAAATGCACCTGATTTAATTTAATAGTGACTTAAGGAAAATGTTCTTTTAAAAGAATATTGTGATCTTTTTCCAGAACGCTGCGTACTTGGCGTCTTCCATGTATGTTCCACTTCCAACGCCCCAATATTTTAGTCTTGGTTTATTCTTGAAGAATTGTATCACCGTTATCAATAGAACTAATTCACAATACCACTTTTATTAATTGTACTGATAGTTTTTAAAAAAGTACACACCACCTGATTCTCAGTTTGATGCAGGAATCCAGACATCAAGAAGTCCATTACCTAAACAGTACAGGACTACAGATCTCAAAGTGCTCACTTGATTCAGATCATGCAATGAGGCCCCAGCTGATGTGTAATTTTCTCTTCAGTTACTTTTTAAATCTACTAAAACATTCAAACCTTAAACCCTGTTATTTATCAAAGTTGCAAGGCTCCACAGAATGTAAAAGCAAATCAAAATTCCCAAGTTGTGCGATTGTGGCGACCACCAATGATTCTTTAGTTTGCAATGCAAAATGTGCAATAGGTCAGGTTCCGAAACAGTTTATAAAATGTGTGTAATCTGTTGTGACATTTTTTGAGGAGCTAGTTGTAGTAGCAAAAAGGAGCAAGAATGAAGAAGTGAACTTAGCGCCTTGCGGATATGTGGGAAGTTGTGGGACGGCATATGAGTGCTGTGACATCGGTAACTTCGATTGCTTCACAGCATGTAGTTTTTAATCACTATTTAACATTATGGGCTGGATTTTGCGGTCAGCGGTGAAGGAACGGACTTTCTGTGGAGTTTTGCACTGGAACTTACTGTGATTAGAAAGCCATTTTAGCACAACGCCCTGATCCAGGAAGTGTAAGTTGGGATAGTTAATTCAATGCCAAATCATGTGTAGAAAGCGAAATAGAGAGAGCAAGAAAGATGGGATTAAAAGAGAGAGAGAGAGAGAGAAAAACAAAGGAAAAAGTTTTTAAATAAAATGACTTGCATCAAATCTCCAACAATAATTAAAATCTGAAGGAATGAGACTCGACACTTGTAAAACTTAATTTTCAGTGCCAGAAAGGTTCTTTGGCAGTAATTAAGACTCATCATGCCATTAAAAATTAACTTATACCTGAATGGACAAGCCCTAACTTTTTCTGGCGTGTTTAGTGGGTACCTATCATGCAAGTACAGCAACTTCACGCTGTTCCATGTGTTTCAATGCCGAATCTCTCGGTGAGATACTGTTTTTGCACAGCTTCTGGAGGAGCAGGGCAACTTCCTGATTTCCGCGTTTAACTGCACATATTTGGACGCCGGAAGTTATTGTCTGATTTAGGGTTGCAAAATTCTGGGAATTTTTAAGAGGAAACTTTCCATGGGAATTTTTGGGAATTTTGAGTTTTTTTGCACACTGATGGTTTTTGTCTCTGACCCTTATTATCTTTGTCATCAAAATAGACATACTGTTCCATACAAATAAAAACAGACTTTTCAAAATTATAACCTAAATAAAATTTTGACTTTATTGAACCCCCACAAAAAAGACCCATCTAAAATAAAATACAAAGAGCGTCAGCTTATTTAGCCTGTAATTTGTCCTTATTTTGTCCCTTTGAGTCTTCTACTCATCATTGCTCCTCCTGATTCTCTGACTCTGACTCTGGCGTGTCCATTTCCTCCTCTGTGTCAGTGTCTAGCTGTGTGGTGGACACTTCTGTATCTGGCTCAATAAGTTGTAGGTTCGCCCGGATAGCCACCAGTTTCTCCACTCTCTTGTTAGTCAGCCTGTTGCGCACCTTTGTATGCGTATTCCCAAAAAGTGACCAGTTTCGTTCAGAGGCCGCTGATGAAGGTGGGATTTGGAATATCACCGATGCAATGGGTGACAGGGCCTCAGATGCACAAAGTCCCTTCCACCAGGTATGTGCACTGATATGCTTGCATGATTCCCACATCCCGTCCCCATTCCAAAGACCTTGCTTGGTAGAGAACTTTGCCAGACTTCCCAGAACTTTGCCCACGTCCAGATTGAGGTGGCGTGAGAGGGTAGAAATCACACTAAGCGCTGTTGATCTGTTCTCCAGAAAGTATTGGTCGCCCAACATGCTTTGGGTCCAGCATGTATGCTGCAGCATGAATCGGCTTGACACAAAATTCTTGACGCGTCTGTATGAATTGAACAATTGCCTTCTCCTCTGCTTTGAGCAGCAGGGATGTGGGTAGGGCAATGCTGATTTGTTCTTTTAAATCAGTAAAAAGCCTGAGAACATCTGACAAGACAGCGTCATCTCCTTCAATCTGAGCAATTGCAGATGCTACTGGTGAGAGTAGTTTAAGGCTGCTAACCACTCTCTCCCAAAACACATCATCCAGCAGTATTTTCTTGATGGTGGTTTCCATATCCCCAGACTGGGATATTGCCATTTCTTGCAGTGACTCCTTACCCTCCAGAAGGCTGTTGTACATTATGACAACGCCACCCCATCTAGTGTTGCTGGGCAGCTTCAGTGTGGTGTTCTTGTTCTTTGTCGTTTGCTTGGAGTTGTAGGTTGCTGCAACTACCTCTCTTCCCCTGACATACTTAACAACTTGCTTGGCTCTCTTGTACAGTGTTCCCATGGTTCTCAAACCCATGATGTCCTTGAGGAGCAGGTTGAGCCCATGAGCTGCGCACCCAATAGACGTAATATGAGGGTAGGCCTCCTCCACTTGAGCCCAAGCAGCCTTCATATTCGCAGCATTGTCAGTAACTACTGCAAAGACCTTTTGTGATCCAAGATCGTTGATGACTGCTTTCAGCTCATCAGCAATGTATGTGCCTGTGTCTGTTGTCCTTCATGTCTGTGCTCTTGAACACTGGGAGAGGAGTGGAGACGATGTAGTTTATGATGCCCTCCCCTCCTACATTTGACCACCCATCTGAGATAACTGCAACACAGTCTGCCATCTCTATCGTTTCTTTGAGCTTTCCTTGGACACGGTTATACTCAGCCTCCAGCAAATAAGTGGACAAAGCATGTCTGGTGGGAGGACAGTATGCAGGGCAAATAACATTGAAAAATCTCTTTCAGTACACATTGGCTGTGAGCATGAGGGGTGAGCCTGTTGCATATGCAGCTTGAGCAAGACACTCATCTGCATTCTTCTGGCTATGGTTATCCATTGTATCAAAGAACCTTCCAAGTGGGCCAGGAGTTGCTGATAAGGAGCCTGATGCTGAATGAGAACCATTATCTTCTTGAATGGAAGCAGAGGAACTCTGGGCTGACTGCTGTGAGCTTTGAGTGAAGTTGTTGCATTTGGATAAATGCTGCTGCATCTTTGTGACATTCTTTACATATGGCTTTGTACAATGTTTGCACATGTACACAGTCTTTCCATCTTTAATGCCTGGGGTAAAATGCTTCCACACATCCGACGGTAAATGTGGCATTGTTCTATGCAGAGAAATAAAGGGCATTCGTCTGTGTCGAATTGCGGTCGATCAGCATGATTGCAACAGGGCGAGTAAATTTTTCCTGATGCTCCATGTGATGGAAGCATGACCCGTGCACACACGACACTACATCACCAATAGAGGGAGCTAATCGCTTATCCACTCATCCAACCAATCAGGACACACTTGTTCACAGTCACACACAAAACTTGTAATTATTAAAACAAGCCAAGTAAGAAGATAAACATATATTGATTAAGAAATTCCTTAATAATTAAGATTCCTTTTCTGTTAGTAATTTTAAGTGTAAGAAGTCACACAACACCAGGTTATAGTCCAACAGCTTTATTTGAAATCACAAGCTTTCGGAGCGCTGCTCCTTCTTCAGGTGAAGTGGAGAAATGCATAAAGACACAGTTTATATAGTCAGAATCATGTCAGATGTTTACAGGTAACCTTTCCAACTGCCATTTATCACACCTCGGCAGAGAGATAATCACAGCAGTCAAAGGTGTGAATGGTGTCCAAACAGGTCAGTCAGGGAAACATTACATCAAAGAACAATGAGGTGGGGTCACAAGGGGTCAAATATTGCAGATGCTGGGGTCTGTATGAAAAACAAAAAAACAGACAAAAAACATTTTTTTGGCTGGAAATCACAGCAGGTCCGGCCGCATCTGTGTAGAGAGAACAAGCCAATGTCGACTCGAGTCTGGATGACCCTGCATCAGGTGGGGTTACATGTAGCGTGACATGAACCCAAGATCTCGGTTGAGGCCGTCCTCATGAGTGCGGAACTTGGCTATCAGTTTCTGCTCGACGATTTTGTGTTGTCGTGTGTCTCGAAGGCCACCTTGGAGAATGTAATTTTAAGAGAGGACCTGTGGGGGGGGAAAAAAAATGAAAGAAATACAAAAAACCCCCCAAAAAACAACATTATGCTAGCATGTGCTTTTTGGACAAAATTCCCAAGCTAAAGTTCCCGTGGAAAATTTCCGTAAATTTCCTGGAAACTTTGCACCCCTTCGCAACCCTAGTCTGATTTACTCCTTAATAATGGTGAGCACTGATAGCCTCGCTGTTACTTCTACTGCAATATCCGGCCAGTGAGCACTTCTAGTGCCTGCAGCCGTTTTCTTTTCATGCTCCTGAGCTTATTTTTTAATTACAAATTTATAAAATGATACTACACACGTACTTCAGAGCTGGATCGGTAGATAGTAGTGGAAAGAGAGGTGGGTGTCTCATCCCTTTTGAAATATTTATAACCAGACAACACGTGGAAAATATTCCTTTATTTTCATTCAATTTTGTGTTTTCACGCTCTGTATTAGCTTGGCAACAAAGCCTACCTGTTAACCATTAGGATACCCA
This sequence comes from Somniosus microcephalus, assembly GCF_052327205.1. Classification (NCBI taxonomy): domain Eukaryota; kingdom Metazoa; phylum Chordata; class Chondrichthyes; order Squaliformes; family Somniosidae; genus Somniosus; species Somniosus microcephalus. The sequence goes on from NC_141008.1 coordinate 12,258,989, forward strand.
GTTCAACATCTGCCCGCAGTGAGTAAATGAGAAATGAAGCAATTCTTGCTCCTTATTGCACAAAAGTTAAAGATTAATACAAGCAGTTAACTTGACAGTATTTCAATTGTGCCAAAGTTAAACCTCTCCACTTTTACATTGCTATTAGTTGTGACTGAAAGAGCAGGAAATCCAGTTGAATGGCAGCTGCTTCCTCTGCTTTCGGTACTCGAAGAATGTTTTGCCTTTCTGCACGTTTGAAAATACGTCTAATCCCCATAATTAAATGACAACCGTCTGTTGGTAATTTCATTATCCTTCCCCCCCCCCCCCCCCCCCGTGCCCCTCCACCCATCACAAGTTTCAATCCCACTGCGGTCAAAATCCATATGATGGGTATTAATCCTGCTGTGAAGTAATCCAGTTCTGACCTGCGAAGCTTATTTAGGAGAAAATCCTGAGCAGTCTAATTTCCTTTTCAGAAGGAATCCGCCCGAATAAGAACATAAGAAGCAGGAGTAGGCTATACGGAGCCTCCAACCTGCACTGCTCACCATTCAATAAGATCATGGCTGAGCTTCTACATCGACTCCACTTTCCCACCCTATTCCCGTATCCCTTAATAATAAGTTATTGTCTTTATTTTCTTCGTTGGTTTAAACTTTGTGTGGTGTCTCCATTCCTCGTGCACCATGGTTTGATGCTGCATTTGAGGGACCAGCCACAGCATACACTGGGCCAGGTGTGTGTTGGAAGCTTCTTCGGTTATGTTGCAATTGAATGTGTTCCTTTACTTCTTCAACTATTAATCCTTTACGCACAGACTGATTTAGTACTACCTTAGCATCTACCTGTATCAGATAATTGCACAAGATGCCTGTAGTTATGAACTTTTTCCTTAGGAGCCAGCTTACTTGTGGAATCCGTAATAGCAAAGTCGACTTCACATCCGTTTGATTCTTTGCTGTGTGTAAACCTGCACATAATTTTTGGATTGAGTGTTCAGAAAGGAGGTTCAATATTTTTCTGCATTCCTCCATTTCATGGCTCTGAAGTCTTGGTACATCATTTGCCTGACTTGCACCCCACCGACTTTGTATGATGTTTGCAAGATCTTTCTTTTGAGTTTTCTCGTCAACAATTACATGATTTTTTCTCAAATACCAAAATAACAGATTTCTTGTCAGACTCTTGTAGGATAACAGTTGCTTGGAGGAGATGGTGTTCTCGATGATCTTCTCGATCAGCTTTATTTGGTTGTATTTCGAGCCATGCTCTGGGCATTCCTTGTCTGCGCTTCGACAGATCTTTCTCAGTACCTGTTCACTGCATTCTTTGAGAACATCTTTCCAACCAGTTAGCTCCATACTGCTGGGCATTGTCTCGTTTGTGTTGCGGAACTGTAGCTGCAGGTATTCAGTGCAGTTTCTCTGAGGCTCTTGAAGCAGAACTGTAGGTAAGAGTTCAGTGTTATATAAGGTTGCTTACAAAACTCTGTGTAATAAGGGATGGGCTCGTAGTATCAGAAGACTGACTCATGCTTTCTGTTGTAATGCCAGCCAGGTATCACAGAACAAGATGTTTAACCCGTGCCGATGCTTATTATATTTACTCATGCAAATTGGAAGGCCATCCCGTGTTTGGGTTTCAATGTGACTCAAGAACACAGGGCGACATAATTTGTAGTGCATCTAGTTTCTAATTTTGTTCATTATCATTTTAGTGAATTTAGCACATTGCATATGACCTTCCACTCGCTTTCCTCCGAGAGAACACAAGTCCTTCCACCTGAACGATCTGGAGACTCTTTTTTTATCCTGACTATCTGCGTCTCTTCATTGTTTTTCTTGAAGCGGTGCTGTTTTTTTTTTGTGAATTCATTAATATTTATTCTCTAATTGTTTACATCTCAGGAAGGGTAGTTTTCCAATTTTTGACTTGAGCAATTCTTCCAACATACCAATCACAACTTTTGCTTATTCATAGGAATACTTGTACATTTTTATTGTTTATGGGATGTGGGCATCGCTGGCAAGTCGGCATTTATTGCCCATCACTAATTGCCCATGAGAAGGTGGTGGTGAGCTGCCTTCTTGAACCGCTGCAGTCCGTGTGGTGAAGGTGCTCCCACAGTGCTGTTAGGTAGGGAGCGCTAGGATTTTCAACCAGCGATGATGAAGGATCAGCGATATACTGCTAAGTCAGGATGGTGTGTGACTTGGAGGGGAACTTGGAGGTGGTGGTGTTCCCATGCGCCTGCTGCCCTTGTCCTTCTAGGTGGAAGAGGTTGTGTTTAGGAGGTGCTGCCGAAGAAGCCTTGGCGAGTTGCTGCAGTGCATCTTGTAGATGGTACACACTGCAGCCACGGTACGCCGGTCGTGGAGGGAGTGAATGTTTAAGGTGGTGGATGGGGTGCCAATCAAGCAGGCTGCTTTGTCCTAGATGGTGTTGAGCTTCTTGAGTGTTGTTGGAGCTGCACTCATCCAGGCAAGTGGAGAGTATTCCATCACACTCCTGACTTGTGCCTTGTAGATGATGGAAAGGCTTTGGGGAGTCAGGAGGTGAGACACTCGTCACAGAATACCTAGCCCCTCACCTACTCTTGCGGCTACAGTATTTATGTGGCTGGCCCAGTTAAGTTTCTGGTCGATGGTGACCCCCAGGATGTTGGTGGGGGATTTGGCGATCGTAATGCCGTTGAATGTCAAGGGAGAATGTTGAAACGGATTTTTTGGTCCTCAATCTGGTTCAGTACAAACACTGAGTCGAATACTGGTTTAGTTCAACAGTTGTTTTATTCTGTCGTCCCGGGAGACTTACTCTGATACAGCACAGTTCTGACTCCAGCAGAGTCTCGACAGGTTCCACCAGAGCAAGCAATCTTTCATACTGTGGGTCACATTATTATACTTTACTTTTGAAAAGACATTAACACATCTTACAGTCTGCACCAATCCCGAGCTGGGCACGTACACATTTAAATTGATTTCCTGGCCTGGCAGTTTGAAATAAAGAAGTCACATTTCATTGAATGGTTTATAGTTTAGGAAATATGCGGGTAATGGTTTCACGATCACCTAATCAGTATGGTAATGCGTTTTCAATAATGGTAATGTGTTTTCTGATCGCCTATTGTCTGTATATCCTCTGCACTCCGCCCTACACTGTTTCCACCAGCAAGGTGTGACATCGTGGGTGCCAGCCATATTAGCAGCCACAGATCAGTTTAGCTTTTCCCGAGTTAACATGATCATCTCTTACAATATGCAAGTGACTCAGCGATGTCGACATTGCACCACCATTTTAGGCTAACAGGGTCCTCCATTTTAGGTTGGCAGGGTCCTTGGCCATGCGGAGCGAGTTGTTACCTTATTTTTGCATTCTATATTCTCAAGGTGGTTAGACTCTCGCTTGTTGGAGATAGTCATTGCCTGGCATTTCTGTGGCGCGAATGTTACCTGTCATTTATCAGCCCAAGCCTGAACGTCGTCCAGGTCTTGTTGCATGCAGGCATGGACTGCTTCATTATCTGAGGAGTTGTGAATGGTGTTGAACACTGCCGTCATCAGCGAACATCCCCATTTCTGACCTTATGTTGGAGGAAAGGTCATTGATGAAGCAGCTGAAGATGGTTGGTCACTGCTGCCAATGCTGTCATGGACAGGTGCATCTGCGACAAATAGATTGGTAAGGACGAGGTCAAGTAGGTTCTTCCCTCGTGTTGGTTCTCTCACCACCTGTCGCAGGCCCAGCCTGGCAGTTATGTCCTCCAGTGCTCGGTCAGTAGTGGTGCTACCAAGCCACTTTTAGTAATGGACATTGAAGTTCCCCACCCAGAGTACATTCTGTGCCCTTGCTACTCTCAGTGCTTCTTCCAAGTGGTGTTCAACATGAAGGAGTACTGATTCTTCAGCTGAGGGAGGGCGGTAGGTGGTAATCAGCAGGAGGTTTCTTGGCTCATGCTTGACCTGAAGCCATGAGACTTCATGGGATCCGAAGTCAATGTTGAAGACTCCCAAGGCCACTCCTTCCTGACAGTATACCACTGTGCCGCCACCCCTGGTGGGTCTGTCCTGCCGGTGAGACAGGACATAACCAAGGATGGTGATGGAGGAGTTTGGGACATTGGCTAAAAGGTATGATTCTGTGAGTATGACTGTCAGGCTGTTGCTTGACTAGTCTGTGGGACAGCTCTCCCAATTTTGGCACAATTCCCCAGACGTTGGTGAGGAGGGCTTTGCAGGGTCGACTGCGCTGGGTGTGCCGTGTCTGTAGCCGGTGCCGAGGTCGATGCCGGGTGGTCTGTCCGGTTTCATATTGTGTTTTGTAGCGGTTTGTTACAACCGAGTGGCTCGCTAGGCCATTTCAGAGGGCAGTTAAGAGTCAACCACATCTGTGTGTTATTTCCCAATTTCATTGTGTTTTGTGAGTTTAGCTCATTTACCCTATGTATGATCAGCCTGTGGTCAAAGCATCCTATATCTTTTTATCCTATCCATTATTTTTAAATTTTCATCTTTAGCATGACTCATTGTTTTGGGTTCATTTCCAGCAAATCCTACACAGAATAAGCTGCCAATTCCCGTAATTTCAACACGTACTAGCCAATGTGCAACATGCAAACTAAGAAACTTTGAATTGGATCCAGAACTTTTTATGCAGGCATAAACTTGTATGGTGTGTAAAAGCCAGTGCGATAATAGGTTGAAGCTGTGTTTGCATTGGATGTTGAAAAAGTGGTTGGATAAACCAGTTTTTGTGTTGTTGTGCAATCAACAGTTCATGTGGCATAGTGAGAATACAGAGCTGCAAAATTCTGCAGGAGAAATGTGAGTCATCTATGCGCCACTAGATAAATATATCTGCCTACCAAATATGCTGCTGTCTGAGCTTGTTTGGTACTGTAGTTGTACCCATTTGTCATAATAGATAAATCAGTATTTGTTCATCTAATCTTTTGAGGGTATTGAATATATTAATTTTTGAATGTGCAAAAATGATTCTTCACTTTCACTGTGTTCGTCAGACGGTGAAGTTGGGGAAGCCCAAAGTGAAAGCATGTTTCGGATCAATTTAAAACATTCTTCTCTTGAATAAATAGCCATGAGTAATTCTACTGATACTGTGGTAAGCCCATCCCTTAAGATGCTGAAAGTGTTACTTTTGTCGGTGTTAATTTGATTCTCGTTAGTGTTACAGGTAGAAACTGATTTTTTTCCATTCCACAAGCGCAAGCTTCCTGTTGAATAAAAGTTAATAAATTTATATTCGCAAAGCTGGATGGAGTAGAGTTTTAATTGGTGGTTATTTCCTTTTAGCAAGCTGTAGTCTAGGCTGGCAGGGGTGTTGCTTGCACTGCAGAGAGAACCTGGTCCTTTCTGAAACCGTGACCGTTGGATCACTGTCTCTACCGCGAGCATTGGTTTAAGCAGGCTCTGACTCCACAGAGTGTGCCAATTATCCTTAAAGCACACTTCTACTTATTACTTGTGCTAGTAATATGGGAAAAAGAGTCTCTCATTTGGTGGGCATGCTAAGGTCATCCATGCCTCTGCTCCAGTGTCAGACCTCCAGTGAAGATTCTGGTGTGTATCCAGTGTTGAAAATGCGCTGACGGTAGTCATCAGCACAGTATACTGTCGAGGGGCAGCTTTGTGCAATTGAGTTGACTGTTGGAAGACAAAGAAAATGGTCATCCCGCACTTGGTCATTGAAACAGAGTAGACTTCTCTGAAACGCCAGTGTGCTATTTGGGCTGTCAGTAAGGGAGTCTTGTTCACAATTTAGTGACGCTCCTATTCCAGTAAGTCGGTTTCAAACTGCTTTACTGATTTGTGTCATTAGATCTAGAAGTGGCAATGCTCAAAGAATTAAAAAGCCCCTCTGTGTTTCTTTGATACTCCCTGTACTTTATTGGTAGGCATGAGCTAGCAGTACCAGGTGCAGGGATGATTCACCCAATGATTGAGTTTGTGCTTGTGGGGAGGGCAGGCGAATAGGTCCCGAGTACAATGACCTGAGATGGAAAAAGTGTGTACTCTACTCCAAAACAAAAGTAACACTCTCGACATCGTAAGGGATCGGCTTACCATACCGTTTCAGTAGAATTACTCATGGCTATCTATTCAAGAGAAGAACGTTTTAAACTGATCCTAAACATGCTTTCACTTTCAAGGCTTTCCTTTAATATCCCGACAAATGGCTCTCTGGTTGACTTGGCTACACCCCAGCAGGAGGCTTTATCTGGGAAATAGACATTTCATTACCAGATCCCAAATGATTTACTGATGCAGATTTGCCTACCATTCCTGAATTTCTAATGAAAAAAAAAGGTGTGCTTGATCATTTTTTGGATAGAACTGCAACTTGTTTCAAGTACTGCTTAAATTGATTTAAAAAAAAATAAGTGCACTAATCTGAATTTATTACTGAATTGCTGTTCAGAGCTGAGGGAGTTACTGTGTTAGAAATGAAGAACTTGCTAATGTAGTAAGCATCAAACAGTTCTTTTTTAGTCAGGGAATAAGAATGATGGGTCTGAAAGCAGATCCAAATCAATGTTATGGCTTAGTTTAAAATACACATGCCAGCGGATTAAAAGCCTCGATTTCACGTATTATATGGAGCAAGAATAAAATACAAGTCACAGCTTTTAATACTCAAACTGTGCAATGCCCCCATCTCCTTCACCTCGATACCACTTCCCAAGATGGCAATCCTGTTTATGCCCCACAAGCAGCCATGGACACTCCAGGCAAAAACAATTCGTGCTCTGTTAAGCCTTAAATTGAAACAGATTCTGTGAAGTTATGCTCAGTTTTTCTTCATACAAATTAATAGGAATAAGCCTCATTCCCAACACCGGTGACCTCGGGCTGTGTTTACACAAATTATAGCATCAATTCAAAACCGTTTTATTGTTTCCGTGTCTGATTTTTGTATTGGATAGAGTTCGACTCGGAGTTCCTCCATGAAGGGAAAATTGATGCCTCCGTCATAATTCCATTGTGGGAAAACTTGCTGATGTGATCTGGGGTCGTGTTTAGGAAGATGAACACATGCGCTGCCCAATGCAGTTTAAATTGTTTGTGGGTGCGTGCTCAAAAGGTGTACAATCACATAAGAACATAAGACATAGGAGCAGGAGTCGGTCATTTGGCCCCTCGAGCCTGCTTCGCCATTCAATAAGATCATGGCTGATCAGATCTTGGCCTCAACTCCACTTCCCTGCCCGCTCCCCATAACCCTCGACTCCCTTATCGTTCAAAAATCTGTCTATCTCCACCTTAAATATATTCAATGACCCAACCTCCACAGCTCTCTGGGGAAGAGAATTCCAAAGATTCACGACCCTCTGAGAGAAGAAATTCCTCCTCCTTTCTGATTTAAATGGGTGCCCCCTTATTCTGAAATTATGCCCCCTAGTTCTAGATTCCCCCATGAGGGGAAACATTCTCTCTGCATCTACCCTGTCAAGCCCCCTCAGAATCTTACGTTTCAGTAAGATCCCCCCTCAATCTTCTAAACTCCAATGAGTATAGGCCCAACCTTTCCTCATAAGACAACCCCTTCATCTCAGGAATCAGCCTCATGAACCTTCTCTGAACTGCCTCCAATGCAAGTATATCCCTCCTTAAATAAGGAGACCAAAACTGTACGCAGTACTCCAGGTTGGTCTCACCAACGCCCTGTACAGTTGTAACAGGACTTCCCTGCTTTTATACTCCATTCCCTTTGCAATAAAGGCCAACATTCCATTTGTCCTCCTAATCACTTGCTGTATCTGCATGCTAACTTTTTGTGATTCATGTACAAGGACCCCCAGATCCCTCTGTACCTCAGCATTTTGTAATCTCTCCCCAGTTAAATAATAATTTGCTTTTTTATTTTTCTTACCAAATTGGATAACCTCGCATTTTCCCCACATTAAACTCCATCTGCCAGATTTTTGCCCACTCACTGAGCCTATCTATATCCCTTTGGAGATTCTTTGCATCCTCCACACAATTTCCTTTCCCTCTTATCTTTGTATCATCAGCAAATTTGGCTACGTTATACTCAGTCCCTTCATCCAAGTCATTAATATAGATTGTAAATAGTTGAGGCCCCAGCACTGATCCCTGCAGCACCCCCACTAGTTACAGTTTGCCAACCTGAAAATGACCCATTTATCCCGACTCTCTCTCTGTTAGTTAGCCAATCCTCTCTCCATGCTAATATACAGGGATATCTCCCCAACCGCGGGGTATACGTCCCTGAAAACCCTCGCAGTTAGTAAAACCGCGGTTGGCAAATCCAGTATAAACACAATAAAAAAGATAATAAGCATATAAATAGCATAAAAATAATGTTTTTTTACCTTATTCCTAAATTAAAAACCGCGGATACGTGAATTTCACTGCCGTGGTTGACAAAAATAGTCGTAGAGTGGAAACCGTGGATACGTGAAATCCGTGTATGGCAAAACCGCGGTTGGGGTGGGATTCCTGTAATACCCCCAACCCCGTGAGCTCTTATCTTCTGTAGTAACCTTTTATGTGGCACCTTATTGAATGCCTTCTGGAAATCCACAGACACAACATCTACTAGTTCCCCTTTATCCGCCCTGCTCGTTACATCCTCCGAGAACTCCAGCAAATTTGTCAAACATGATTTCCCTTTCATAAAACCATGCTGACTCTGCTTGACTATATTATGATTTTCTAAATGTCCTGCTATCACTTCCTTAATGATGCATTTTCCCAATGACAGATGTTAGGCTAACTGGTCGATAGTTGCCTGCTTTCTGTCTCCCTCCTTTCTTAAATAGGGGAATTACATTTGCGGTTTTTCAGTCCGCTGGGACCTCTCCAGAATCCAGGGAATTTTGGTAGATTACAACCAATGCATCCACGATCTCTGCAACCACCTCTTAAGACTCTAGGATGTACGCCATCAGGCCCAGGGGACTTGTCCACCTTTCGTCCCATTAGTTTGCATAGCACTTTCTCTCTAGTGATAGTGATTGTTTTAAGTTCGTCCCCCTCCCCCCTCCCCCCACCTCAATAGCCCCTTGATTATCCATTATTGGGATGCTTTTAGTGTCTTCTACCATGGAGACCGATACAAAATATTTGTTCAAGGTCTCCGCCATTTCCCTGTTTCCCACTATTAATTCCCCAGACTCATCCTCTAGGGGGCCAACATTTACTTTAGCTACTCTCTTCCTTTTTATATACCTGTAGAAGCTCTTACTGTCTGTTTTTATATTTCTTGCTAGCTTACTCTCATAAGCTATCTTCTCTCTTTTTTTAGTCGACCTTTGCTGCTTTAAAAAAATTTCCCAATCTGGCCTTTCACTATTCTTTGAAAACAAAAGCATACAATTTTGCAATTTGATACCATCCTTTACTTCCTTAGTTAGCCATGGATGGTTCATCCTTCTCTTAGTCTTTCTTTCTCACTGGAATATACCTTTGCTGAGAGTTGTGAAATATCTCCTTAAATGTTTGCCACTGCTTTTCAACAGTCTTACCCTGTAATATATTTCCCAGTCCACTTTAACCAAGTCTACCTTCATACCTTTGTAATTACCTTTGTTTAAGTTCAAGACACTAGTTTGAGACCTAGCTTTCTCACCCTCAAATGGAATTTGAAATTCTACCATGCTATGATCACTCTTCCCAAGAGGATCCTTCACTTCGAGATCATTCATTAATCCAGCCTCGTTACACATTACCAGATCTAAAATAGTCTTCTCCCTGGTTGGTTCCACAACATATTGTTCCAAGAAACCATCCTGTACACACTCTAAGAACTCCTCCTCAAGACTACCTTTGCCAATTTGCTTTGCCCAATCAATATGAAGATTAAAATTTCCCATGATTATAGCCGTACCTTTCTTACAAGCCTCTATTATTTCTTGATTTATTCGCTGTCCTACAGTGTGGCTACTGTTTGGGGGCCTGTAGACCACTCCCACCAGTGACTTCTTACCCTTATTATTTCTTATCTCCACCCAAATTGATTCTATGTCTTGATCTTCTGAGCCAATATCATTTCTCATTACTGCACTGATCTCATCCCTTATTAACAGAGCTACACCACCTCCTTTTCCTTTCTGCCTATTCTTACGAAATGGCAAATACCCCATGGCACATTTGCAGCTGCATCACGTAAAAGTGTCTATAATTTCATTAAGGCATCATGCATGATGATCTATCTTTGAAAATCTGTAGTTGACACCATTCAAACCTGACTACTACTTTCCAGGGTCAGCTGTGGCTCAGTGGGCAGCACCCTCGCCTCTGAGTCAGAAGGTTGTGGGTTCAAGTCCCACTCCAGGGACTTGAGCACGTAAATCTAGGCTGACACTGCAGTGCTGAGGGAGTGCTGCACTGTCAGAGATGCCGTCATTCGGATGAGACGTTAAACCGAGGCCCCGTCTGCTCTCTCAGGTGGATGTAAAACATCCCATGGCACTATTTCGAAGAAGAGCAGGGGAGTTATCCCCGGTGTCCTGGCCAACATTTATCCCTCAATCAACACAACAAAAACAGATTATCTGGTCATCATCACATTGCTGTTTGTGGGAGCTTGCTGTGCGCAAATTGGCTGCTGCGTTTCCTACATTACAACAGTGATCACACTTCAAAAAATACTGAATTGGCTGTAAAGCGCTTTGGGATGTCCAGTGGTTGTGAAAGGCGCTATAGAAATGCAAGTCTTTCTTTCGTTTGGTAGTAGCAAAGCATATCAAATGTCAATATCTAAGTCAGATATCCAGGCCAAAGCCACAGCGTGGATATCTTGTAGGCTGCCTGCGAATTTCCTCTGAGGGCAGTGCTCAATGATGAGCTCCAGGGTCTGATTAGGAGCTCCACAGTCGCATGATGGGGATGCTTTAATCTTCCATCTATGGAGAACCTGTCTAAGTTGCATGAATGTTGAGGTGTTTCAGGTTTTTAAAAATTTAATCTGGATGTTCAGACTCGAGGCTCCTTTCAGAAACGGGTGGGGTGCAAATTACTTCACTTATTTACAAAACCGCTCTGAAGTTTATGAAAGTTCAGTGAGTGATCAGAATTTCTGGGTTTTGTTTTGTTGTGCCTCACCCTTGCTGTTTTTATGACACTAAGGCCCTTGCAGTTAGCGCCTGCCGCCAGGGTCTTGCACAACTAGCTGCCGGGAATTGCTCGGGCAGCAACGGGAAAATCCATTTCTACTGGGTCTCCCGGGCCACCAGCCTCGGCAAGTTCCGACAAGTTTACTTCCAGGCTGCAGTTGGCTGCTGAGACCCTTGCATTGGGAACCAGTGCCACTGGCGTGAGCCTTGGTGCGATATAGAAGCGGCTTGGCTTAAAATGCATGCGTGCTAATGTTTTTTTTTGTGCTTGTTGCTTTCAGTGTGAGTTGATGGTCGTTAACAGCTCATTTGGAAAGAATGAAGCCGTTCTGGTAAATCTGCTCTGGGCGTTGCAGGGCCACCTTCTCTCCTGGTGTTATCTGCATCTGAAGGGGAATGATGTCTTGTCTCTCCATCACGCAAGAGAGATCCTCCTTAACTGTATGTACCATAGGTTTTACACACTCAACTTCTGCTCATTTAGGCCTAAATTCAAATGGAAATGGCGTTTAAAAAAAAAAACAAGTATGGAGAGCAGCATCCAAGTGATTGCCCCTCTAAATTTGAACTAGATATGTACACTGCGAGTTCTTTGAGCAGTAGTTGAGAAACTGCTAGTATAATGTGGCCATCAGTGATCATATTTCCTGATCTGAATGTATCAGACTTGTTGTTTAACTTCAGATGCTTTGTAAAAGTTGGTCTTTGGCCCCAAGTGTAGAGTAAAAAATTAAATTCAATAAACATTACTAAAATCATTAACTACTGCCATATTTTGATCCATCTATCTAGGCTCACTTACATTATCATTTTACACTTTCAACACGATAGTTCCTTTTTCGGTTTGTACAGCAGAATCAACTTTCTTTAAGAACTTTCATTTATATAGCGCCTTTCACATCCTCAGGATGTCCCAAAGCGCTTCACAGCTGACGAAGCACTTTTGAAGTGTAGTCCCTGTTGTAATATATGGAACTGTAGCAGCCAATTTGTACACAGCAAGGTCCCAAAAACAGCAGAGAGATAAAATGACCAGATAATCTGTTTTCAGTGATGTTGGTTGAGGGATTAAATATTGGCCAGGACACCGGGGAGAACTCCCCTGCTCTTCATTGACTAGTGCCACGGGATCTTGTACGTCCACATGAGAGGGCCTACTGGGTCTCTGTTGAACGTCTCATCTGAAAGACCGCACCTCTTGACATTAGAGCGTTTTAAGTTGGGTTCTAGCATTCAAAGTTTCACTTAATTGAGTCTGCATTCAGAACTCGTGGACCAGTGAATGAATTACTAAATGGCCACCAGAATATATTTTAGACCCTCCCTAATTAGCATAAAATGCTTTATATTAAAGTCTCGCCTTGGCTCAGTTGGTATCATGCTTACCAGTAAGTCCGAAGGATGTTTGATCAAGTCCCACTCCAGGACTTGAGCACATAATCTAGACTGCTACTGAGGGAGTGCTATGTGGTCAGAAGTGTGACATTTTGGATGAACTCTTTTGGTGATTCTGGCAGATGTAAACACTCCTGTGGCACTGCTTGAAGAGTGAGGAGTTCCCCCAGTCTCCTAACTGGCCAACATCAGCAAAAATTGATGAACTGGTCATTCCTTTCATGCGCACTGGGATCTGGCACAGTAACTGCACTTCAGAAATAATTCATTGGCCTGAAGCACCTTGCAATGTCCTGAGGGTGTGTTGAGGCTTTCCTTAACGCAAGTTCTTTCTAATTGAAAATTACAGTGAAGTGTACCAGAATTACCGTGCACTAAGGATTTCAGCATTATTTAGATTCCTAGATTAAAAAATCAGATAGCTACTTCTTACCTGATTTGCCATCTTTATTGCCTTTGGTTGGTTGATGCACTCCTTTTTACAGTTTTTTATGGGAGGGAAGAGAATCTGTTTATTTGTAAATTATTTTGACTGTTCGGTGCTCCTGAACTCTTCAGTGCAAGTACGAGCTATCAATAAACCACTCTGTACTTTCTGATTAGTTAGTACAGGAAACTCTTTTTTATCCGGTGTGGTGCCGGTTTATCAAAGTCCGGATTACAGAGAGGTATAGTTAAAAGGTACGAGAGCCCTGTACACGGCCACAGATCCAGGCGTCCCTGTTGCATGGCAACAGGTGCAGGAACCCCGGCCACAGATCCAGGCATCCCTGTTGCATAGCAACAGGTGCAGGAACCCCGGTTACACAGCCACAGATCCAGGAACGGCCAACTAATATGAAGTAAAACTTACCTGAACCTACTCCTGAATTTTACCGGTTAAGAGATTTCCGGTTACAGGAAACTCTCGTTTAAACGGCACCTAAATATCCGGAATTCTCTATTAACCGGCAAAATTCATAGTCCGAAAACACCTCAATAACCGGAAATGTTGCCGAGTCCGAGTCTCCCGCGGTGGCCGAGTTAGTCAGTGGGGGGTAGTTCTCCAAACTGCCACTACTTGGCTTCTTGGCGCTGTCAGAAGTCCAAACACCTCAATAACAGGAGTCTGACTCTTTGTTTGTTAAAAATAGCCTCGGTAGATAACCCTCTCTGTCAACCGGAATTTTTAATCAACTGGCACCATCCCGGTCCTGTTGGTGCCGGATACCAGAGAGTTTCCTGTATTTTTAGGTGCCGGTAAATCAAGAGCTTCCTGTAATGTCGCTTTATTATTTAATGTTATTTCAGCAAGAAGGAAAAAAAACTTCTGACAAGTGGATGGTTTTGAAGAATGAGCTCTGATAATGTATGCAATGTTTTAAAGCAGTTCAGTGAATGTTGCTGTGAATATAAACATTAACCCACTTAACCATGGGTTGTGTCGCTTTTCAGACTAATGTGCTAAGAAACGTATTCCTTTACTCTGGCGTTCTGTATTGGACAGGTTAAGCTTTTACCCAAGCTTGCACGACCTTTGTGGAACTGACTCGACTGCTGAAACTTTCACCCGCGTTCTAGAGAATGCCAGAGACTGGAAGTGATGACTGATTAGCATTTCTTTGTGTTATTGACCATAATATTGCTCAACAGATGTCAAACGCCACATCTCCAGTGCGTCCAGTGTTCTGGATTTCCTGATGCTGAAATGCAGTGGGAATAAGACCATGGCGAGCCTGAACGACTCCTTTCTTGCGATGGCAACTAGACAATTGGTACGTGAGTCAAAGAACACAATATTTTCTCCTTTTTTAAAAGTTTGTTGCAAAATTATTTTGGTACAATTTGCATGAGTAATGGTGTGTAAATTATTAAACTGCAAAAGATGGGTTAATGGACCTGCTGTGTGTTTCCAGCATTTTCTGTCCTTTCTCCATTTGCAATTTGTTTTTAAATCGCTACTGGACTGGATTTCTAGGTTAATTTATTTAACAGTGCTCCATTGGTGGTTTTATAATGATAGAAATAAATAAGAAAAATGATATGCACACTCAAGCTCGCCAATATCTACAATTCATTAGGAAGATGCAATAAGGCTCAACGTTAATGTGAAATGAGAATTTGGTTAGATATGAACACATCATGGAAAAATTTTCAGGGCTATGGGGACAGAGCAGGGGAGTGGGACTAATTGGATAGCTTTTTCAAAGAGCAGGCACGATGGGCCGAATGGCCTCCCTCTGCGTTTCAACAACATTTATATAGCGCCTTTAACGTAGTAAAACGTCCCAAGGCGCTTCACAGGTGTATTATAAGACAATAGATTTGACACTGAGCCATACAAGGAGAAATTAGGGCAGGTGACCAAAAGCTTGGCCAAAGAGGTAGGTTTTAAGGAGCATCTTAAAGAAGGAAAGAGAGGCGGAGAGGTTTAGGCAGGGAATTCCAGAGTTTCGGGCCTCGGCAACAGAAGGCACGGCCACCAATGGTTGAGTGATTATAATCAGGGATGCTCAAGAGGGCAGAATTAGAGGAGCGCAGATATTGGGGGGGGGGTGGGGGGGGGTGGAGCTGGACTAGATTACAGCGATAGGGAGGGGTGAGGCCATGGAGCGATGCGAAAACAAGGATGAGAATTTTTAAATTGAGGCGTTACTTAACCGGGAGCCAATGTAGGTCAGCGAGCACAGGGGTGATGGGTGAACGGGACTTGGTGTGAGTTAGGACACAGACAGCAGAGGTTTGGATCACCTCGGGTTTACTTAGGGTAGAATGTGGGAGGCCAGCCAGGAGTGAGTTGGAATAGACAAGTCTAGAGGTAAAAAGGGCATGGATGAGGGTTTCAGCAGCGGATGAGCTGAGGCGGGGGTGGAGACGGGCAATGTTACAGAAGTGGAAATAGGCGGTCTTGGTTATGCTGTGGATATGTGGTCGGAAGCTCATTTCAGGGTCAAATATGACACCAAGGTTGCGAACAGTGTGGTTCAGCCTCAGACACGTTAGGGAGCGGGATGGAGTTTATGGCGGGGACCGAGAATAATGGCTTCGGTCTTCCCGATATATATAATTGGAGAAAATTTCTGCTCATCCTGAACTGGATGTCGGACAGGCAGTCTGACAATTCAGAGACTGTGGAGGGGTCGAGAGAAGTGGTGGTGAGCTAGAGCCGGGTGTCAGCAGCGTACATGTGGAAACTGACGCTGTGTTTTCGGATGATGTCGTCGAGGTGCAACATGTAGATGAGAAATGGGAGGGGGCCAAGGATAGATCCTTGGGGGACCCCAGAGGTAATGATGCGGGAGCGGGAAGCCATTGGATGTCATTTGTGACTTTGAGAGCTGTTTCAGTACTGTGGCAAGGGCGGAAACCTGATTGGAGGGATTCAAACATGGAGTTGCAGGAAAGATGGGCACGGATTTGAGAGGTGACAACACGTTCAAGGACTTTGGAGAGGAATGGGAGGTTGGAGATGGGGCGGTAGCTTGCAAGGACGGATGGGTGAAGGGTTGGTTTTTTGAGGAGTGGGGTGGTGATGGTAGATTTGAGGGAGAGGGGCACAGTACCTGAGGAGAGAGAACCATTAACAATATCAGCTAACATGGGAGCCAGAATAGGAAGTTGGGTGGTCAGCAGTTTGGTGGGATCGAGGGAGCAGGAAGTGGTTCTTGTGGACAAGATGAGCGCGGAGAGGACATAAGGGGAGATCGGAGAGAAACTGGAGAAAGATGCGAGTTCAGGGCTAGGGCAAGGGGGAACCTCAGAGGAAGTTTGGCTCGGTGGGCTAGGGGAAGGAAGGGAAGTGGCAGAGGCAGCTGAATGGATGGTCTCAATCTTAGAGACAAAGAACTCCATGAGCTCCTCACACTTGTTGGAGGTGAGGGTGGAGGAGAGGGGTTTATGAATACGGTTAGCAGTGGTGAATAGAAGCCGAGGTTTATTTTTGCATTTGATAAAGTGCCAAACAAGAGGTTATTAAACAAAATTAGGGCTCGTGGGATTAGAGGTAATATACTAGCATGAATTGAGGATTGGTTAATGGACAGAAACAGAGAGTAGGAATAAACGGGTCATTTTCGGGTTGGCAGGCTGTAACTAGTGGGGTACCGCAAGGATCTGTGCGTGGGCCTCAGCTATTCACAATCAACATCAATGATCTGGATGAGGGCACCAAATGTAATATATCCAAGTTTGCTGATGATTCAAAGCTGGGTGGGCATGTAAGTTGTGAGGAGGATGCAAAGAGGCTTCAAGGGGATATAAACAGGCTAAGTGAGTGGGCAAGAACATCGCAAATGGAATATAATGTGGAGAAATGTGAAGTTATCCACTTTGGTAGGAAAAATAGAAAAGCAGAGTATTTTTTAAATGGTGCGAGATTGGGAAATGTTGCTGTTCAGAGGGACCTGGGTGGCCTTGTACACGAATCACTGAAAGTTAACATGAAGGTACAGCAAGTAATTAGGAAAGCAAATAGTATGTTGGCCTTTATTACAAGAGGATTTGAGTATAGGAGTAAAGACATCTTATTGCAATTATATAGGGCCCTGGTGAGACCACACCTGGCGTATTGTGTACAATTTTGGTCGCCTTACCTAAGGAAGGATATACTTACCATAGAGGGAGTGCAACAAAGGTTCACCAGACTGATTCCTGGGATGGGGAGATTGTCCTATGAGGAGAGATTGATTAGACTAGGCCTATATTCTCTAGAGTTTAGAAGAATGAGAAGTGATCTCATTGAAACATACAAAATTCTTACAGGGTTTGACAGGGTAGATGCAGGGAGATGTTTCCCCTGGCTGAGGAGTCTAGAACCAGGGGTCACAGTCTCAGAATAAGGGGTCAGCCATTTCGGACTGATGAGAAATTTCTTCACTCAGATGGTGGTGAATCTTTGGAATTCTCTACCCCAGCGGGCTGTGGAGGCTCAGTCATTGAGTATATTCAAGATGGAGATCACTAGATTTTGGGATGTTAAGGGAATCAAGGGATGTGTGGATAGTGCAGGAAAGTGGAGTTGAGGTAGAAGATCAGCCATGATCTTATTGAACAGGCTCGAAAGGCCTACTCCTGCTCCTATTTCTTATGTTCTTATGTTAGAATGATTCTGGAATAGTAAGCACTTTTGGCAGACGAGAGAAGGACCTGATAATGCTTTATGTGGTCCAGCCAGATCTGGCGGTGAATGGCTAAACCAGTTGTCCGCCATATCCGTTCAAGTTTGCGTCCCTCGGACTTAAGGGAGCGAAGATGAGGGCTGTACCAGGGGGAAATAATGGCCAGGGTGAGAGAGAGTAATTGTTTTAATAGGGACTAGGACATCAAAGGTGGTGGTGAGGGTGTGGTTGAGTAGCTGCAGAAATGTCATGGTGAATGGAGGGCCAAAGGCTGGACACTTGGGATTTCATAGGTGCGGTTGTAAGAGAGTTGGGTGAGTTTTTTTTCCAGGGGCGGACACAGAAGGAAGGGTTGTGGGGTGGGGGGTGGAAGGGGGATGTGGGAGTAGAGCGATACGAGGAAGTGGTCAGAGATAGCCTTATCTGCGATTGACACGATGGGAGTAGCGAGGCCACGAGTGATGGCATGGTCAAGGGGGTGGCCGTGAATATGGGTTGGGGAGTTTACATGGAGGGAGAGATTAAGGGAGGATCGGAGGCTAGTGAACTCAGGAGAGAGAGCATGATGAATTGAGATAGAGGTTGAAATCACAGAGGATGAGATGTTGCTTGGTGCTGAGGGAGGAAAGCAGTGAAGATCTCTCGGTAATAACATTTTTATCGTACTTGGGTGGGGGATAGAGAACGAGAATTTTAAATGAGGTGAGAGGGGTGGAATAAGGTGAGATGCCCCAAGGAGGAGAAAGTGTCTGATGAGTAGGGGGACAGACCAAGGTGTGATTTGGTGATGAGAGCCACACCGCCACCACGGTGGTCTGGGCAGAGCAAGTGGTGGGAGGTTTCGCTAGGTGGGGAGGCTTCATTTCAGGGTAAGGTGTCCTCACCCCTCAACCAAGTTTCTGACATGGCCATGATGACGATGCAATCATCCACGATAAGCTAATGGATGGCAAGGGCCTTGTTCGCAGGTGAACGGACATTCTGGAGGGAGATGTGGAGAGGGTTGGTGATGGCTGACCCACTGCCAGCGTCCACAGTGTCAGCGCTGGGGGGATGGGTTGGACTCTGATTCTATGTTCATCTATCTGTTTATTTGCTTTATTTCCACAATTACAGTGGTGCAAAAATGCAGCAGTAGAGTGCAGCAACTTCATTCTTATTCTATAGAAGTACTAAATATTAATGCAAACAAACAAGCATGTAACCACAGCAACAAAATCCAAACTGTGCTGGAATGATTAGAAATCTTGACCAGAGCTCGCTATAGACATTAAATGGAGGATGTTATTTACATGGCTTACACTTGTGATGCAACCTGCCTTTCTGCATTATACTTCAGTGTACAAGAATGTGTTAATTAGAAAAGGTGGTTCATCCCATCCAGCCCACTCTATCTTCCAAGTCATCTTGCAGGCCTTGATTTGACAGTTCCCGACATCTCTCTCTTTCCTACAGTACACCCCTAACCTTTTACTCTCTTGCATTCAATTATATTTTGAATGTTTGAACAGAATCAGTATTTTGCTGTACGAGGTGAGAGTCTATTCTAAGGTTGATTCTAAAGTTGAAAGTTATTTCTTGTGTTATGCTGAATTTGTAAACGCTTCACTTTCATTCTTTGTTACAAATTTTGAGTCTGCCGGAGATATTCTCGGGTTCAGCAGTGCTGCTCACTCCCATAAGCGGACCCTATGTTCCTTATGCTCAGGAGTTTGCCTGTACTGCCCAATCTGCTTTTGCCATAGTGTGACCTGTGGGGTTTGGTGCTGGGTCCCCTTTGTAAATAAGAAAAGTGCAAAACCATTATCACTAATGTTCCCACTAATTTTGTTTGGCCCTGTGTGGCCACTTTAAGGGGCTGCGCAGGCCATTTAAAATGCTGGGCATGCGCGGTTTTTGAATTGAAAAGCCGGCTGCGCGGGTTCCCTGGAGTGCTGCGTGGCTGCACAGCTTGCAGGGAACATTGATCATCACCCTGTCCCGGCTAGTGGGTTCAGCCGAAGTATTGCATCAGACCTCTGCATAGGTCTGGTCAGCTCTGTTTTGGAGGTAACCTGCTTGGGCCTTAATTGCCCCATCTCTCAGTAGACCTCACCAACTGACCTCCAACATGTGGGCCCTTTTTTTCCTGTTGTCCCCTGTCCCATAGAAAGCTGGGGGCTTGATTCCTCATCTCTCTCCTGTCCGGGGATTGTCCAGTCGAGTTGCTGCTGGAGCTTGCTACTGTGTGCCCCCTGCCCCCACTTTGTAACTAGCTTCAAGCAAAGGTAATTCGGAATAAACATTCCGACCACCAAAGGTGTGAATATTTGCCGAGATGAGACGACACCCTTATTATTCTAAATCATCATAGATAACAGTTTCAGTGGCTGCTCATTGACGGTTGGGTGATCTCATTAACATACCAAGCCCCTCTTTGTCCCATGTGACTGTAGGTGCATTTTTGACTTTTGTGAACATGCGTTAATTTAAAGGCGACACCTTAACATAAATTGTATCCAAATCTTTTCATGGAAAAATGAAGATCCCGAGACACAACATTCGTCTATCCTAATCGAAAGATGAGGTGCTGTTCCTCGAGCTTATGTTGAGCTTCATTGGAACAGTGTAAGAGGACGGTGAGAGTGGAGCGGAAAATTAAAGTGACAGGCGACCAGAAGCTCGGGGTCACCCTTACGGACTGAACGGAGAAGTTCTGCAAAGCAGTCACCCAATCTGCGTTTGGTCTCCCCAATGTAGAGGAGACTGTATCGTGAGCAGCGAATACAGTATACTAGATTGCAAGAAGTACAAGTAAATCGCTGTTCACCTGGAAGGGGTGTTTGGGGCCCTGGACAGTGGGAAGGGGGGGAGGTAAAAAGGGCAGGTGTTGCATCTTTTGCGCTTTCACGGGAAGGTGCCGGGCGAAGGGGAGGGGGTGTTGGGGGTGATTGAGGAGCGGACTAGGATGTTGCGGAGGGAGCGGTCCCTTCAGAATGCTGAAAGGGGAGGTGAGGGGGAAAATGTGTTTGGTGATGGGATCATGCTGGAGGTGACGGAAATGGCGGAGGATGATCCATTGAATGTGTAGGCTGGTGGGGTGAAAGGTGAGGACAAGGGGAACCTGGTTCTGTGAGGGAGGGGCACTTTACAGCCTTCTGGATTCAACATCGAGTTCAACAATTTCAGACCATAACCTCTGCTCCTATTTTTTTTTTCACATGGCAGCTGTTGGTGATTCTGCCATTTCCATTTACACTTCATCTAGACTCATCTTTTCTTTCTTAACTTGTCCCATTACCATCTCCTTTTGCCTTGCACCATCATCCCTTTTGTCTCTTAATCTCTCCTGCCTTCCATCCTATCCCAGACCTTCCCTTTTGTTCTTTCCTCCCCTCCCCCCTTTCCCTGCCCCTACACTTGCTTAAAAACCTTTTACATCTCCAACTTTTTCCAGTTCTGATGAAGGGCCATCGACCAGAAACGTTAATTGTTTCTCTCTCTACAGATGCTGCCTGACCTGCTGAGTATTTCCAGCATCTTCTGTTTTTATTTGATTTCCAGCATCTGCAGTATTTACTTCCAAGTTTGGATGGTGTGTGACTCGGAGGGGAACTTGGAGGTGGTGGTGTTCCCATGCGCCTGCTGCCCTTGTCCTTCTAGGTGGAAGAGGTCGTGGGTTTGGGAGGTGCTGCTGAAGAAGCCTTGGCGAGTTGCTGCAGTGCATCTTGCAGATGGTACACACTGCAGCCATGGTACGCCGGTGGTGGAGGTAGTGAATGTTTAAGGTGGTGGATGGGGTGCCAATCAAGCGGGCTGCTTTGTCCTGGATGGTGCTGAGCTTCTTGAGTGTTGTTGGAGCTGCACTCATCCAGGCAAGTGGAGAGTATTCCATCACATTCCTTACTTGTGCCTTGTAGATGGTGGTAAGTCTTTGGGAAGTCGGGAGGTGAGACACTCGCCGCAGAATACCTAGCCTCTGACCTGCTCTTGTTGCCACAGTATTTATGTGGCTGGCCCAGCTAAGTTTCTGGTCAATGGTGACCCCTAGGATGTTGATGGTGGGGGGATTCGGCGATGGTAATGCCGTTGACTGTTAAGGGGCGGTGGTTAGACTCTCGCTTGTTGGAGATAGTCATTGCCTGGCACTTCTGTGGCGGGAATGTTACCTGCCACTTATCAGTCCAAGCCTGAACGTCGTCCAGGTCTTGTTGCATGCGGGGATGGACTGTTTCATTATCTGAGGAGTTGTGAACGGTGCTGAACACTGCAGTCATCAGCGAACATCCCCATTTCTGACCTTATGTTGGAGGGAAGGTCATTGATGAAATAGCTGAAAATGGTTGGGCCTAGGACATTGCCTTGAGGAACTCCTGCAGCGATGTCATAGAGTCATAGAGTTTTACAGCACAGAAAGAGGCCCTTCGGCCCATCGTGTCTGCGCCGCCCATCCATCCCTGTCCAGTCTAATCCCATTTTCCAGCATTTGGTCCATAGCCTTGTATGCAATGGCATTTCAAGTGCTCATCCAAATGCTTCTTGAATGTTGTGAGGGTTCCTGCCTCTACCACCCTTTCAGGCATTGAGTTCCACATTCCAACCACCCTCTGGGTGAAAAAGTTCCTCCTCAAATCCCCTCTAAATCTCCTGCCCCTTACCCTGAATCTATGCCCCCTTGTTATTGACCCCCCTACTAAGGGGAAAAGTTCCTCTTTGTCTACCCTATCTATGCCCCTCATCATTTTGTACACCTCAATCAGGTCCCCCCTCAGCCTTCTTTGCTCCAAGGAAAACAACCCCAGCCTGTCCAGCCTCTCTTCATAGCTGAGGCGCTCCATCCCAGGTAACATCCTGGTGAATCTTCTCTGCACCCTCTCCAAAGCAATCACATCCTTCCTATAGTGAGGCGACCAGAACTGCACACAGTACTCCAGCTGTGGCCTCACCAGCGTTTTGTACAGTTCCATCATAACCTCCCTGCTCTTATATTCTATGCCTCGGCTAATGAAGGCAAGTATCCCATATGCCTTTTTAACCACCTTATCTACCTGTTCCGCTGCCTTCAGGGATCTATGTACATGTACACCAAGGTCCCTCTGACCCTCTGTACTTCCTAGGGTCCTACCACTCATTGTGTATTCCCTTGCCTTATTTGTCCGTCCAAAATGCATCACCTCGCACTTTTCAGGGTTAAATTCCATTTGCCACTTTTCCGCCCATCTGACCAACCCGTTTATATCGTCCTGTAGCCTGAGGCTTTCCTCCTCACAATTTACCACCCCACCAATTTTCGTGTCATCTGCGAACTTACTGATCATACCTTTTACATTCTCATCCAAATCATTTATGTAGATCACAAACAACAAGGGACCCAGCACCGATCCCTGAGGTACCCCACTGGACACAGGCTTCCAGTCACAAAAGCAACCTTCGACCATCACCCTCTGCCTCCTGCCACTCAGCCAGTTTAGGATCCAACGCGCCAAGGCACCCTGGATCCCATGGGCTCTTACCTTCTTGACCAGTCTCCTATGCGGGACTTTGTCAAAAGCTTTACTGAAGTCCATGTAAACCACATCCACAGCATTTCCCTCATCCACCCCCCTAGTCACCCCCTCGAAAAATTCAATCAGATTTGTCAGACATGATTTACCCTTGACAAAGCCATGCTGACTATCCCCGATTAATCCTTGCCTCTCCAAGTGGAGACTAATTTTGTCCCTCAGAATTTTTTCCAATAATTTCCCTACCACAGATGTTAGGCTCACTGGCCTGTAATTCCCTGGTTTATCCCTGCTACCCTTCTTGAATAATGGTACTACGTTAGCTGTTCTCCAGTCCTCTGGTACATCCCCTGTGGCCAGAGAGGTTCTGAAAATTTGTGTCAGAGCCCCTGCAATCTCCTCCTTTGCCTCGCACAGCAGCCTGGGATACATCTCGTTTGGGCCTGGGGATTTATCCACTTTTTGGCCTGCTAAAACCGCTAGCACCTCCTCCCTCTCGATGCTAATATGTTCAAGTATGTCACAGCCCCCTTGCCCGATTTCTATGTCCTGGGGCTGTGATGATTGACCTTCAATCACTACAACCATCTTCCTTTGTGCTAGTTATGACTCCAGCCAGTGGAGTGTTTTCCCCCTGATTCCCATTGACTTCAGTTTTACTAGGGCTCCTTGATGCCACACTCGATCAAATGCTGCCTTGATGTCAAGGGCAGTCACCCTCGCCTCACCTCTGGAATTCAGCTCCTTTGTCCATGTTTGGACCAAGGCTGTAATGAGGTTGGGAGCTGAGTGGTCTTGGCGGAACCCAAACTGGGCATCAGTCAGCAGGTTATTGGTGAGTAAGTGCCGCTTGATGGCACTGTCGATGACACCTTCAATCACTTTGCTGATGATTGAGAGTAGACAGATGGGGCGGTAATTGGTCGGGTTGGATTTGTCCTGCTTTTTGTGGACAGGTCATACCTGGGCAGTTTTCCACATTGTCGGATATAAAACAGTTTTATTGCTGTACTGGAACAGCTTGGCAAGAGGCGCGGCTAGTTCTGGAGCACAAGTCTTCAGCACGATAGCCGGGATGTTGTCGGGGCCCATAGCCTTTTCTGTATCCAGTGCACTCAGCCATTTCTTGATATCATGGTTGAATTGGCTGAAGACTGGCTTCTGTGATGGTGGGGACCTCGGGAGTAGGCCGATATGGCTGAAGTTTGTTGCAAACGCTTCAGCCTTGTCTTTTGCACTCATGTGCTGGGCTCCACCATCATTGAGGATGGGGATATTCATGGAGCCTCCTCCTCCTGTTAGTAGTTTAATGGTCAAAGAGGTCGGTTTTAAGGAGCGTCTTAAAGTAGGAGTGATAGGTAGAGACGCGGAGAGGTTTAGGGAGAGAATTCCAGAGCTTGGGGCCTAGGCAGCTGAAGGCACGGCCGCCAATGGAGCAGTGAAAATCAGGGATGCGCAAGAGGTCAGAATTGGAGGAATGCAGAGTTCTCTGAGGCTTGTAGGGCTGGAGCTACAGTGATGGGGAGGGGTGAGGCCATGGTTACATTGCACACAGCAAGCTCCCATAAACAGCAAATTGGCTGCTGCGTTTCCTACGTTATAACAGTGACTACACTTCAAAAGTACTTCATTGGCTGTAAAGCATTTTGGGATATGCTGAGGTTGCGAAAGGCACTATATAAATTGAAGTCTGTCTTTCTTTCATGGGAGGGATTTGAGATTTTTAAAAGGAGGTGTTGCTGGGCAGGGAGCCAATATAGGTCAGCGAGCACAGGGTGATGGGTGATTGGGATCCATCACCCCTGTGCTGCGAGTTAGGATAAGGACAGCAGAATTTTGGATGCGCTCATGTTTATGGAGGGTGGAATGTGGAGGCCGGCCAGGAGAGCATTTGGAATAGTCGAGTCTAGAGGTAACAAAGGCATGGATAAGGGTTTCAGCAGCAGATGATCTGAGGCAAGGGCAGAGATGACTTGTTACGGATGTGGAAGTAGGGAGTCTTAGGGATGTGGGGTCGGAAGCTCAGCTCTGGGTCAAATAGGATGGCAAGGTTGCGAATGATTTGGGTCAGCCTCGGATATTGGCTAGGGAACGAATTTCGTGGCGGGGACCGAAGACAATGGCTTCCATTTTCCCAATATTTAGTTGGAGGAAATTTCTGCTCATCAAATACGGATTGCCTGACGAGCAGCATAACAAATCCGAGACAGTGGAGTGGTTGAGAGAGTGGGTGGTGACATAGAGCTGGGTGTCGTCAGCGTACATGTGGAACTTGGCGTTCTGTTTTTGGATGATGTCGCCAAGGGGCAGCATGTACATGAGAAAGAGGAGGGGTCCAAGGAGAGATCCTTGGGGGACTCCAGAGGTAACGGTGTGGGAGTGGGAAGAGAAACCATTGCAGGTGATTCACTGGCTATGACTGGATAGATAGGCACATCCATCCTATAACAGTTCTTTATCATGGCTTCACCTTGACTGAGCTGTTACTCAAATTATTCAACTGGAGACAGTTACGGAGGTGCAATACTTTAGTTATCACTTGGCCATATTCCTCGGCAATGTTCTGAGTAGTTGGCCATCCTAGCTACATCTTCTCGAAGGGCTGGCACCATTAACCTGTTTATCATCTCCTAGCTGCCACACCTTTGGAGGTCGATGGAGAAAGTCTATTTTTGCCTCTGCTGAACTTTTCATGTTCTCGTGTTTGCTTTTCATTTCACTGAAACTGACATTTCCAGCCCTCTAACAGAAACTTGCTTAGCAGGCAAAAGCTAATAATATAAAGAATTAACCCATTCCTTACATTATAACGATGATGTAGTAAACTCATAATTCAATATTCTGAAACCCAGCGGCATCTTTGCTCTTCTCTGAACACGTTCACTGCCGTTCTCCATTCTTGGGTGGAGCGACCAGGTAATACTCCACATGTGTTCTCAATAATTCTTCATAAAATGTTGGTAACATTTACTTTGATTTTCATTTTATGGATCTGCTCATACACTCCAATATATTTTCAGAACTGCTGCACTCTGTTGATACTTTCAATGTTTAGGCAACTATTACATCTAGATTCTATGATTTTGTTCAAGATTTACCTTAGCAATGTAATTTTACTTTTAGAAGCAGTGCATGTGTTGCCTGACATCTTTCAGTATGAAATACAGTTTCTGAATTCAATATGAAATACAGTTTCTGAATTCAGTATGAAATAGTTTCTGATTTCAGTATGAAATCCAGTTTCTGAATTCAGTATGAAATCCAGTTTCTGAATTCAGTATGAAATCCAGTTTCTGAATTCAGTATGAAATATAGTTTCTGAATTCAGTATGAAATAGTTTCTGATTTCAGTATGAAATACAGTTTCTGAATTCAGTATGAAATAGTTTCTGATTTCAGTATGAAATCCAGTTTCTGAATTCAGTATGAAATCCAGTTTCTGAATTCAGTATGAAATCCAGTTTCTGAATTCAGTATGAAATATAGTTTCTGAATTCAGTATGAAATACAGTTTCTGAATTCAGTATGAAATCCAGTTTCTGAATTCAGTATGAAATATAGTTTCTGAATTCAGTATGAAATACAGTTTCTGAATTCAGTATGAAATACAGTTTCTGAATTCAATATGAAATACAGTTTCTGAATTCAGTATGAAATACAGTTTCTGAATTCAGTATGAAATAGTTTCTGATTTCAGTATGAAATCCAGTTTCTGAATTCAGTATGAAATCCAGTTTCTGAATTCAGTATGAAATCCAGTTTCTGAATTCAGTATGAAATATAGTTTCTGAATTCAGTATGAAATACAGTTTCTGAATTCAGTATGAAATACAGTTTCTGATTTCTCTACCCAGTTGCTAGGTGTTCGGATTGTATTTGTATTTTAAGACACCTTATCAAATGTCTAGACACCTGACTAATCATCATGGTACCATACTCTGACTGAACAATTCCAATCAATGTTATTTGGTATAACCAAACCCAAGTTGTCTTCATTCTTAGTGTCTCGAACAGCTTCCTGTATAATAGGCTCTAATGTTTTCCCTGTGGGTCTTAAGCTGGCAGGTCAGTCCTTGCCAGTATAATGTTCAGTCTTATTTTAAAAGCTGCAACCTTTTCCAGTCACCTAGTATGATCCCTGCATTCAATCAGCTATAAGCAATTCAAGCCGCAGCATCCCTTCTACTTTTTGAATTTTCTTTAATTGTCCTATTCCAGCAAATATAATGACTCTGGCCTGTGTCTTTTAAAATCTATTCTATTCCAGCTCATGAATTTAGATTGCTTATGCATCACCATTCAATAAATGTTTTGTCAAATTTTTGTTGCAGGTAATCTTCCTTTTGGAGCTTTCTAGTTTGGACATCCCTCACTGTGCCCTGCTACAAGCCTTCGCTCCACTGGCGAAAACATTGAAGATCCTCTGCTGTGAAACCGGGGACGACTTTATCAAGGTAATAGCTATATCTAATATGTTTTTGAAACTTTCCAGTGCGTATCTGCATTTTAACCTTTCGGCTTATGCCACATAAAGGTGCTTAATGGGGTAGTGAAGAACCCCAGCTTCAATAAATAGTTTCAATTCTGATTAATAGCTTGATGGTGAGAACTTGGAGAAATCAGAGGAGCCAGTGTTTCTCAGGATGTGGAGCATGGAGTCTACGCACAACTATGAAAACAATAGTCATGAGACGACGGTCTTTGTTTGTCCGGGTGCAACATTCTTTGAAGTGGAGTTTGATGAGAAATGTGAAACAGAAAAAAGGTATAGTCCAATTTCAAACCACAGTCTCCCTGGAGATTCTACCTGTAATAATCTAGAGTGTTTTTTTTATAGGTGGGGAGAGAGAAAAAAAGAGGCGAACTGGTGCACCAAAGTGTCATCAGTGTTCATAGAAACATAGAAGATAGGAGCAGGAGTAGGCCATTCGGCCCTTCGAGCCTGCCCTGCCATTCAATGCGATCATGGCTGATCATCCAATTTCAGTACCCGGTCCCTGCTTTCTCCCATACCCCTGGATCCCTTTAGCCTTAAGAAATATATCCAACTCCTTGAATATATTTAATGAATTGGCTTCTACTGCCTTCTGTGGTAGAGAATTCCACAGGTTCACCACTCTCTGGGTGAAGAAATTCCTCCTCATTTCTGTCCTAAATGGCTTACCCCTTATCCTTAGACTGTGACCCCTGGTTTTGGACTCCCCGACCATCGGGAACATCCTTCCTGCATCTAGTCTGTCCAGTCCTGTCAGAATTTTATACGTTTCAATGAGATCCCCTCTCATTCTTCTAAACTCCAGCGAGTACAAGCCCAATCGTCCCAATCTCTCCTCATACGTCATTCCTGCCATCCCAGGTATCAGCCTGGTGAATCTTCGCTGAACTCCTTCCATGGCAAGAACATCCTTCCTCAGATAAGGCGACCAAAACTGCACACAATACTCAAGGTGCGGTCTCACCAAGGCCCTGTACAACTGCAGCAAGA
The DNA here is from genome assembly GCF_052327205.1 of Somniosus microcephalus. NCBI lineage: Eukaryota > Metazoa > Chordata > Chondrichthyes > Squaliformes > Somniosidae > Somniosus > Somniosus microcephalus. Next base: position 12,287,531 of record NC_141008.1, read on the forward strand.
CATCCTTGTTCCTGTACTCAAACCCTCTCGCTACGAAGGCCAACATACCATTTGCCGACTTAACCACCTGCTGCACCTGCATGCTTATCTTCAGCGACTGGTGCACAAGGACACCCAGGACTCGTTGCACTTCTCCTTCTCCCAATCTATTGCCATTCAGATAATAATCTGCCTTCCTGTTTTTGCCACCAAAGTGGATAACCTCACATTTATCCACGTTATATTGCATCTGCCATGCTTTTGCCCAATCACCCAACCTGTCCAAATCATCCTGGAGTTTCTCGGCATCCTCCTCACAGCACACACGCCCACCCAGCTTTGTGTCGTCTGCAAATTTGGAGATATTACATCTAGTTCCCTTGTCTAGATCATTAATATATATTGTGAATAGCTGGGGTCCAAGGACCGATCCCTGCGGTACCCCACTAGTCACTGCCTGCCACTCGGAAAAAGACCCGTTTATTCCAACTCTTTGCTTTCTGCCTGCCAACCAGTTCTCTATCCAAGTCAATACCTTGCCCCCAATCCCATGTGCCTTAACTTTACACGCTAAGCTCTTATGCGGGACCTTATCAAAAGCCTTCTGAAAGTCCAAATACACCACATCCACTGGTTCTCCCTTATCTATTTTACCAGTTACATCCTCAAAAAATTCCAGTAGATTAGTCGAGCACGATTTACCTTTTGTAAATCCATGTTGACTTTGCCCGATCCTGTCACTGTTTTCCAAGTGCTTTGCTATTACATCTTTTATAATGGACTCTAGCATTTTCCCCACTACTGATGTCAGGCTTACCGGTCTGTAATTCCCCGTTTTCTCTCTACCACCTTTTTTGAATAGTGGGGTAACATTAGCTACCCTCCAATCCATGGGTACTGTTCCAGATTCCATCGAATGTTGGAAGATGATCAGCAATGCATCTACTATTTCTAGGGCCACTTCCTTAAGTACCCTAGTACAGGAAACTTTGTGCTATCCGGCACCCACGGGACCGAGCTGCTGCCGTTGCCTCAAAACTGCCGTACTCTCCAGAGTTAATGTTGAGAGATACGGAGATTCTTATCTCCATATTTGACAACAAACACTGTTGCTTAGCAACAGCTTCTAAACACTCGGGTGTGGCCTGCAAGCTCTGTAGCTGAAGCTGTTGCTATAGCTACAGACCTTGCACAGCTTGACCGTTCAAACAAAGCGCAAAAAACAAACAAAAAGAATAAAAAACGGCTGCTGATTTTTGCCGGTGGCTCCAGATTGCCGGATAGCTCACCTCCGGATAGCACAAAGTTTCCTGTATGTAGATTATCAGGCCCTGGGGATTTATCCGTCTTCAATCCCATCAATTTCCCTAACACCATTTCCCTACAATACTGATTTCTTTCAGTTCCTCCCTTTCATCAGACCCTATGTTCCCCAACATCTCTGGGAGGTTATTTGTGTCCTCCTTTGTGAAGACAGAACCAAAATATGTATTAATTGGACTGCCATTTCTTTGTTCCCCATGATAAATTCCCCTGATTCTGACTGCAAGGGACCCACACTTGACTTCACCAATCTTTTTCTCTTCACATATCTATAAAAGCTTTTACAGTCAGTTTTTATGTTCCCTGCAAGCTTACTCTCATATTCAATTTTCCCCTTCTTAATTAATCCCTTTGTCCTCCTTTGTTGAATCCTAAACTGCCCCCAATCCTCAAGTTTACTGCTTTTTCTGGCCAATTTATATGTCCTCTCCTTGGATCTTATGCTTTCCCTAATTTCCCTTGTTAGCCACGGTTGAGTCACCTTTGTTTTATTTTTATGCCAAACTGGGATGAACAAATTCTGTAGTTCTTTGAATGTTTGCCATTGCCTATCCACCGTCAACCCTTTGAGTGACATTCCCCAATCAATCCTACCCAACTCGCGCCTCAGACCATTGTAGTTTCCTTTATTTAAATTCAGGACCCTAGTCTGAGTCAACTACTTCAAGAATTCGATCATATGATCGCTCCGACCCAAGGGGCCTCGTACAACAAGATTGCTAATTAATCTTTTCTCGTTACATAATACCCAGTCTAAGATGGCCTTCTCTCTGGTTGGTTCCTCGACATATTGGTCCAGGAAACCATCCCATAAACCAGGAATTCCTCCTCCACGGTATTGTTACTAATTTGGTTAGCCCAATTAGATTAAAGTCACCCATGATGACTGCTGTGCCCTTATTGCACGCTTCTTTAATTTCCCTTTTAATGCCATCCCCAACCTCCGCATTACTGTTTGGAGGTTTATATACCACTCCCACTAACGTTTTCTGCCCCTTGGTATTTCTCAGTTCTACCCATACAGATTCCACATCATCAGAGCTAATATCCTTCCTTACAATTGTGTTAATCCCTTCTTTAACCAGCAATGCTACCCCACCTCCCTTTCCTTTTTGCCTATCTTTCCTGAATATTGAACACCCCTGGATGTTGATTTCTCAGCCTTGGACACCCTGGAGCCATGTTTCCGTAATCCCAATCAAATCATATTCGTTTACCTCTATTTGCGCAGCTAATTCATCCACCTTATTACGAATGCTCATCGCATTAAGACACAAGGCCTTCAGGCTTGTTTTTTTAACGCTCTTAGACCTATTAGAATTATTATTTACTGTGGCCATGTTTGATTTAAACCGTTGATTTCTCTGACTGCCACTTTTGTTTTTCTCCTTCCTATCTTTTGCTTTTATCCTTGTTTCCCTTTCCTCTGTCTCCCTGCTCAGGTTCCCAACCCCCTTCCATTTTAGCTTAAACCCTCCCCCACAGCACCAGCAAACACTCCCCCTAGGACATCAGTTCCTTCAGTCTTCTATTACAATAGAACCGAGAGGTTGCAGGAAGGGGAAAAGAACTATTGGGGAAAAAGACTGATTCCTTTCTGGTCTTGGTTCCGCTTCACCTGCTTCCTCACCACACTCTTCAATCCCTTTTCTCCAGAAATATAGTTTCCTTTTCAACCCACTTGTACCCTCTGCTTTAATGGCCTTCTATCCTTTGTGTAATAATTATTCTGACCGATTTACTCTTGCCTTAATTTTTAACCATCTCCCATTAAACTGTTCACCACCATGAATTAATCTCCAATTATCAACTTCGTCAATCGCCTTTATAATCTTGAAAGCCTCAGTTGGGCCACCTCTAGAGAGCCGAACTTCCTTAACTTTTCATCAGATCTTTCCTGATTACAGAATCATCATGGTCACTTCCCTCTGTCCTCTTAAGGGCAGTGATGTACTAGTTGTATCCTTCTTGTATAATTGTTATAATCCAAATCAGAGTTTTAGTCTAGAAGTTTATTTAGCTGAGTGGTATAAATTATTAGTAGAATGCCTGGATAATTATAGAATACCAATCCGCACCCTTTATATTAAATGACTTGGTATTTCTTTTTTCATAGGTACGATTACTTGGAATTTACAGACTCCAGAGGAGTGAAAGTGCGTTACGATGGGAAAGTTGGGACCGAGAAATGGCCAACGGTAAGATATTTGGCAACAGGTTTTGCTTCTCAATAACCCGATTGTATATCTGCAATCTCGCCTCTTGGTCTGAAAGTTTTGGGCTTTAAGTATCACATCAGGACTTTAACATATAATCTAGGCCGAGACTTTGTGTAGTATTGCGAAGGTTCCTTTATTATCAGAGGTACCAACGGCTGGATGAGATGCTAAACCCAAGTCTGATCAGCCTGGTAAGGGTGGGTGTTAGCACTGTTCCAAAGAGTATGGAGTGTTTTCAATGTTCTGGCTGACATTCCTCTCTCAAACTACATCACCAAAAAAATTAACCGATACTCATCTTGCTGTTTGTGGGACATTGCTGGCACAGAATGGCTGCCACCTTTACCTACATGAATGACTGCACATCAAAGCAATTCAGTTGTTTGAAGAATGTTGATGTGATGAGGTGCTATTCTAAATGCAAGTTTTAAAAATCGGGCAGAATGCTGTAGAAGATAAAAAATATTCCATAACGCTATGGGATTTTATTTTAAAAGCGCTATTCAAATACACGTTGTTGTTGACTGTTCCACATAATATGTATTTGGGCCCCATGGCTGCATGGAATCTTTGTATTCCGCACTCGTCACGTATTGTGTTTGTGGCAGCTGGAACAGATCCTTTTCCTGCCCCATCACTGAAGTCAAGCAGTATCTGACAGACTTGTGATTCAGGCAGATATGATGGTTCAGTGGAGTCCCAAGTATTCACTCAATATAATTCAGCAACTTGTTGCCTCATGCAATTTAGAATATAAATGGTCCTGAGATTGCTTTTATCCATTAATATTTGGAGATGTTGCATGTTTAAGATCCTGGGGCACTGTCACTTGGTGCAATAGCATACATCGCACACTGCTTGGGAGCGAATATTCTATGTGCAACACTACCCTACAAACCAGTTGTAATTTCAGAGCTTTCTTTGATCCAGTTGGGTTCTCGCAATGAGTCACTTGAGAACCTGTATTAGGAAGCGACAGGTGGGGGGTTAAGACTCAACGTGATGCTCAAGTGGGACTTTTATCTGGGAATCGGAGAGATCTGACATGTTTCCATTTTGATGGGTGTCTTGGAGCTCTGGAAAGTAGTGTTTAAAGTTTATTTTGGGCATCGGTGTTGGTATAGAATGGAACTGCTAATAATAAGCAAACGCTCAACTAATACCTGGGGAAAGTAGTCTAAAATCAAGGCTGTTCCTACTAAGCAGGAATTCTTGCCATCCATGCTCTCCTGAGATGGATTCCAGATCACAGCTGGAGCTTTCTATCACCAGGTCTATGCTTTTAAAAATGTCTCATCGGTTTTGTTTAAAAACAATTATTCATTCAGTTCAGTGATTTTTCATGACTGTAATTGAGGTCTGTGAATTTCTTGCAATTTTTCATCGGAGCAAACTTTTCATTTGAAAATCCTACTCGTTGCCAAGAATCAATCTGCCAACCGTAGTGAAAACAAGACCTCAGTGATGGATGTCACTGAAATAATGACGAGCCCCGGTTGTGTGTAAAATTCTTGTTTACATCTTTGTTTGCAGTTGGTGACATTTAAATCTGGTCCAAGGCTGCAGTTTCTCTTCCACTCTGACAACTGCAACAATGAGTGGGGCTACAAGTTCATGGTCAAATCATATGGCCTGCCAGATGTGCGAGTACCTTGGGTTGCAGACCTACAGCTTCTCGTGTCTCGACTAATGGGTTGCCTTGCCTCCCGGGCACTGTCTTTAAACTCGGCCTGTGGTAAGATTATTTTCCCCTCCCCATTTATAGCAGTTGAAAGAAAATGGTCATAAGGTAAGAATTTTCATGAGCGCTTCGACACCACCTGTAGTTAGTATTACATGGTTATTTGGTCACCTGGGCATATGGCACAATAAAACTTGCACAAGTTTCATTTCACACTGGACCCTTGCAGACAGAGGGGACATTCATCCCGGCAGTCTAGGTCAGATTTTAACTCTGGTTCCAGAAGTGAAGGACCAGCGTCTCACCCACTGTCTCTCGTGCTCTGCCTTCTAATACCTCATTTACCAACTTCTTGTGAACATTTCTCTGGGTGAATGTTCCTTAGCGTCAGCTGTTGTTCAGTGGGTAGCACCACCACCTCGGAGTCAGAAGGTTGTTGGTTCAAGTCCCACTCCAGAGACTTGAGCACAAAAATCTAGGCTGACACTCCAGTGCAGTGCTGAGGGAGCGCTGCACTGTCGGAGGTGCCGTCTTTCGGATGAGACGTTAAACCGAGGCCCCGTCTGCCCCTTCAGGTGGATGTGAAAGATCCCATGGCACTATTTTGAAGAAGAGCAGGGGAGTTTCCCCGGTGTCCTAGTCAATATTTATCCCTCAATCAACATCAATAAAAAACAGATTATCTGGTCATTATCACATTGCTGTTTGTGGGAGCTTGCTGTGCGCAAATTGGCTGCTGCATTTCCTACATTACAACAGTGACTACCCTTCAGAAAGTACCTCTGTAAAGCGCTTTGGGACATCCGCTGGTTGTGAACGGCGCTATATAAATGCAAGTCTTTCTTTGATTTTTGCTTTTGCGTATATCTTTTACAGCTGTAACTTCCGCTCGGGTGAATACATTTCCTGGTGCTACTCGTGCTTTAATTTGTACTCTTTTGGTTGGCTAATACTCTTTTCCCCCCCCCCTTGCCCCCCAATCCCATGCTTTCACCCAGGCTCTTCTGATCACTGCAGATGTTACTGTCTCTGTGACATACCCTGATACTTGCATGCTTCCCCACTAAAAATGTCCTTGCAAAATTCAGGAGGGTTTAGAGGTCCTGGCCAGTAATGCAGGCCTCTCTGTGCTGGCGTTTAGCTATATTCTAATACAGCTGTGAACTCCATAACTGGATGGACCAATTTTCTGACAACTACACCGGGTAAGTGGCTCAAGAGTTCAGAAAAGGAAGGAAAGATAGGAGGTGGTGTGGCAGTATTGGTCAAGAAGAATGTTAGTGCTGGAGAGGGAGGGTGTCCTGGAGGGGTCAAGGGCAGAATCTATTTGGCTAGAGTTAAGGAATAATGGAGGTGCCATTACACTACTAGGTGTATTCTATAGACCACCAAATAGTGGGAAAAATATGGAGGAGCAAATTTGCAGAGAAATTACTGAGAGGTGCAAGAACTATAGAGTAATAATGGGGGACTTCAACTATCCTAATATAGACTGGGATTGTAATAGTGTTGAGGGCAGAGAAGGGGAAGAATTTCTGAAGTGTTCAGGAGAAGTTTCTTGATCAGTACGTTTCCGGCCTGACCTTGCTTTACACAAGGGAATTTGCTCCCCAGTCACAGCATTAACTGTTAATCAATTGTTAAAATCTTCCTCAGCGGGTGAGTTTTGATGAACTTTTGAAGGTAAACTTTTCAGTAATTGTGGCGTTGAGGGGAGGATGAGGAGGAGGTGGTGGTGGAGGTGGAGGGGGCAGAGGTGGAAGCTGAGAGAACTTCTCTACTGAAAGGACGTCTCCTCTCTGCTGATGGGAGAGTGGAGTATGTGGGCAAGTCTACGTCCTACAGAGGCCCTGATAATCTGCAGGTCAAGCAGTGCATTCCGGGCGTTGGTCAGCCAAGAGTGGCGTGGAATGGAGGGGTTGGGGAAATGATCCGGGGCCCAATGACATCAGAAAGAGTGGGGTAGGGGGAGAGCATTTCCACACTGGTAATTTTTTTGACCCTGGCCTCCCACTCTCTCAGCAACCTAGGTGCTGGGGTGAACCTGGTACAGGAAACTTTCTGGTATCCGGCACTGACTGGACCGAGCTGGTGCCGTAACATTAGAACTGCTTTTGAGCTCCATGTGAATCAACAAACCCTGTTGCTTAGCAACAGCTTCAGCTAGACCTTGCAGAGCCTGACTGGAAAAAAAAAAAGCAACGAGAAGTAAAAAAACTTACAGGAAACGGCTCCTGAATTTTGCCGGTAGATAGAGCTTTCCGGACATTTAACCTCTGGTTAAACGAAAGTTTCCTGTAGATAGGTTGATATAAGTGGGGTCCAGCTTGGCTCTGGGCTTGGATTGGCACTGAAACCCTGGCAGTGGGTAGAGTCGGCCCCTTTATAAAGGAGGCCTGTGGGAGCAGTCAAATGACCGATGGTGCTGACAGGAAAAAAGGGCAGCTGGCCAGCACCCTCGCCCCCTCTCCCATCTCCGGTGGATACCTATGTTGCGTCCATAGTGCCTCAGATATCCGCCAGTGCGATTTAGCTGAGGTGATCTCCTCTGATCCCGGAGACACGAGCAGAGGTCACCGGCACCCAGTCTGCTGGACTCCTGCCGGTGAAGCGGGCCTGCTAATTTTTGGGGCCTTTGTACCTTTCAGGTTCCAGCAGGAAACCAAGCAGAGGGTAGACAAAGCAATGAGGATCTTTTGTGGGAAAACAAGGATGAGAAGAAAAGTAACCTTTTTTTGATGGGTGTAACAGTGATCATTAAAAATTGAATGCTGTATCTCTTTACAACAGTCTGGATTATACATGGAAATCCTTCAGTAATTTTTTTGATACACTTCTAATTTTGATGCAGAAAGCTGTACAGGTCTCAGCCTTGACTCAGTGGTAGCACTCTTGTTTCCGAGTCAAGAGGTCGTGAGTTGAAACCCCACGCCAGGCTGACACTCCAGTGCAGTACTGAAGGAGTGCTGCACTGTCAGAGGTGCCGTCTTTCGGATGAGACGTTACACCGAGGCCCCGCCTGCCCTCTCAGGTGGGCGTAAAAGATCCCATGGCACTATTCGAAGAAGAGCAAGAGAGCTTTCCCCGGATTCCTAGCCAATATTTATCCCTACATTACAGCAGTGACTACACTACAAAAGTACTTCATTGGCTGTGAAGAGCTTTGGGATGTATTAATGGAAGGTGCTCTATACATGCAAGATCTTTCTTTACATCCTTTGATAATTGGCTCACTTCACATAGTAATTAATGAAGTACTCATATGTTGATAAAGATATTTTTATCTTTCTCTGTAAAGGACTGCTCCCTACTGTTGAGTTACCTGTGGAGAAGGTTACTTCTGTTGTGGAGTCTCAGCTCTGGAAACCCATCTTAAGACATGGAACGTGTGTGGGAATAAGTCCATGTCCAGCGGAAACATTAGACAACACACCGTCACCAGACACCGAGCTGGTAAATTTATATTTAAATACTATAGCTGGTCTGCTGGTGGACAGGTATCTGGGCTGAACTGGGGTTTTGTTGAAAATGAGAAAATACTAACCTCAATTTTTAGCCACAGTCCGACAGAAAATTGTAGACTGCTGGTCTGACTAAATCTGAGTTGTTAATTAAATATGTGTAAAACTTCAACTTCTGTCTTGTAATTGGAATTCTTTGTAATTGGGACGTGGTCAACATCAGCAAGGCATATTTATTGCCCATCCTTAATTGTCTCGAGGGAATTCAGAGTCAGCCTCATAGTGTGGGACTGCAGTCACATATCGGCCAGAACAACTTGGGTTGGCATTCCACAAATTACCAGATTTATTAAGCTCAATTTGACAACTTGCTATGGTGGGATTTGAATTTGCGACACCCCTGGACTGTTTGTCCAGTGCCATAACCAATAGTCTACTGTACCCTTTATTATGGAGTACAATATATCAGATGTGCAGGTGACGCAGTCAAAATCAATCTGACATCTGTTCTTGAGATGTTTACGTCTTTCCCTTCAAACCCTGTTTAAGGGTCTATTTAGCAATGTTTAAAAACTATGCAGAGGATGGGGGTGATAATGCATCATTGTCACAGAGAATGTCATTTGTGATTTTAGGGACATTTCATGTCCTGTGGGAGGGGTGAAAGCCACCTTGGGAGAGATTGTCAGAGTTGCAGGAGAGATGGGCATGGAGCTGGTGGGTGACAACACATTGAAGATCCTTGGAAATTGGGGATCGAGGTGTTTTCTGAAGAGGGGGATCTGCCGGCTTCAAGGGGCAAGAGTTGATGCCTGAGGAGAGGGAGCTATTTGCCATGTCAGCCAGCATGAAGACTGACATGAATCAGTCATTCATGAAAGAAAGACTTATGAAATAATACTGGGCGGCCTGCTGGTGGCGCTGTCCAGGGAGAGTATAAATACTCGGGCATGGGCCCAGCTTGCGCAGGACATTCTTAACAGGAACTAGTGAAGGACACAACTAGACCATGTTGTAAAACAGTTGATTAAAGCTTTGTTTAACATTTAGACCAAGTGCCTAGTAGTTTTCTCACATCAAGGACCAAGAAGGGAAGTTGGGTGGCCAGGAGTTTGGTGGAAATGGGGTTGATGGAGTAGGAGGTTTCATGGCAGAAATGAGCGTGGGGAAGTTGAGAGAGAAACCAGACACAGATGAGGGTTCAGATTCAGACTAGAGTGGTTAGAGGCTGGAGAACAGTTGGCTAAATAGTTGAATGTATGGTCTCTCTCTTGGTGACGAATGAATCCATGAGCTGCCGCACTTGTTGGCGGTGTGTGCAGTGGAGGAGGTGTTTAAGAGCCTGGTTGGTAGTGGAGAAAAGAAGCTGGGAGTTATCTTCTGGTTAAAGGTCATGCAATATTTTCAACTAAATGAAAAGTTAATTTAGATTTTTTTTTTTTTAAAAGTAGGATGTAATTTAAATTTTCTTCTCCAACCTCAACTTTAAAGAAAAGCGGTGTTTCTGTGATCAGTATATGAAAGAAATAACCCTTTTGCACTTTGTCTATTGTGTGTTGTAGAGCAAGAATGATGTTCGGAAGTTCCTGGTTCAGGTTGCTCTCTGGGATCCTTCACAAGAGGATTCCTCTGACTCGCAGTCCGACCTCATTAAGAGACTTATAAGCCTATGCAAGAAACAGTCGGCAAAGTCGGAAGTAGTTAGTGGATTTGTCCTTGGGTCAAAAGTTGACCAAGCTGTGAACTCTGTCTTTGCTACCATGATGTGTCACAGCCCTGATCTTCACAGTGCACTGAGAACCTATGGTAAATTATACTTTTTGGGGGAAAAAATCTGTAGAAATGAATTCAAAAGAAATGTGTATTTAATTTTGGTTACGTATATTTGTGTTATAAAGGAATCCCTGGAAATGTTTAAATACCACCAAGTTTTCGAGGCCTCCTCAAGCCCATCAATAGCAACCGGCCACCTAAATTAATGAATACAAATTGTGACCAGTACTTGAAGGGGAATCCAACAGTACAAACCGCTCCTCTTGTAACTTTGGCCCGGATTTTGCAGTAAAAATAAACCGAGGCTATCAGCACTCGCCACTAAATCGGCGAATCAGTAAGTTGGACAATAACTTCCGGCGTCCGCACATGCGCAGTTAAACGCGGAAATCAGGAAGTTGCCCTGCTCCTCCCGAAGCTGCGCTATAACAGTATCTCACCGAGACTCGGCATTGAAACACATGGAACAGCGTGAAGTTGCTGTACTTGCATGATAGATACCCACTAAACACGCCAGAAAAATTTAGGGCTTGTCCATTCCGGTGTAAGTGAATTTTTAACGGAGTGGTAAGCAATATTTCTGTTGAGCTGCGTAGTGGTCTGGAGGTCTCAAGCAGCTGGCTCACCGGCTTTTAAATGGAAAAACCGCCCTTTGGCCGTGCACCCAAAAACAATTAGAGGGAACATTGGTGGTAAGTTTTAATTACGGCCAAACAACTTCTCTGGTACTGAAAATTAACTTTTACAAGTGTGGAGTCTCATTCCTTCAGATTTTAATTATTGTTGGAGATTTAAAAAAAAAAATTCAAAAAAACTTTATTTTTTCTTTCTGCTTTTTAACTCACTATCTTTCCTTCTCTTTATTTCACTTTCTGTACATGAGTTTACATTGAATGAACTATTCCAACTTGCACTTCCTGGTTTAGACTCTGCGTGTCTCAGTAAGGATTCTTCAATCTGATTGGTGAAGGAGATGCACAGTCCTTGTCCTGTTCACCCTGTAGGGGGCGCTGCGTTGTTTTTAATTTCTAATCACCGCAACTTCCAGTGCAGACGCCCACAGAGAGTCTGTGGGTAAGTGTAATGAACAGCTGGTGCCACTGCTGGTTGCAAAATCTGGGCCATTAGTGAGTGTGTCACAATCTTGTCCTGTGACAACAAACTGCAATAAACCATAGGAGTCTGATTATAGTTCCTGTCCTGCCAAATTTGGAATGTGTCTGGAAGCAGTAATTCCTCATGATCCATACTAAGAAAAGCCTCCCGATTCTTCTCCGCACTGGCTCCAGCACCTGACTGTCTCCCTTGTTTTGTTGGATGACGCAGTACTTGAGGTTTGGTCTGACCAGTTTGATCATGACTTTTTCTCTTGCTTGTTCTCTATTGTTTTGGCTTTACTTATTGGGTGCTTTGCATTGCTGGATGTATTGAGTCTACAAAGACTCCAAGGTCTCAGTCGACTCCATCCGTAGCTATTTCAGTACCATTGGTGAAGTATGCACGTTGCCCGTTTGTTCTTCGTATGTGCAATAATTGACACTGTCCGCATTGCATTTCAACTACCACTGTTTGATCACTTGCATTTTTTGTTGATGAGCTCATTCTGTAATTAATGGGCTGTCTTCTTCGATTCCACTCCCCCTCTGAACTTGGTATCGTCTGCAAATTTGACCAATTTACATTGAGTTTCTGAATCCAAATCAGCAAATAATTAACAATAGTGGTGGTTCCATCCCTGAGCCCTGGGACACCCATTCAGTTCTTCCTCTCTGTCTTCCCCCCCCCCCCCCCCCCAAGCTTGATATTACCCCTCTAACCAGAACCTGTTATTTTCTACCCTTCAGCCAATTTCTTATCCATACCCAAGTTTTTCCCAGAGCCCCCTCCGCTTTGTAACTTTTTGTGTGGAACTTTATCAAACTCCTTTTGGAAGTCTTCAGTACATAAGCTGTCGGTCGTGGCTCAGTGGTAACACACTCGCCTCTCAGTCCGAGGTCCTGGGCTTGAGCACCCAATCCAGGCTGACACTCTAGTGCAGTACTGAGGGAGGGAGTGCTATAATGTCAAATAAGACGTGAAGCCATGAGACGCCTGTCCCCTCTAGTGGACGTAAAAGATCCGAGGGAATTATCCCAAGAAGAGCAGGGTAGTTTTCCCAGTATCCTGGTCAACAGGATTGTAAAAGCAAAGCTGGCCCTTTCTGATAATGTAGAAGACAGTTAACTTTTTTTGAAACTACCCAAGTGAAGAAGTTATACTAAAAGAACTTTGATGATGCCCTTAAAATTCCTTCTCTTTTTAAAAAAAAAAAACAAAAACAAAGGTGTGACAGAAAAATATAATGGCATTTGCTATTAATGGAGATGCAGGTTTGTGCCTGTCTTGCTTCGGCCAGTGCGGCTGATTTACGTTGGCACAGGTTCCCGCCAACCAGCCATATGCTGTCAAAAGTGCAATGAATTTCCACTGGAGCAAAACTTAAAAGCTAAACTTTTATTTATAAACGTACAACTTGAAGCCAACCTGATGTTCTTCCCCCTCGATGTCTCCAGTGACCTGCGGAATATTTTCTGTTTTCCATTTGCTTGAACTATGCTGTAGAGAGGGAAGTTGAATAAAAAAATATTCAGAACAATCCGATTAGGGAAAGAAACTTATTTGCAGTTTTTTTTCCAAATTGCAGTTTTATGGTTGGTTGCAATCTCTTGATTCCTGTACTTTTCCTGCTCCTAATCCTCTGAAGATGTGCTAGGAGGGCCCTGTTTTATAGAGCGGCTGCCTTTCTCCTCTCCTCCCCAGCTCCAGTGAGAGTGGCAAACTACAGAATCAAGGATGCTCTATAATTTACTGGTGTGCATGGAGTGACATCCTCTCTCAACTTTTCACTCCCTCTTGGGAATTCTCGAGCCTCTGCTTGCCACCTAGCACTGGTGCCACGGTGAAGAGCAATCAATCTTCTCCAGGCCAATATCTACCTTCTGACAAAATTGAGTTATTTGGACAAATGTTTTTTGGTTGCAACTTTTTAGGCAAAGGCTGGCCGACTCCTACCAGTTGATCAATGCATTCTAAGCTAGGGCTCAATTAACCAGACGTCATGTTGGTGAATTATCCCGTCCTCTAATCCATCAGTGTCTCTGGGTTATGGTCAGCACCTTGTTTTACTGTTGAATATCTTCCAGGTAATTGTAAAAGTAATTGAGAAGAGTCCGAAGCTGTTTGATGTTGCTACAGCTGAGAAACATTTGCTGTTTAATAATGCAATGTAGCCTACTTCTGCCGAGTGTGGAATTTAGTGTTTATCAAAGGAAAAACCTCCATTCCTAAACAAAGCCCATAAAAGTTCACTACTAAATCTATTGCTAATAACAGATGCAGTTTTAATCAAGACAGTGAGTGCTCATTGTAAGCAATTGACCTGGTTTGCGATTCTGTTCCATGACATCTGCTCCGGCAGTCCACTGTAGTTCTTGCTCGTCCGGTCTAGCACATTGCAGCTCAGCCCTGTTACAATTCCAACTCAGCCGGCCTAATGCATTACAATTTAGACAAATGTAAGAAGTCACACAACACCAGGTTATAGTCCAACAGCTTTATTTGAAATCACAAGCTTTCGGAGCGCTGCTCCTTCTTCAGGTGAAGTGGAGAAATGCATAAAGACACAGCTTATATAGTCAGAGAATCATGTCAGATGTTTACAGGTAACCTTTCCAACTGCCATTTATCACACCTCAGCAGAGAGATAATCACAGCAGTCAAAGGTGTGAATGGTGTCCAAACAGGTCAGTCAGGGAAACATTACATCAAAGAACAATGAGGTGGGGTCACAAGGGGTCAAATATTACAGATGCTGGGGTCTGTATGAAAAACAAAAAAACAGACAAAAAACATTTTTTTTGGCTGGAAATCACAGCAGGTCCAGCCGCATCTGTGTAGAGAGAACAAGCCAATGTCGACTCGAGTCTGGATGACCCTGCATCAGGTGGGGTTACATGTAGCGTGACATGAACCCAAGATCTCGGTTAAGGCCGTCCTCATGGGTGCGGAACTTGGCTATCAGTTTCTGCTCGACGATTTTGCGTTGTCGTGTGTCTCGAAGGCCACCTTGGAGAATGCTTACCCGAAGATCGGAGGCTGAATGTCCTTGACTGCTGAAGTGTTCCCCGACTGGGAGGGAACACTCCTGCCTGGTGATTGTTGTGCGGTGTCCGTTCATCCGTTGTCGCAGTGTCTGCATGGTCTCGCCGATGTACCATGCTCCGGGGCATCCTTTCCTGCAACGTATGAGGTAGACAACGTTGGCCGAGTCACATGAGTATGTACCATGTACCTGGTGGGTGGTGTCCTCACGTGTGATGATGGTATCTGTGTTGATCTGGCATGTCTTGCAGAGGTTGCTGTGGCAGGGTTGTGTGGTGTCGTGGTCGCTGTTCTCCTGAAAGTTGGGTAATTTGCTGCGAACGATGGTCTGTTTGAGGTTAGGCGGCTGTTTGAAAGCGAGTAGTGGAGGCGTGGGGATGGCCTTAGCGAGGTGTTCGTCGTCATCGATGACATGTTGAAGGCTGCGAAGAACATGGCGTAGTTTCTCCGCTCCGGGGAAGTACTGGACGACGAAGGGTACTCTGTTGGTTGTGTCCCGTGTTTGTCTTCTGAGGAGGTCTATGCGATTTTTCGCTGTGGCAGTTGGAAAGGTTACCTGTAAACATCTGACATGATTCTCTGACTATATAAGCTGTGTCTTTATGCATTTCTCCACTTCACCTGAAGAAGGAGCAGCGCTCCGAAAGCTTGTGATTTCAAATAAAGCTGTTGGACTATAACCTGGTGTTGTGTGACTTCTTACATTTGTCCACCCCAGTCCAACTCCGGCATCTCCACACCATGGTTACAATTTAGAAGCATTCGAAGAGAGTTAAGAGAATTTTAAAACTGAGTACTGGAATCAGATGTAACCATTGTGAGCTGCCACATTACAGCTGCAGGTGAATAGTGCTGGTGATCCACAGCTGGAACACTCGGTCCAGATGCTTAAGTTGAGCGATTATTCTTGAGGGTTAAATGGAACAGCTGCTTATAATGGACAGATCACACGCACAAGGCAATCTGTTATAAGTAACAGACATTGTATCTTAGATTTGCGTTAATTGATTCTGATCCCTGTTTCTGTAGTTACAAGCGGAGGTACTGCAGGTTTCACTGAAGAGATGGTAGAAGTGTATGCATTGGCCGAAGGAATGAAAACCTGGATTGTAAGTTTCACAAAGGGTGGCATTTTCCTTCAAATGTCATTGTTAATTTATGTCTCTGCTGTCTTTGATGAAGTAAGAAAGAGTAGACACGGGCAATGTAGTAGATGTAATCTATTTAGATTTTCAAAAAGCCTTCAATAAAGTATCACGTAGTTGACTCATGACGAAGGTCGGAGCATGTGGAATCAGTAGCAGAATAAACAGCAAATAGGGGTTAAAGGTAGTTACTCAGACTGGCAGAAGGTGGGAAGTGGTGTTCCGCAGGGATCGGTGCTGGGATCACTGCTGTTCGCCATTTACATAAACTATTTGGACTTGGGAATCAGAAGTACTACATCAAAATTTGTGGATGACACCAAATTGGGGGGTATAGTCAATACTGAGCAAGACTGCGACAAAATACAAGAAGACATTAATAAACTTGCAGAATGGGCATGTAAATGACAAATTAATTTCAGTACAGCCGAGTGTGAGGTGATGCATTTTGGTAGGAGGAATAAGGAGGCCACATACCCCTTAGAAAATAAGAGTGTAAATGGGGTAGTGCAGCAGAGAGATCTAGGGGTACACATACACAAATCATCAAAAGTAGTAATGCAAGTTAATAAGGCCATAAAAATGCAAACTAAGCACAGTGGCTCATTTCTAGAGGGATAGCATTGAAAATCAGGGAAGTTATGTTAAACTTGTATGGAACCTTGGCTACACCCCAGTTGGAGTACTGTCCACAGTTTTGGTCTCCTTATTACAAAAAGGATATAGAGATATTGGAGAGGTGCAAAAAAGATTTACAAGGATGATACTAGAACTGAGGGGTTAGAACTATCAGGAAAGACTGAACAGGCCGGGGCTCTTTTCTCTAGAAAAGAGAAGGCTGAGGGGTGACCTGATCGAGGTCTTTAAGATTATGAAGGGGTTTGATCGGGTCAGCGTTTCTGTGCTGTAAATTCTATGTAATTCTATATCTGTACTAAAGTTAGAGGAGCAATATCATTCCAGATGGTTGGACTGATTTTGACAATTAACAAGAGAACTATCCTTAAAGGGGTGCCTCTCCTTTCTTGGTTGGGTCTTTATAAGTAGTCATTTTCTTTTTGCAATGAGACACTGAAATTTAGGGAGTGCGGGGGGAGGTGGTTTGAGTGAAACGTCGACTTGTCCGGCACTTTGCTGTTCTGCTCCTCGGGCCCATGCCTGTAAAGGGAGGTTATAATATCTACACTGTAGGGTCAGCCATTGGGGGATTTTCTGTTTTTAAATAGCAAATTTCCTGTCGCAGTGCTCACGGATAGTAGGAGAAAACGGCATGTCTTTGAGATGTGTTTGGTGTAACAGGCGGAGCAGAGTTGTACCGCCACCTTTTGGAGACGGTAAGAAATACCGGAGTTCTTGAAATGGGTTGAGAAGTAACAGCGCCATCCTGTGGAGGAGTGAAGTATAGCAGACTTTGCCAATATCGTGAAGTTATCTTGCAGTGTTACCCAAGTTGAAGTTAAATTGACTTGTCAAGCCAAAAAGATTGGTATGATGGCTATGCATTTTGGTCTCTTGTCGTGGAGAGCTGATATCTTTACTGCAACAGACCTTGAAATCTATTACAATAGCAAAATACAGACCCAATTCACGTACGAACCGGGGTCAAGCAAGGCTGTGTCATCGCACCAACGCTCTTCTCAATCTTCCTTGCTGCAATGCTCCATCTCACCCTCAGTAAGCTCCCCACTGGAGTGGAGCTAATTTACAGAACAAACGGGAAACTGTTCAACCTCCGTCGCCTCCAGTCCAGATCCAAGGTCGTCCCATCCTCTGTCGTCGAATTACAGTATGCAGACAATGCTTGCGTCTGCGCTCACTCGGAGGTCGAACTCCAAACCATCGTAAACACCTTCACCGAAGCATACGAGAGCATAGGCCTTACACTAAACATCCGTAAGACAAAGGTCCTCTACCAACCTGCCCCCGCCACACAGTGCTGCCCCCCGATTATCAAAATCCACAACAAGGCCTTGGACAACGTGGACCACGTTCCATACCTCGGGAGCCTACTGTCAACAAGGGCAGACGACGAAGTCCAACACCGCCTTCAGTGTGCCAGTGCAGCCTTCGGTCGCCTGAGGAAGAGAGTATTTGAAGACCAGGACCTCAAACCCGGCACTAAGCTCATGGTCTACAGGGCAGCAGTGATACCTGCCCTGCTGTATGCCTCAGAGACATGGACCATGTACAGCAGGCACCTCAAAGCACTGGAGAGGTACCACCAACGCTGCCTCCGCAAGATCCTGCAAATCCATTGGCAGGATAGGCGCACCAACGTCGGTGTTCTTGCTCAGGCCAACATCCCCAGCATCGAAGCGCTGACCACGCTCAATCAGCTCCGATGGACGGGTCACATTGTCCGCATGCCCGATACGAGACTCCCAAAACAAGCGCTCTACTCGGAGCTCCGGCACGGCAAGAGAGCCCCAGGTGGGCAGAGGAAACGCTTCAAGGACACCCTCAAAGCCTCCTTGAAAAAGTGCAACATCCCCACCGACACCTGGGAATCCCTGGCCCAAGACCGCACAAAGTGGAGAAGCATTCGGGAAGGCACCGAACACCTCGAGTCTCTTTGCCGGGAGCAAGCAGAAGCCAAGCACAAGGAGCGCACGTCAACCCAAGCACCCCACCCACCCGCCCCTTCAACCACTGTCTGCCCCACCTGTGACAGAGACTGTAGGTCCCGCATTGGACTCATCAGTCACCTGAGAACTCATTTTTAATGTGGAAGCAAGTCATCCTCGGTTCCGAGGGACTGCCTAAGAGAAGAAAATACTGCGGATGCTGGAAATCTGAAATAACAGAAAAGTTATATGGAACAGTGTAAGAGGCCGAGGATGGTGAGGTCTGAGTGGGAGTGGTGCGGTGAATTAAAGTGACAGGCGACCGGAAGCTTGGGGTCACCCTTGCGGCCTGAACGGAGGTGTTCCGCAGAGCGGTCACCCAATCTGCGTTTGGTCTCCCCAATGTAGAGGAGACCGCATCGTGAGCAGCGAATACAGTATACTACAGGAAACTTTCGTTTATCCGGAGGTTAAATGTCCGGAAAGCTCTATCCACCAGCAAAATTCAGGAGTCTGTTCAGAATTTTTTTTCTTCGTTGCTTTTTTCTTCAGTCAGGCTCTGCAAGGTCTAGCTGAAGCTGTTGCCTAGCTACAGAGACGCTTGCAGCTGCAGCCGACTGTTTTGAAGCTGTTGCTAAGCAACAGGGTTTGTTGCTTCACACGGAGCTCTCTCAGCTCCGTATGTTTTAACATTGACGCTGGTTTGTACGGCAGTTTTGATGGGACGGCAACAGCTCGGCCCCGTCAGTGCAGGATACCCGAAAGTTTCCTGTAAATTGCAAGACGTATCCTTGAAATCTATTGTCTTAATTAAAGGTATTCATTTTGTGTTTAAAAAAACAAATACAATCAAGTCAGGAGTGCAAGGAGGTCACTGGTGTACCCCATTATTTTAATGGTGGGTGACTCAACAATGGTGGTGCTGTTGAAGGTCAAGGGCAGGTGGTTGCACCACTTGTTGGAGATGGTCATTGCCTGGCATAAATGGTACCTGCCACTCAGCGCAAACCTAGGTGTTGTCCAGGACCTGTTGTCGGCTGGCATGGGCTGCTGCATTATCTGAAGAGTTGTGAATGGAGCTGAACACTCTTGAATACTCAGCAAATGGCCCCACTTCTGACCTCAAGACAGGGAAGGTCATTTGATGAAAGAGCTGAAGATAGTTGAGCTGGGAACACTTCCCCGAGGATCTCCTGCAGCAATGTCCTGGGGCTGAGATGATTGGCGTCCAACAACCACCACCACCTCCCTTTGTGGCAGGTTGACTCAAGATTTTTCCCCTTGACCCCCATTGACCTGATTTTGTTAGGGCTCCCTCGTGTCATACCTGGCCACCTGCTGCCTTGATTCCGAGAGCAGTTACTCTCGCCTCTCCTCTGTGTCCATGCCAGGGCTATGATAAGGTCGCGCTGAGTGCTTCTAGTGAAACCCAGAGCTGAGCATTGGTGAGGAGTGTATTGGTGAGTAGGTGTCACTTGATGGCTCTGTTGATGACTCATTCATCACTTTTCTGTTGATTGAGAGGAGGCTGATAAGAGTATAAAATATTATTTATTAAATAAGCAAGCCAGCACGGATTTGTTAAAGGCAAATCGTGTTTAACCAACTTGATCGAATTTGTTGATGAGGGCAATACGGTTGACGTGTATATGGACTTCCAAAAGGCGTTCGGCAAAGTGCCACATAATAGGCTTACCAGCAAAGTTGAAGCCCATGGAAAAAAAGGAACTGTGGCAGCATGGATACGGAATTGGCTAAGTGACAGGAAACAGAGCGTAGTGGTGAATGGTTGTTATTCGGACTGGAGGAAGGTATACAGTGGTGTCCCCCCAGGGGTCGGTACTAGAGCACTGCTTTTCTTGATATATATTAATGACCTGGATGTGGGTGTACAGGGCACAATTTCAAAATTTGCAGATGAGACAAAGCTTGGAAGTATAATGAACAGTGAGGAAGAGAGTGATAGACTTCAAGAGGACATAGACACAGGCTGGTAGAATGGACGGACACGTGGCAGATGAAATTTAACGCAGAAAAGTGTGAAGTGACACATTTTGGTAGAAAAAAATGAAAAGTGGAAATATAAACTAATGGGTGCAATCCTAAAGGGGGTGCATGAAGAGAGAGACCTGGGGGTATATGTGCACAAATCTTTGAAGGTGGCAGGGCAGGTTGAGAAAGCAGTTAAAAAAGCATACGGGATCCTGGGCTTCATGAATAAAGAGAGAGTACAAAAGCGTGGAAATTATGATGAACCTGTATAAAACACTGGTTTGGCCTCAACTGGAGTATTGTGTCCAATTCTGGGCACCGCACTTTAGGAAGGATGTGAAGGCCTTAGAGAGGGTGCAGACAAGATTTACAAGAATGATTCCAGGAATGAGGGACTTCAGTTATCTGGAGAAGCTGGGGTTCTCTTTAGTGCAGAGAAGATTGAGAGGAGATTTGGTAGAGGTGTTCAAAATCATGAGGGGTCTAGACAGAGTAGATAGAGAGAAACTGTTCCCATTGGCGGAAGGGTCGAGAACCAGAGGGGACAGATTTAAGGTGATTGGCAGAAGAATCAAAGGCGACATAAGGAAAAACCTTTTTATGCAGCGACTGGTTAGAATCTGGAATTCACTGCCTGAAAGGGTGGTGGAGGCAGATTCAATCACGGCTTTCAAAAGAGTTGGATAAGTACTTGAAGGAAAGAAATTTGCAGGGCTACGGGGAAAGGGCGGGGGAGTGGGACTAGCTGAGGTGCTCTTGCAGAGAGCCTCGACGGGCCGAATGGCCTTCTACCGTGCTGTAACCATTCTATGATTCTATGAAGACTATGGTAAGAAAAATGGGTAGATATGAATCTCTAGACATTTTGCTAAAACTGGGTTGTGATTCAGCAATATTACTGAGTGTTTTGTAAACTTTATTACGGAACAGAAGTCTTTGTTTCTTGTGTGAAAGTACCATGATAAAGTAATTCCTGGGTAATTACAACAACTTGCACTTCTGTAGCGCTGTTAATGTAGTAAAATGTCCCAAGGCGCTTCACAGGAGCGTAGTCAAACAAAATTTCACACCGAGCCTCGTGGAGGTATTAGGACAGGTGACCAAAAGTTAGCACCAGTCAGGCTGGTGACTTGGTCTATATTGGTTGAATGGTCTTAAGTGGATTCATTTTTCTTTCCTTCGTCCCTCCCCCAACCAAGATGGAACGTAAACAGAAATATCTAATGATGATCAGCGATAAAGAAGAGGTGCAAGACGACAAGATGAACCCAGAAAACATCAGTGAGTAAAATCCATCCGTCTCATTCCATCTGTAGACTTCAGAACAGAAGGACTCCAGTGTGATGAACAGCTTCCAGCTGGTGCTATAACTGCATTGTATTCAAGCAGGGTCCGGATAAAAAGATCTGGCGTTAAAAATCATGGGATCAAATCCTTGGGTTAGGGCTCCATCCCCGCCCCCAAGAAAGCTTTCTTCCGCCCCCCCACCCATGTGCCCGTTGCAAACTAACAGTTTTTAGGAGGGGGGGGGTCTGAGCCACTTCCCTGACCTGCAGCCCCCCCACCCTTCCTTAAGGTGGAGCCCACTGTGACCTACTGGAGGTCAGTATGTCTTACCTCAACGGGCATGTCAGCCTCCAAGCATACGCTGGGTCCTATTGGGGTTGGGGATGTGGAAATGCCTAGCTCCCCCTTACAAAGCCAACTGGGAACTCCCAGCATAGGCCGGGATCCAGCTTATTCAGGTGCTGGTCTGTTACCATGCTGGACTCCTGCCGGAGTTGCAGAGAGAGCCTGCTGATACAGCCAAATCAGGCTGACCGTATTGATGAGGTGCTCTTAATTGGAGATCAAGGAACTGGAAGCTAAGGAGCAATCTTGTCAATAGTCATAGGTATCCTCAGGGGTAGGGGTCAGATCTTGCACTACCAAACATCCGATTATTAGTCTGATGTGGTAAAATGAGAAGCCATTTTGAATGATACTCCATACCTTTTGATTGACTGCACTCTATTAGTTTTCACAGTACCCTCTCTTGCAGCTAATGGGGGCCTCATTTTAGTAATTTCTAATAAAATAGAGTCTACACTTGTTTTATTGTAATCTTCAATCAGTGCAGGATGTATAAATTATTTGACAAATTCGTGGCGTAGTCTGTATATTCCAGTTGGGTGTGAAATAAGATATCAGCCCTCATACTTTTGTGCGTTTGCTGCAGTCTTAATGCATTCTTGTAAATAGTGTTTTGGTAAAATAGTAAGTCAATTTGCTTTGGTCTGTAATAATAAGTAGCTCTTTATCTGTTACTGTGTGAGGATGGTATTTGGAAGCAGGTATTTGACATGATTGTAAAATAACTTTTAAAAACTTTACTTTATAGAACAAATATTGTATTTGCATGAAATCTGTGTTTTTATTCTACTTATCACTGTAACTTTATAGATTTAAATAACTGCTTTTCATATCTTTGTAGATGAAAACTGGATTGGAAAGAGCCTTTTACTACTAAAATTTGCACCTTTCCCAACAAAAAACGTTGGCTCTTTGTCTGATGCTAAGAGAACGGATACTTTGCAAGAACAGAAAGAGGTTTTGGCCAAGGCCACAGCACAGCACGTTACTGCCCAGTTCACAGGATCGCAGGAGCTAATCGCACCATCGCAGAGCACATCGGCAGAAGCACCCCAGCAAACAGACCCCGCTGCCGCAACTCCGAGGGAAATGCCCCAGCAAACAGTCCCCGCTGCCGCAACGCTGAGGGATGACCTCGATTCTGCTGCTCCTCCCCAGTGTGAGAGCCCAGCTTCTTCAGTCAGCACAACGCCCAGCGAGAACCTGGTATCTCCTTACGTTGACCTGCCTTCCCCTTTCAGCTCCAAACCCAAGGCTGCGTTTGGCAAAGGCCGACTTAGGTTACTTTCACTCCGGTCCATGGAAGAGTATAAAATGGTCTCAATCCAAGACAAATATCCAATTTTGAGGAACATTTTAGATTTCATGAAGGATCCCAATATTTCTTCTGAAAGGTAAGCTGGTTAGGCCTTCATACTTCAAACCAAAGAAAAATACTAGAATAAGTGGTGAGGGTTTGCATTTCAAAGAGAATGAGAGTCGGTAATTTTGTGGTTAAGGGTCGGAAAAATGGAAGGAAAAATAATTGAACCTGATTTTTTTTGTTTCAATCAAAATGTAATTTACCAACCCACAGGTGCGTCATCATAATTCTGCTGTAAGATTGCACTCGGAGCGTCCTTTCAGAAACAGTCAGTACTGGGGGTGTGGGGGGAGAAGACCGAGGGGGGGAAAGGGGAGATAATTAGCAGTTTCGTTGTTGTTTTGGTCATGAGGAACGTTGAACTGCTGGTAGGAGCTGCCTTGGGTTTAATGTCCGTGCCCACTTTCAAATATAAGCCAAGGTGCTGAGGGTAGGAAATTGTGTTCAAGACTCCGTCAAACTGTCTGCTGAGCTGCAAGGCTATTTTTGGCCACAAACTTAATGCTGTTGGCCAATGGTCTGTGCTGTTCCGCGATTGTGTTCATTGTGATGCATGAAGCCAGTTTTTTTGTTCAGTGAGTTGGAACTGGGCTGCGAAGTTTGTTGGGTTACGAGGAACCGTCGAATCGTGCAGCACAGAAGGCCGCCATTTGGCCCATGGTGCCTGTGCCCGCTCTTTGAAAGTGGAGCGATTGAACCTTTGAGCACCAGCTGTCAGTTTGAGTCCCATTGGCTATCGATGTGACAAAAAATGAAGGTCCAGGTGGGAGGCCAAGTTGTATAAAAGTCAGGTCACATTTGGTCTACATGCAGCTGCTGATTTAAGTAGCTGGCAGTGTGCTCCATTGGGTTTTTATACACCAGCATCTCTTTGAGAAGCTTTCTTCACTTTTTTTTTAAACCCTAGGCTTATAAAGTCCCGTCGGAGTGTTGCAGATATGGCTGCATTGTGAAGTAGGCGACGTGGTTCATGCCCGCAGTCTGCCACATGTGAGATGCAACCTCGACTGCGGGGATGCGCCAAGCGGAGGCCAACTGCCTGCTCGAGGGCAGTAAGAGAAAAGAGGGCTTTTTAAAGGGGTCACGTGAGCTACTCTCGCACTGCATCCAGCGGCCAATGGCACAGGCAGAGGCCTGGGAGTCGTTGGTCCACAGTTGGTGCATTGATTTATGACGCTTGTAAATAAGAATTCTGGTGCACACCATATTTATGTCACAGCTCAATCTGTTAGAGGAATGTGGTTTGCCACTACATTCTCTAACCATATCTAAACCTTGTTTTTATAAAAGAATTTGAAGTTCAGTTTTGGCAAATTACCATATATTTCTGTGCAGTCACATTGCACGTTAAGATCACGATGCATCAAGTAACCTGTTTTGGTGTTCTTTCCAATGTGTAAGATGTGAAAGTTTGTGCCTAGTGGGAGTGGGAAAGCGCCTTGTATTGACTAAAGGTTTCTCATACTTTAAAACAAAAATCGCTTGCAGTGTTTTACAGGTTCTGTCTATGCGGAAAGCCCAGGCCAAGAGTATCATTGATGTTCTGCATGCAGTGAGTGAATGCCTGCAGTCACTGGGACAACCTCATCTCTTCCAGTTCGCCTGCATTCTCTTCTTGCAGGAAATATTAGCCTGTCAGAAGGAATTGATCAGGTATGGGACAAGACTTGACCGTTTGAACCTTGGTAATCGTATCCCATGGTGACTAAGTGGCCAAGCACCTGACTTCCAACCAAAAGGTTGGGAGTTTTGGCCATGGACGTGTGTATGTACCTTGATGGGTCCCATTGGATGCCGTGCTACTTAGTAACAAGTTATTTGTGTTGTGTACCTTTAGTTTTTTTCTGCTGTGGAGCAAATGTAGGCTTAGTGTGACTTAGCTCGGGGGTTTTACCAGGTGTAGAGGATCTGAACCCTAGGTTCTCCTGGCCTCTGTTCAATAAAGTAGCTTTAAAAGGTGTTTAAGATGTTTAAAGGATTTGATTGGGTAGATAGATAGAAACTATTCCCGCTGGTGGGGAGAATCCAGAACAAGGGGCATAACCTTAAAATTAGAGCTAGGCTGTTCAGGGGGTGATGTCGGGAGGCACTTCTTCACACAAAGGGTGGCGGAAACCTGCAAAACTCTCCCCCAAAAAGCTGTTGAGGTTGGGGGTCAATTGAAAATTTCAAAACTGAGATTGATAGATGTTTGTTAGGCAAGGGTGTTAAGGGATATAGAACCAAGGCGGGTTGATGGAGTTGTAGAGATCAGCCGTGACCTAATTGAATGGCAGAACAGGCTCGAGGGACTGAATGGCTTATTCTTGTGCCTATGATCCTATATTCCTAACTTACATTGTTGTAACTGCTGGTAGAAAATGGAACCGCTTCAGCAAAGCATCCTTGTTTTTAACTATGAAGAAAATTCAGGAGGGTTATGACTCTAGACGGAGATTTTTAAAAGTTCTTCCTTGAAGACCCTGCTGAAGACTCTTACAATTGTGGCTGATTTTCATCGTCACGTAGCGCTGAGGTGTCACTGTTTCTGAGTCCTTCGAGCCAATGATCTCCTCCATGCCGGCTCTGGCCGCCTTTCATTCCTGTGTATTGCCTAGACTTCCCATTGACACAGCCACCCAGTGACAACTGAGTCTCCTGTGCCACAAAACATATTGTTGTTTGTAGATCACTGCACTACATCAGCCATTCATTTTTCAGATTTAAATTTAACTAGAAATTTGTAGTGTATGTACCCGTCTACCCTTAAGGAAATTATTGTATGTAACCGTTCACCTTTAAGGGAACTACTTTAAGTGTGGCACTACTTGTTTGGCTTCTGTATACTGTAATACCGACAGTGACCACACCAGTATATAAGTGTTGTGACAGGATAACTGGGGCAGATTCGCCCGGACCTTCGAATAGTAAAGACCTGTTTGTTGTTATTTCTGAAGTCTGTGTATTTATTAACTGCACAACCCACAGACTTTACAAAATTATTGTTATCTTTGCAAATAACTTTTTCTGAGGAAGCTGAGGTGCTCTAATTTACGCAAGCAATATGTTTTGTGTTCAAATATAGGCTAGCGAATCCCCCTCATGGACTCCTCGCCTGGTACAATTACCAGGTGTTGGTACCTGGCTTAAGTGCCTGCTTTTCACCTGTGAACCATGATAGTAAGTGTTGGCAGGCTAGTCAACTGTGGGGGCATCACAGCAGGTCCCTGTCCTGTCCTCGACTGATATACACACTCAGATTTTCCAGGAAGCAGGGGTGAGAGGGTTTTAAAAAAAGACACAAAGACTTGCATTTATATAGCTCCTTTCACGACCACCGATAGCCCCAAAGTGCTTTACAGTCAATGAAATACTTTTTTTGAAGTGTAGTCTCTGTTCTAATGTGGGAAATGCGGCAACCAATTTGCGCACAGCAAGCCCTCACAAACAGCAATGTGATAATGACCAGATAATCTGTTTTAGTGATGTTGATAGGGATAAATATTGGCCAGGACACCAGGGAGAACTCCCCTGCTCCTGTTCGAAATAGTGCCGTGGGATCTTTTACGTCCACCTGAGAGAGCAGGCGGGGCCTCGGTTTAACGTCGCATCCAAAAGGCGGCACCCCCGATAGTGCAGCACTCCTTCAGCACTGCCCTGGAGTGTCGGCCTAGATTTTTGTGCTCGAGTCCCTGGAGTGGGACTTGACGCCACAACCTTCTGACTCGGAAGTGAAGGTGCTACCCACCGAGCCGCGGCTAGTCAGGAGCAGGAATCCTGGCTGATTGTTTCTCCTGACACTTCCTCCATGCTTAGGGTTGCTGAGGCCAATGGGCGCACCTTGAATGCACTGCAGTGCGATCGGCTAGCTCAGCACAGGCTGCAGATTGAACCCGCGTCTTCTGATTTCTTTGGCCTATTTACCTGCTGCTTTTATTAACACCAGCCAAAATACATACAGTGAGCCATCTTGTGTTGGACGTGATTCCGTTCTGTTGCTGAGGATGCCATTTTCTGCCGAGTTCATTTTATTTTTGATTCAGAATGTTCCCTGAAGTATATAAAAAGAATGTTACCAGTGTTTAAAAGTGGTGTATGCTCTGATCTCATGAAATTGGAGACCCCCTGTGTGTGTGGGACATGGCAGTCGGCTGCTAATGAAGTCAGCCTTTTCCACAAATGTTATTACAAACATCTGGTTAACAACCAAAATAAAACTTTCCATGCATCAATTCTCAGCCAGATGTGCATGGGTAACACCCCCCCCCTTTCTCTCTTCCTACATTAAACAGATAATGCACATCCGTCACTGCAGTGTTGTGTACTGCTTTCTCATGAGATACATGCCTTAGGGGAGTTAGAAATAGTCAGTGTATCGTTTAAGTGTAATATAAATGGTTGGGGTGAGCAGAGAAGGACATTTCACGTGCATCCGTTTTTGGTTAAAATCTTTTTTGGATTAGAAAATCTTATTTATAAAATCATAAACTTTGTCTGTTCTTGTGTGGAAATTTATTGGAGAATTTAGACTTTGCAGTCCTGTGAAATAATATTGATTTTGAATGAATTTGTCAATACCCCATTTAATTATTTTTTAAATTCTGAATTTCTTTTATGCAAAAAGAGAAGGAAGAGAAATGACGAGCCCACTAAAGAAAGGACTTGCATTAAGTAATCCCTCACCACTGCTCAGGATGCCTCAATATACAGTGAATCACTGTTTGAAGTGTAGTCACAGTTGCCATGTCGGCCATTTTGCTGACAGTAAGGTCCCACAACCAGCATTGAAGTATGACCAGCTAATCCATTTCTGGTGACAACAGCAGAAAATGCTGGAAACACTCAGCAGGCCAGGCAGCATCGTGGAGAGAGAAACAGAGTTAATGTTTCAGGCCCATGACCCTTTGTCAGAACTGGAAAAAGTTGGGAGAAGTAACAGACTTTTAAGCAAGTGTGGGGCAGGGAAAGGGAGATGGGGAGGAAAGAGAACAAAGGGGAGGTCCATTTCTGGTGCTGTTGGTTGAGAGTACTGTTGGCCTGGACACCAGGAGAGCTCTCTTCAAATATTGCCATGGGATCACCTCCATCTGAACAGGCAGACAGCGTGTCGGTTTAACATCTCACCTCCTGCAATGAAGCGTCAGCCTAGAAGAAATCCGGAAATCCTCAAGTTGGGCTTGACCCTCCAACCTTGCAACTTCGGCAAAAGCGCTGCCGACTGAGCCAGTCTGACACATCAGTGGTGAAACCGGAGTTAACCCAATATGATTGCAAAAGCTCGCCTTGTTAACTGGACTGATGAGTTAGCTTCCACCCGCAATACTATCAGTTTAGCAACGCCTCCTGGCCACTGCCCCAAAATCATCTCACTTGCCAGTTATAGAAAAATATTTTAAAAATCAACAGGAGTAGAAATGTCCAGTTTGAGATGATCGTTTGATCAGCTTTATTTTGAAAATGAGTACTAATGATCAGATGCCTCTTTTAGTGTAGGTTCGAGATATTGTAAAACAGCAATTTGAAGTTGGTTTCTTTTTTCACACTGCTGGGATGAAATGCAACTTTTAAAACTATGGCGTTACAAAGCCAATCTTTGTTGGATAAACTGCCTTATTGCTGTCTGAAAACTGGTCGATGGTAACTATTATGCGAGGCCCTTATGGGAGTTATCAAAGCTGCCCCAAGCGGGTCGTCTGTCGATATAATGAATGGTAGTGCCCACTTTTCTGTTCTCCCAATAGATGTTGCTAATGGTGCGTGCAGAGTTATAGTGCCTGATCGTACTGATCCTTAATCTGATAAACCAATGCTCTATACTTCAACCCGATAGACGGAACTCTGCTTGCTCGCCTCCAACTCCCAGCAAAATACTAGAGTTAGAGAGCAGTGGAGATGGGTATTTTCCATGATTTTAAGAGATCGTCCATCTGCTGAAATGTTTTTAAGTTTTACAATTCAGCCTCCATCTCCAGTTGCGGTGAAAATCATATTTGGTGCAAATTTGCCTTGGTTGCAAAGAATCAAAACTGTTCCCGCCTTCTTCATCCTTCACCTTAAGTACAAAGTTTATTTTCTCCACCCTGCGTAAAGAGAGGTCAGGGGAGTTGAGGATAATGAATGCTGTTCCCACCTTGCACCCTCTAACATTGAGCTCATCGAAAACCCTGCTGCCCCGTGTCCTAACTCATCAAGTCCCATTCACCAATCACCCCTGTGCTCGCTGACCTCCATTGGCCCCCGGTCCGGCAGCACCTCGATTTATTTAAAAAAAAAAAAACCTCATCCTTGTTTTCAAATCACTCCATGGCCTCGCCCCTCCCTATATCTGTAACCGACTCCAGCCCTACAACCCTCCGAGATCTCTGCACTCCTCCAATTCTGGCCTCTTGCGCATCCCCGATTTTCTTCGCTCCACCATTGGTGGCCGTGTCTTTAACTGTCTGGGCCCTAAGCGATAGAATTCCCTCCCTAAACTTCTCCACCTCGCTCTCCTTTAAGATGCTCCTTAAAACCTACCTCTTTGAACAAATGTTTGGTCACCAGTTCTAATATTTCCTTATACGATAGCAAAATACTGCGGATGCTGGAAATCTGAAATAACAACAGAAAATGCTGAAAACACTCAGCAGGTCAGACAGCACCTGTGGAGAGAAAACAGCGTTTTCTATTATTTCTAACATTTCCTTATGTGGCTCATTGTCATATTTTATTTGATGACGCTCCTACGAAGTGCCTTGGGAAGTTTTATTACGTTAAAGGCGCTTTATAAATGCAAGTTGTGGTGTTGTTGTACTTAATGCAAAGCTAACATTTGTACCAGACTGGAGTGATGCTTTATCTGGGTACAGCTGTTCGTGTATCAGCTTTATTAGTATCTGTAGCTTTATTAGTATCTGTTACTTTATAGTATGACGATTGAAACCTGTTTCTAACCCTGGCTGTGTCTCCCCAGCTATCATCAGCAGCTGGAGGGCTGTGGAAAGGAGCTATGGAATGAACTCCGACAAGCTTACTACAATCTTGTGCTGCTCCTGGTCAATGCTGTCCGTCAGTTTAACACTGAGAAAGATTGGTAGGTACACCTGGTTGCACTGAGAACTCGATACTGAATTTCAGCAATATTGTTTTGCGTTTATTTATTACCCCCTGTACTTTAGGGCAGACCCACTGCCTAATGGGAGAAAATCCGAGCGGAGGCTTCCATTTAAGAGCTTTGTGCGGTACCTTTCTGCACAATACTTGTTCCTGAGCCACTCTCTGTTCTTTTACTTGCTGTTGCTCTCCTGTGTTTTCTGTGTTGGAACGGGCTGTTGAACGCAGCTGTTAGTCCCACTGTTGTTTTTGGTGTCCTCGCTGCCTTGTCTCAAGTTTTTCCACATTTGCAGTTTTTTGGCCTCCGAACTCCCAGATTTAGGATGTGTGCCGTATAAAAGTAGATGCTTAGTTCCTGAAATTTTATGTTTTGTAAACCATTTTGTGGGGCTGTTCACCCATCTTCCTTGCTTTCCATCCAGACACTGCTTTAGTGTGTGAACTGGATCCAAGAGGTACATGTGAGAGTGACTGTAGATCTGAACAGTATGTGCTTGAACATAGCTGCAAGACCTTCACATCTAAGGTACCCAGAGACGTGATGTGTAATCATATATTACTAACCCAGGGTACTCCTGTCAAATGGTCAGAATCTGAAACACACCTCACCATATTCTTTTACCATTAAATTCCTTCAGAACCTTTCAAAGAAACATCTTTCACTCTAAGCACAGGTTTTAGCAGTACGCTACATACAGATCCTAGAACTTGTGGAAGCAACTCTTATCATCTCGTTTCAAGCTCTTAAATAGAATTTACAGCACAGAAACAGGCCATTTGGCCCAACTGGTCTCTGACTGTGTTTATGCTCCACACAAGCCTCCTCCCACCCTATTTCATCTAACCCTATGTGCATATCCTCCTCTTCATTTCTCCCTCATGCTTATCTATCGTCCCCTTAAAGGCATCTGTGCTATTTGCCTCAACTACTCCATGTGGTAGTAAGTTCCACACTCTAACCACTCTGGGTAAAGAAGTTTCTCCTGAATTTCTTGTTGGATTTATTAGTGACTATCTTATATTTATTTCCCCTAGTTTTGCATTGCCCCGCAAGTGGCAGCATCTTCTCTACGTCCACCCGATCAAACCCCTTCATAATTTTAAAGGCCTTGATCAGGTCACCCCTCAGCCTTCTCTTTTCTAGAGAAAAGAGCCCCAGCCTGTTCAGTCTTTCCCAGTAATTATAACCTCTCAGTTCTGGTATCATCCTTGTAAATCTTTTTGCACTTTCTCTATATCCTTTTGTAATATGAAGACCAGAACTGTACACGGTACTCAGTGTGGTGCCAAACTATGTAAGTTTTACACACTTCCCTGCTTTTCAATTCTATTCCTCTAGAAATGAACCCTTGTGCTTGGTTTGCCTTTTTTACGGCCTTGTTAACTTCTGTTTCTACTTTGTGATTTATTTATCTGTACCCCTAGATCCCTTTGCTCCTCTACCCCATTTAGTCTCTCATTTTCCAAGCAGTATGTGGCCTCCTTATTCCTCCTACCAACATACACCACCTCACGCATCTATTTTGAAGTTTATTTGCCATTTACACGCCAATGCTGCAAGTTTATTAATGTCATCTTCTATTTTGTCGTAGTCTTCCTCAGTATTAACTATACCCGCAATTTGGTATCATCCTAAAATTTTTAAATTGTACTTCTGATTCCCAAGTCCAAACCGTTTATGTAAATAGTGAACAACAATGGTCCCAGCACCGATCTCTGTGGAACACCACTTCCCACCTTCCGGCAGCCTGAGTAACTACCTTTAACTCCTACTTTCTGTTTTGTAGCCAGCTTGCTATCCATTCTGCTGCCTGACCACTGACTCCACATGCTCTGACCATAGTCATGAGTATACTCTGTGGTACTTTATCGAAGGTCTTTTTAAAATCCAAGTATATTACATCTACTGCATTACCCTTATCTACTCTTTCTGTTACTTCTTCAAAGAATTCAATAAGGTTGGTCAAGCATGACCTTCCCTTTTGAAAGTTGTGTTGACTATTATTAAATTTTCAGTTTCTAGATCTGCCTTACAGAATATCTCTAACATCTCAGAACCGTGAGCATTTCAGAGCCTGATGGGCTGAAGGGGAGACAAGTCCTCAGCCGGTTCAGTTTACTGAGGCGACTGATGAGACCGAGAGTTTGCATTCCCAAGGACTTTTGCTGGAGAGGGGAAAAATCCAGTCACAACTGGTTGTAATAAGCTCTGTTCGAAAATAGTCTGGGAGCTGCTCCAGTTCTTTTAGAATCAGATTTGAAGTCAGTGAATCTTTGGGCTGAGCCCCAATATACTGACAAATTTGGAGAAAGGTTCTTTCCTGCTCTTTACCACAATGGTTGCAGAATTTAGCATCTTTCAGCTTTCCGTTCTGGAAATTCTATAGGCAGACAGATATCGTGGTTGTTGGGTCTACCTGAGCTGAGTGTCCTTTGACCAGTCAGCTCTTCCTGTTGACTTAAACACAGTCTTGTTGGGCAGTCCAATTCTTAATGGACCCAATGACGCACTTGTTTTAACTGTTGTGAGGATCAATCTTCAAGGTGAAACTTCTCTATTCTCAATGGCAAATGTTTTTGACACCGAGAAAAAAGTTCCACTTTGTGGCTTAATCCTGAATAGATTATCCTGATTCTGCACAAGAAGCTCCTTTACACTACGAGACCATAATATTCCAGCAGTCTTTGCAATTTTATTTAATTCTCAGTTATCAGGCGGCTGCTGTGACTGACCAATCTCCTGTGGATCAGGGGTCCGTACAGGAACAATCCCTGATTCTGTGGTTTACAAAGGGTCTGTAAGGTCTGGCCTTTTGTTCAACTCCCGACTGAACATGGCAGCTTAAACCTGTTTTTTCTCTCCTCTTTCCAAACACCCCCTCTCCCTGCAGAGTTCACTTCAGTTGGTAAACCCTCTCTGCACCCAATTGTGCTGTCTCAGACCATTAGAAGCAGAGAAGGCAAGAGGAGATTTGATAGAGGTGTTGAAAATCATGAAGGGTTCAGATAGAGTAAATAAAGAGAAACTGTTTCCAATGGCTGAACTGTCGATAACCAGAGGGCACAGATTTAAGTGATTAGCAAAAGAACCAGAGGCGACATGAGGGAAAACTTTTTTTTACGTGCCGAGTGGTTAGGATTTGGAATGCACTGCCTGATAGGGGGGTGGATATAGATTCACAAGGAGCCTTCAAAAGGGAATTGGATAACTACTTGAAGGAGAAAAGATTGCAGGGATATGGGGAAAGAGCGGGGGAGTGGGACTAACAGGATTGCTCTTCGAAAGAGCCGGCACAGACTCGATGGGCTGAATGGCCTCTTTCTGTGCTGTGCTATTCTATGATTCTATGGTTAGGATGGTTCGGGGACATCCCTGGTGCAAATCTGCCTCTGGGAGCTCCTTAGCCAGTAACCGTCCCCGAGAGAAATGTTGCACCTTCCCCTCCACTTAAATTTACTACTTATACTTGGCTTCCGGGCTCAATCTCCTAATCCGGTGGCCTGGTTCTCCATGATGCCACCTTGCCTGCAGCCTCTTAAAAATTGGTGGGGGGGAGGGGGTTTCATTCGTTGGGGGGAGGGAAGCGCGTGTTGTTTAGTCAGCAAGGTTGTTGGGGCAGTGGCCATCTTTCAATCTTCGAGCATGGGTTGCTGATGGGGTCGTTTATCATTCTGCAGCTGAGGGAATGTCGACTTTTATTTGCGTGGAACAGTAACGTTTTGCTAGCCAGTGCTTTAGAAACATAGAAACATAGAAGATAGGAGCAGGAGTAGGCCATTCAGCCCCTCGAGCCTGCTCCACCATTCAATGCGATCATGGCTGATCATCCAAATTCAGTACCCTGTCCCTGCTTTCTCCCCATACCCCTTGATCCCTTTAGCCTCAAGAAATATATCCAACTCCTTCTTGAATATATTTAATGAATTGGCCTCTACTGCCTTCTGTGGTAGAGAATTCCACAGGTTCACCACTTTCTGGGTGAAGAAATTCCTCCTCATTTATGTCCTAAATGGCCGACCCCTGGTTCTGGACTCCCCCGCCATCGGGAACATCCTTCCTGCATCTAGTCTGTCTAGTCCTGTTAGAATTTTATAAGTTTCAATGAGATCCCCTCTCATTCTTCTAAACTCCAGCGAGTATAAGCCCAATCGACCCAATCTCTCCTCATACGTCATTCCTGCCATCCCAGGTATCAGTCTGGTGAATCTTCGCTGAACTCCTTCCATGGCAAGAACATCTTTCCTCAGATAAGGCGACCAAAACTGCACACAATACTCAAGATGTGGTCTCACCAAGGCCCTGTACAACTGCAGCACGACATCCTTGTTCCTGTACTCAAACCCTCTCGCTACGAAGGCCAACAGTCCAAAGATGTGCGGGTTAGGTTGATTGGCTATGATAAATTGACCCTTAGTGTTAGGGGGATTAAATACGTGAGGTTACGGGGATAGGGTGGGATATGTGTTGGTGTCGGTGTTACGGGGATCGGGTGGGATATGTGTCGGTGCAGGCTCGATGGGCCGAAATGGCCTCTATCTGCACTGTGGGGTTTCTGTGATTCTGTGATACCATTTGCCTTCTTAACCGCCTGCTGCACCTGCATGCTTACCTTCAGCGACTGGTGCACAAGGACACCCAGGTCTCGTTGCACTTCCCCTTCTCCCAATCTATTGCCATTCAGATAATCTGCCTTCCTGTTTTTGACACCAAAGTGGATAACCTCGCATTTATCCATGTTATATAGCATCTGCCATGCTTCTGCCCAATCACCCAACCTGTCCAAATCATCCTGTAGTTTCTCGGCATCCTCCTCACAGCACACACGCCCACCCAGCTTTGTCTCGTCTGCAAACTTGGCGATATTACATCTAGTTCCCTCGTCCCGATCATTAATATATATTGTGAATAGCTGGGGTCCAAGGACCGATCCCTGCGGTACCCCACTAGTCACTGCCTGCCACTCGGAAAAAGACCCGTTTATTCCAACTCTTTGCTTTCTGTCTGCCAACCAGTTCTCTATCCAAGTCAATACCTTGCCCCCAATCCCATGTGCCTTAACTTTACACGCTAATCTCTTATGCGGGACCTTATCGAAAGCCTTTTGAAAGTCGAAAAGGACTTTGGATTCAACCAATCTGGTTGGAGGTGGAGATTGAGAGTCAGCGGCGCAAAAATGTGATTTAGGAACTTCAATTTGACAGCATCTCCGTTGCAAGCATACAGAGTGTCAAGTTTTCCTTCTGCTGACCGTGCTGGTCGCGAGTGCCATTTTATCGGGTGTCTTAAATAAGCTTTTTAATAATTTATTTATTTTTCTTTTTTTTTAAAAAAATAATAAAAAATAAATAAATAAATAAATAAAATTTTCACCTTGTGTGGTTCCACTTACCTTTGCTTTGGGAAACACTGTCACATAACCTGCCCACAGCACTACCTAAAGTTTGGCATGTTGCAACCCTGCACCATTTTTAATATCCCATATTTTAAAAAAAGCTATCAACAACTCATTTCTATAGTAATTCCCACGTACCGAGAAACTTCTAACACTTTACAAGGTCATGGACACCAAGGAGAAGGGAGAGAGTAGTTTGGGAAGGAGCGAAAGCGCAGTCAAAGAGGAGGGTTTTTAGAAGGCAGGAGACGAGATGGCGGTGTGGGTGTGCTGAGGGAAGTGGTTCCAGAAGGGTGGCATTGTGGCTGAAGGAGCAACCACAGAAGGAGGAGTGGTGAACATACACCAATGACGGGCAGAAAGACCAGCTGGCTCATCAAGCCTGCCCCACACTCATGATGACTGGAGCATCCGGACTCGACATTTCCTTACCCCCCCCCCCCCCCCACAGCCATGTAATCACGAGGCTTCTAAAAATCAGGAGATTTTTTATTTAATTGGGGGAGGGCGGCACGTGTTGTTCAGTCGGCAGGAGTGTTGGTGCAGTGGCCATCTTTCAGTCTTCGAGTGTGGGTTGCTGGTGGGGAAGTTTATCATTTTGCATCTGTGGGAATATTGACTTCATTGTGTGGGATGGCAGTGTTGGGCAAGTTGTAGGCTGGTGTCATAGGAGTGTACGTTGTAAGCAGGACCATATGATTGGAGAAGGTCAGAAAGACTGGGAGAGGCAAAGCCGTGGAGTGATGAGGATCTTGAAGCTGATTTTATCGAAAAAGAATCCAGCGGAGCCCAGCTAAGACTAGATTAGTAGCTAAAAGATCACTTTTGTTCATGTGGTATCAACATTTACCTTTTTATGATCTTGGATTTACAAACCAAGTTGGTGCAGTTATGAATCGGATAGCGGTGCCACTGGAGGCTTAGCCATTCAAAGCGTCAGTGCTGTCCGGTTGGATTCCCATTGGAGGTGAGATCTGCCACTAAAGATTCTGTTCCTTATCTTGCAGCTGCAAGGTGTTATCTGAATTTCTGAAATGAATAACGTTCTGTGAGCCTGCTTTTCTTTCTCCCTCTCTCTTTTCCCCCCCCCCCCCCCCCCGCCCCCCGGGGGGGAGAGTAGGAGATGCTTTCTCAGTCAAGAGGTGCAAATAGGCTTCGTCCATATAATGTAAAAGAAGGGGGGGAGGCTTGTTCTGTATTCTGATACAATGAGCATGTGAGTATGTAATGCTGAGCATTCAGGGGAGGATGGGCCTGTCTTACTGAGAGATCAGTGAGACTTATCATTAGATGATCTGGTTTCAGGGCACAGGGAGCTGTGTTTTCCCATGTGTTTAGGAATATGTCTATGATGTACGCAATTGTGGACAAATTTATTTTGCCAACTTCCCATGAGTCGGGAGATCAATCGTTCACTGTCGTGCTGGGGACTGTTTTTTTTTGCAGTGACTCCTTTTGTTTTGCACTGATCTGCCTAGGGGTAGGTATGATGGCATCTAAAAGTTTTGCAAATGTGCTCAACTCCCACGGATGGACGAAGGGAAAGGTTGGGATTGATGGGTGTGCATTGTTCAAACTTTAGATTGCATGTCGACACCTCTGCCTCTTCTCTTAACCCCTGTAGCATTTTCAGCTACATTGACTGTGGGAGTAGCGCTCATAATGAGGCTGAAGCAAGAATAAGAGGATTGAAAAGCACAACAGGAAGAAGTGGAAAACGTACCCGCAATCTCCGTCCTGTACTTGTTTTATAAAAAAAAAAAAAAAGATTTCTAAGGAATGCTCTGCTTGAGGTTCAGCTGATGGTGGGGCACTTTTATTTCCTCATTTCTTCATTAGGTTGTTGGTTTACAGCTGCTAGTTAGAGGTAGCATAGATGCAGATAGTCTCTGCAGCTCTTTTCTCTGCCGCTCCCCACCGTGTGAAATTCTGCTCCATGAATTTGATGAATGATTCGCAACTTAGATAATATATGCCAAGTTTACTACATCGCTCCCCAAACAGCCCCAGAGTTTAGTATAGTTCATACTGGACTTTCTCCCTTCATCTTGTATTTTCGGTCTGTTTTAGGTCTCTACTCCCCGCACTCTCCTGTGTGCAGACCTGCCTGCTGCACCTGCTAGATATGGGCTGGGAGCCACTAGACATGTCCTTCTTCAATGACATCAAGCTACCCGATCTCTTACTGGCAATGTCACAAGAAAATATCAGTATCCACGACTGCGCTATACAGTGAGTACAACCACGGCACAGTGCAAACCAGCTGAAATAGGTGTAATAAAAACAGCGCAGAGATTTCAGGTACTGCAGCATGGTGTAAAACTGGCACTGTGTAAAGGTCATCGAGCTGTATATTTAAATTTTCTACTAAAAAATTCCTTGTAATGATTGACTCCCTGATTTATCTGTTTAATATATGGTGTGGGGAAGAAGGACTTTGTGTAAGACTGATAGTATAACAACTTAAAAAAAAAAAAAAAAAATTGTTAAATTGTTGTTGAACAGTTTTTACCAGCAGCAACTGATGTGTAACTCCCTGATAATTCCAGAAGGATATTCCACGATTTGTATTTGCTGTGAATGGCACGAGATTTACCATCGTTGGTTTCTATATGGAACCCTTGTTTCTCCTTCCACTACCCAATTTTCTGTTACATGCAAGATTATCCAAACTCCCAACAACAGCTACTAATACTTGCACCTAATATACATCACCTTTAATGTAAAGAAGCATCTTGAGGCATAATCATGTACCATCAGCAAACAGGAGTTGGAGCGGTGATTGAGGATGCGGTTGAGGAGGGTTTGACGGGGATTTTGAAAGTGGGGACCGATGTGGTCAGCTGGAAGTATCTGGGAGGGAGGTTCCAGAATATGATGACTGAAATTTCAAACACTGATTTGGTGAGTTTGGAGAATAGAAGAGAATGTAAGGCCCGAGTCGGAGGGAGTGAGCTGGGACGTAGGGCTGGTGAAGATTCTGTAGAGGTGGGACGAAAAAGGCCACGGAGGGTTCTATGGGCAAAGAGGAGAATTTTGAATTCATTGCACCGAGTGTGGGGAGCCAGTAGAGGTTAGTGAGGATCAGGTGAGAGGAGTGGGATTGGTACAGGATGGAGTGAGAGGAGCGGGATTGGTACAGGATGGAGTGAGGAGCGGGATTGGTACAGGATGGAGTGAGGGGAGCGGGATTGGTACAGGATGGAGTGAGGGGAGCGGGATTGGTACAGGATGGAGTGAGGAGCGGGATTGGTACAGGATGGAGTGAGGGGAGCGGGATTGGTACAGGATGGAGTGAGGGGAGCGGGATTGGTACAGGATGGAGTGAGAGGAGCGGGATTGGTACAGGATGGAGTAAGAGGAGTGGGATTGGTACAGGATGGAGTGAGAGGAGCGGGATTGGTACAGGATGGAGTGAGAGGAGTGGGATTGGTACAGGATGGAGTGAGGAGCGGGATTGGTACAGGATGGAGTGAGGGGAGCGGGATTGGTACAGGATGGAGTGAGGGGAGCGGGATTGGTACAGGATGGAGTGAGGGGAGCGGGATTGGTACAGGATGGAGTGAGGAGCGGGATTGGTACAGGATGGAGTGAGAGGAGCGGGATTGGTACAGGATGGAGTGAGGAGCGGGATTGGTACAGGATGGAGTGAGGGGAGCGGGATTGGTACAGGATGGAGTGAGGAGCGGGATTGGTACAGGATGGAGTGAGAGGAGCGGGATTGGTACAGGATGGAGTGAGGGGAGCGGGATTGGTACAGGATGGGGTGAGGAGCGGGATTGGTACTGGATGGGGTGATCGAGGAGAGCGGGATTGGTACAGGATAGAGTGAGGGGAGCAGGATTGGTACAGGATGGAGTGAGAGGAGCGGGATTGGTACAGGATGGAGTGAGAGGAGCGGGATTGGTACAGGATGGAGTGAGAGGAGCGGGATTGGTACAGGATGGAGTGAGGGGAGCGGGATTGGTACAGGATGGAGTGAGGGGAGCGGGATTGGTACAGGATGGGGTGAGAGGAGCGGGATTGGTACAGGATGGAGTGAGGAGCGGGATTGGTACAGGATGGGGTGAGGGGAGCGGGATTGGTACAGGATGGAGTGAGGAGCGGGATTGGTACAGGATGGGGTGAGGGGAGCGGGATTGGTACAGGATGGAGTGAGAGGAGTGGGATTGGTACAGGATGGGGTGAGAAGCGGGATTGGTACAGGATGGAGTGAGGGGAGTGGGATTAGTACAGGATGGAGTGAGGAGCGGGATTGGTACAGGATGGAGTGAGAGGAGCGGGATTGGTACAGGATGGAGTGAGGAGCGGGATTGGTACAGGATGGAGTGAGGGGAGCGGGATTGGTACAGGATGGAGTGAGGAGCGGGATTGGTACAGGATGGAGTGAGGGGAGCGGGATTGGTACAGGATGGAGTGAGAGGAGTGGGATTGGTACAGGATGGGGTGAGAAGCGGGATTGGTACAGGATGGAGTGAGGGGAGTGGGATTGGTTCAGGATGGAGTGAGAGGAGCGGGATTGGTACAGGATGGAGTGAGAGGAGCGGGATTGGTACAGGATGGAGTGAGGAGCGGGATTGGTACAGGATGGAGTGAGGGGAGCGGGATTGGTACAGGATGGAGTGAGAGGAGCGGGATTGGTACAGGATGGAGTGAGAGGAGCGGGATTGGTACAGGATGGAGTGAGGGGAGCGGGATTGGTACAGGATGGAGTGAGGGGAGCGGGATTGGTACAGGATGGAGTGAGAGGAGCGGGACTGGTACAGGATGGAGTGAGGGGAGCGGGATTGGTACGGGATGGAGCGGGATTGGTACAGGATGGGGTGAGAGGAGCGGGATTGGTACAGGATGGGGTGAGAGGAGTGGGATTGGTACAGGATGGAGTGAGAGGAGCGGGATTGGTACAGGATGGAGTGAGGGGAGCGGGATTGGGATTGGTACAGGATTGGATGCAGGCAGCCGGGCTATGGAAGAGCTGGAGTTTGTGTAAGGCGGAGCTCAGGAAGCAGACAAGGACCTGCACAGCCATATAAGGAGTGAGTTGCTTTTTGACTCGAGGTGAAGTGTAGAGCTTCCAACTGTTGTTGAAACTTTGTTGGACTGTCTGCTAATAGAGTCTGGTATTTATTTAGCCAGTGGAGTGAAGAGGATGAGATTGCAGATTACGAATGCAACAAAGAGTGGATGGAGGAATGTCAAGATGGAATACAGCTTCGTGTCTGGTACGAGAGGATGTCGAATGCTACAGCTGAGGAGAAGAGGCGGGTAAGTGGATGCTTTAAGTAGCATTAATTAACCTTTCAATCCGTGAATTACCTGACATTTGTAGTTGGCGTGCGTCTCCTGGCACTTACGTGAGAAACAAAAGCTCAAGTTTGTGAAAATTCTCAGTCTCACTGGTTTTTATTTTTATTCATTAAATGTTGGAATGAAATATACTGTTCAATGTGCTTTCTGTGGGAGTGGGGAAAAGATGGCATGATATTCCTAGGTAGACTTGAATACATTTTATGTGTTTTGTGAAAGGTGTTTTTAATTTCTGTGCAGGAGATGGTCCAGTACACGTGACTTTTGTTTGCTCATTTTCTTTTTAAAATTGTGCAATAAAGGATGAATCACCAGAGATGTGTATCATCCTTCTGCTGGCCATTAACTCAGTAGTGAATTCCACTGCTTCTGAAGGAACAACTTATGTTTTAAAGCCTAGAACTTGTAATTAACTATTTGTTTGTGTTTTGTGACAGATGCACATGTTTGTTGCACGTTACTGTGACCTGTTGAATGTGGAGATATCCTGTGATGGGTGTCATAAAATAGCCCCCTGGCACCGCTACCGGTGTCTTCAGTGTCCGGACATGGATCTCTGCAAAACGTGCTTCCTCGGTAAGAATTGGTCCTGATGTGAAGTGAAAATGACTTGAGGAGACCTTGGACAGGTGGCGGCGAGCCAAAACATGTTGTGGTTTTCGTCATTTGATGCAAGCACAGAGATTTAAGAGCCGTGGAAAAGTATTTTTTTTTAAAGAGGACACAATCTGTTGGAAACCATTTCAAAGTACAAAAAAAGCCACTCCTAGTCGCAGAGCAGCAGTTAATGCAGCAGGTGCCACACTGAGCTGAATCAGCGGAGTAGGAGGCAGTCATGCTCTGGCTGTATAGCTCTTCAGTCAGGCTGCATCTCGAGTACTTTGATCAGCTCTGGCCACCAATCCATGGAAGGAAATGTCCAAGCCATGGACGTGGTGCAGAGGAGTACCGCAGGGGCTGGTTCCTCGTGTCTAAGCGGCTGGGTTATGAGGAAATGATCATAAGAACAGCAGTAGGCCATTCAACCTCTCGAGCCTGTTTCGCCCCCCTCTCTTTTTCCCCCCCCCCCCCCCCCCCTTTAATTAGATCATGACTGATCTGTTCCTCAGATTATGATGGAGCTGTACAAAACTCTAATTAGGCCACAGCTGGAATACTGTGTGCAGTTCTGGTCGCCACACTAGGAAGGATGTGATTGCATTGGAGAGGGTGCAGAGAAGATTCACCAGGATGTTACCTGGGCTGGAGCGCTTCAGCTATGAACAGAGACTGGACAGGCTGGGGTTGTTTCCCTTAGAGCAGAGAAGGCTGAGGGGGGACCTGATTGAGGTGTACAAAATTATGAGGGGCATAGATAGGGTAGATAGAAAGGAACTTTTCACCTTAGTAGAGGGGTCAATAACCAGGGGGCATAGTT
Source organism: Somniosus microcephalus (assembly GCF_052327205.1). Lineage (NCBI taxonomy): Eukaryota > Metazoa > Chordata > Chondrichthyes > Squaliformes > Somniosidae > Somniosus > Somniosus microcephalus. The sequence continues at coordinate 12,329,991 of NC_141008.1, forward strand.
TCAAGGTAAGGGGCAGGAGGTTTAGAGGGAATTTGTGGAAAAACTTTTTCACCCAGAGGGTGGTTGGAATCTGGAACTCACTGCCTGAAAAGGTGGTAGAGGCAGGAACCCTCAACATTCAAGAAGCATTTAGATGAGCACTTGAAACGCCAAAGCCTACAAGGCTACGGACCAAGTGCTGGAAAATGGGATTATAATAGACAAGGCTTGATGGCTGGCGCGGACACAATGGGCCGAAGGGCCTCTTTCTGTGCTGTATGACTCTATGAACTCCATTTACCCACCTTTGCTCCATATTCCTTGATACCATTACCCTTCAAAAATCTACCGAACTCATTCTTGGAAGCTCCAATTGACTCCCAGCCTCAACAGCCTTTTTGGGGGAGTGTTTTCCAGATTTCCACTACCCTTTGTGTGAAAAAGTGCTTTGCGATTTGCCTCCTGAACGGCCTAGCTCTAATTTTAAGGTTATACCCCCTTGTTCTGAACTCCCCCACCAGAGGAAATAGTTTCTCCGTATCTACCCTATCGAATCCTTGTAGTATTTCAAACACCTCGATAGATGACCCCTCAACCTTCTAAACTCGAGGGCAATCGCAATCATAGAACGATGCAGCACAGGAGGCCATTTGACCCATTGTGCCTGTGCTGCCTGCTCTTTGAAAGAGCTCTCCAATTAATCCCACTCCCCTGCTCTTTCCCCAGAGCCCTGCAAATTTTTCCTTTTCAAGTATTTATCCAATTGCCTTTTTGGAAGTTATTGAATCTGCTTCCACCACCCTTTCAGGCCGTGCATTCCAAATCGTAACAACTCACTGCGTGAAAGTTTCATGTCACCTCTGGTCCTTTTGCCAGTTTTCTTAAATTACTGACCCTTCTGCCACTGAAAACAATTTCTCCTTATTTACTCTATCAAAATCCTTCATAATTTTGAATGCCTCTCTTAACCATCTCTGCTCTAAGGAGAACAACCCCAGCTTCTCCAGTCTCTTCACATAACTGAAGTCCCTCATCCCTCATTCTAGTAAAAGTTTCCCTGCACCCTCTCTAATGCCTTGACATCCTTCCTAAAATGTGGTGCTCAGAATTGGCCGCAATACTTCAGCTGGGGTCTAGTGTTTTATAAAGGTTTAGCATAACTTCCTTGCTTTTGTATTCTATTCCTCTATTAATAAAGCCAAGGATCCCATATGCTTTTTTAACAGCCTTCCTAACTTGTCCTGCCACTATTAAAGACTTGTGTGTATACATCCCCAGGTCTCTGTTCCGGCACCCCCTTTAAAATTGTACCATTTCGTTCACATTGCCTCTCCTCGTTCTTCCTTCAAGAATGAATCACATCACACTTCTCTGCGTTAATTTTCATCTGCCATGTGTCTACCCATTTCACCAATCTTTCTATGTCCTGCTGAAGTCTGTTGCTATCCTCCTCACTGATTATTGCATTTCCAAGTTCTTTGCCGACTGCAAACTTTGAAATTATACCCAAGACCAGGTCATAATAGATATCAAAAAGAGCAGTGGTCCCAACACCGACCTCTGGGGGACACCACAGCACACTTCTCTCCAGTCTGAAAAACATTCATTCACAACTATTCTCTGCTTGCTGACACTTAGCCAGTTTTGTATCCAAGCAGCCACTGCCCCTTCAATTTTGCTAACACGTCTATTATGTGTTACTTTATCAAAAGCCTTTTGAAAGTCCATATGCACAACATCAACTGCACTACCCTCATCCACCCTCTCCGTTACTTCATCAAAGAACTCGATCAAGTTAGTCAAACATGATATGCCTTTAACAAATCCGTGCTGGCTTTCATTTATTATCCCTTATTTTTCCAAGTTCCAATTAATTTTGTGCCAGATTACTGTCTCTAAAAGTTTCCCCACCACTGATATTAGGTTGATTAGCTTGTAATTGCTGGGTTTATTCCTCTTCCCTTTCTTAAACAGGAGTGTAACATTTACAATCCTCCAGTCCTCGGGCACCACTCCCATAGCTAAGGAGGGTGGGAACATTGTGACAAGACCCTCTACAATTTCCACCCTTACTTCCCTCAGCAACCTAGGATGCATCCCATTCAGTTCTCCACTGTACTTTTCTACTTTGAGTGCTGCCAACCTTTTCAGAACCTCCTCTTTATCTATTTTTATCCTGTTCAATGTCTCTACTGCCTCCTCCTTTACTGCTACATTGGCAGCATCCTCTTTAGTGAAGACCGATGCAAAGTACTCATTTAGTACCTCAGCCATGCTCTTTGCCTCCATAAGAATATCTTTTTGGTCCCTAATCGGGCACACCCTTCCTTTGACTACCCATTTACTATTTTTATATGTTTATAAAAAAACATTTTTTATGTTACCTGCTAATCTGTTCTCATACACTATCTTTGCCCCTTTTTATTTCATTTTTCAGTTCTCCACTGTACTTATTGTATTCAGCTTGGTTCTCTACTGAATTTTGAACCTGACATTTATCATAAGCTTCCCTTTTTCTGTTTCATTTTAACCTCTATCGTTCGTCATCCAGGGAGCGCCAGCTTCGAATGCCCTTCCTTTCCCCCTCGTGGGAATGTGTCTACATTGTACCTGAACTGTCGTCTCTTTGAAGGCTTCCCATTGCTCATTTACTGTTTTTCCTGCCAATATTTGATTCCAATCCACCTGGGCCAGATCCCTTTATAACTCACTGAAGTTAGCCCTCCTCCAGTTGAGTATTTTCACATTTGATTTAACCTTTTCCATAACTACTCTAAACCTAATGATATTATGATCACTGTTCCCCAAATGCTCCCCCACTGACACCATGCTCCTCTTGCCCCACTTTATTCCCTGGAACTAGATCCAGCACGGCTTCCTTCCTCGTTGGGCTGGAAACACACTGAGCAAGAAAGTACACATTTCAGGAATTCTTCCCTTTTACACTGTTACTATCCCAGTCTATATTAGGATATAATTGAAGTCCCCCATTATCACTACTCTCTAGTTCTTGCATCTTTCTGTAATTTGCCTGCAAATTTGCTCCTCTGTCTCATTTCCACTATTTGGTGGCCTATAATATGGACCCAGCAGCATAATAGCTACTCTATATTCCTTAATTCTAACCAAATAGATTCTATCTTTGAGCCCTCGGGTACATCATCCCTTTCTAGTGCTGTAATAGTATCTTTGATCAATACCGCCACCCCTCCTTTTTTCCTTCCCTATCTTTTCTGAATACAAGCCAAGTTTATGTAACCAGTCCTCCTAATTTAACCCACTAAGTCCTGGTATTCAGGTGAATCTGGGCTGCATCCCCTCCAAGGCCAATATACCCTTCATGAGCTGTGGTGCCCAGAACGGAACACAGTGCTCCGCGGAGGTGGGGTCTTACCAGGCACTGAAGAATAACTTCCACCCCTTTGTATTCCAGCCTCTTGAGATAAAGGCCAATATTCCATTAGCCTTTTTGATTGCTTTTAGCTTTTAGTAATTTGTGTCCTCTACACTCTCCATTTCTGAGATTTTGCCTGGCTTACATGTCATTTAAGGAACCTAAATATGAAAGAAAGATGTGCATTTATATAGTGCCTTTCACGACCACCAGACGTCTCAAAGCACTTTACAGCCAATGAAGGACTTTTCAAGTGGAGTCGCTGTTGTAATGTAGGAAATGCGGCAGCCAATTCGGCAACAGCACAAAGGTCCCACAAACAGCAATGTGATAATGACCAGATAATCTGTTTTTGTTATCACAGAAATCACAGAAACCCCACAGTGCAGATAGAGGCCATTTCGGCCCATCGAGCCTGCACCGACACATATCCCACCCGATCCTCGTAACCCCTCCACCAACACATATCCCACCCTATCCCCGTAACCCCACGTATTTAATCCCCCTAACACTAAGGGTCAATTTATCATAGCCAATCAACCTAACCTGCACATCTTTGGACTGGTTATGTTGGTTGTGGGATAAGTATTGGCCAGGATACCGGGGATAACTTCCCCTGAACATCTCCTTGAAGTAAGACTTGAGCGATGAGAGTTCCGAAGAGGAGAGAGAACTGAGCCTCCTCAATAGAAGGGAGAGCAGGGTGGAGTGGCCAGTCAGTGGCAGTGCAAGTTCCAAAGGAGACTGGGTTGAAGACTGGCTTTTCACCTCTGGGACATGTGTTCAAATCTAGCCCAGACTGATTGGATGAAAGTCTCATATGTCTGCTGGCTGTAAGGGTGCTTTGTGAAACCTGTCTGGCCAATCTCAATCCGATTCCCAGTGGGCAGACGTCTGCAGTACAACAGTGCAGTACAACAGTGGGGTGTTGTTAGGCTAGGGCTGAGGCACGTAAGAGATAGGGAGATCTGTCATATTTCAAATCTTATAAAGGCTCTTTTTAATATCCATGGGATTTTGATCGTTACTTTAAATTAATGACTGCAGTAAGCGGTTTAGCTGGAATATAAAAGTATCACCAGCTAAAAACCAAGATCTTTCATTACTTGGGCCAGGAAATTCCCGTGTGGGACCCAGTTTAGAGACTGAGCATTCTAATGGGAATACATTTGCAAACTCGGCGAGACTGGATATACCTCAAGTAGAAACCACTTCATCCAATTGCTGGCTTTGTTATGCGATTGATCAGTTGAGTCGGGAGGTTTTGCAACCAGATGAAAATGGATTTGTGTTTGTCTATTGTGTGGCTCATACAAGGGCCGGCCTGGTCTTTGGATTGGCCAGCCTGGCTGCAAGTAAGAGCTGATGTGGAGTTGGAGAGTATCTCACAGCAGGGGAGGGTTCGGCGGGAGGGGTTGATCGACAGCTCCTCGCCCAGACGGAGAAAAGAAAATTCTGCCACCGCCTTGGTTTAGTTCCTACTGTATTGATGTGGAAAGGGTCATGTGAAGCTCAGCTCGGGTAAACTGAACCTCGTGCATCAGTTTTGTGGACAAATGTAAGAAGTCACACAACACCAGGTTATAGTCCAACAGTTTTATTTGAAATCTCAAGCTTTCGGAGCGCTGCTCCTTCGTCAGGTCACCTGATGAAGGAGCAGCGCTCCGAAAGCTTGTGATTTCAAATAAAACTCTTGGACTATAACCTGGTGTTGTGTGACTTCTTACATTTGTCCACCCCAGTCCAACACCGGCATCTCCACACCATGTTTTGTGTATGACACTGGTCAAGGGTCAGTGTTGCTCGGACGGATAGTGAAATGTTGCCTCTTATTTTATAAACCGAGGCGGTTTAGGTTGAACATTGTAACTTAATGATATCTACCTTGTTCTTTTGCTACAGTTTATTTCTGCTTACAATAAACCTGATTTGTAGATTATAGACCAAGTTGCACAATCTGATCGTGGTGATTCTTCTGTTATCCAGAGGATACGTGAGATCTTACGGCATTTCCAGCGATCAATTTACAGCAACAAGGGTTCTGTTTGACCCTGGGTAACACTACATCGCCAAATATTGCGCTTTTAAGGACACGCTTCAGTTTGTAAAGTGCGAGAGCTGTTTTATGGGCGCTGTCCTGAGCACTAAATGGTGACCGCCTGAAAATTGTTGCTGTGGTACAGGTGCAGTGAAGTTGGGGGCTGAGTGAAGGCACCTTGCTCTGAACCTGGTGGTGCTTTTTCTGGTAGTGCTGGATGTTAAACTGAAATGGAAAGTGTACCATTCCCCAGCACTGCTAACCCCAATCGCAGAATTCAGTTTCCTTAAAATAAAAAATGCTCCATTTAATAATGTGTGAGTGAGCTGGTGTTTACTTCAGTGCAACATCAACACTTTCTTGTGCAACACATCGAATGTAGAACTTGCCAGAAGTTTGCCTCAATATTGAATTGCTAAAATCTAGAGTATTTAATTGCCAAAGTAGAGAAGAGCAAAACTAGAGGCCATCAATATAAGATAGTCACCAAGAAATCCAATAGGGAATTCAGAAGAAACTTCTTTACTCAGAGAGTGGTGAGAATGTGGAACTCGCTACCACAGGGAGGGGTTGAGGCGAATAGTATAGATGTATTTAAGGGGAAGCTCGATTGAAGGAGAAGGGAATAGAGGGTTATGCTGATAGTTAGATGAGGAAGGATGGGAGGAGGCTCAAATGGAGCATAAATGTTGGCATGGACTGGTTGGGCCGAATGGCCTGTTTCTGTGCCGTATATCCGATGTAATTCTATGTAAGTAATTGGCTGGCACCCGCTTTAACCTCAGTGTAACATTCCTTGCGGTCGATTGTCAATTGGATCGCTTTATTTTTTGATGGTGATTTTTCTCTTCAGGTGGAGTGATGCCTGAACATCACGAAGATTATCACAAAATGGTGAACATGGAGTACGCATGTGATCACTGTCAGGGGCTGATCATAGGCCGTAGGATCAACTGCAATGTATGCGATGACTTTGACCTCTGCTACGGATGCTATTCTGCGAAGAAGTACCCTGACAGGTAACGGAGGACAGTGCTAAATAACACTGAACTACCACTTCCCAGTCCATCGTCTGGCATTAGAATTGAGGGCTGCACTGTTGGGAATGCAAGCCATGACCCTCAGCAAACTTCATAAGTGACTCCCTCGTAGATTTGCTATTTTTATTCCCCCAAACACTTGCAGCTATCTGTGTGCCCTGTTGTCAACAGATGTGTCCACCTTAAAGACGCCCCACTGAGTTTCCAGCAAATTTGATAAATGATTTGGTTCCCTCTGCCTCTGGTGGGGAGCCTAGGGGAAAGAAATGAATGAAGGCGTCGTTCCATCTGGCCATGTGTGTAGCTGCCAAAACTCTGCCCTTGAACATTACTGTCAGCACTTCAGTAACATGGGAATCCTATTCTTAATTCCTTTGACTAATTGACTTACTGGGCAATGCGTCCTACCGTTTCAAGCATAAGATTCACCATAGGGTTGTCCCACCTGTGATGCACCCTTTGCGTATATCGGTCAGCATGTGACTGAACCCAGCAGACAAAACTGCTTGAATAGCGAGGATTATGTTGGCTGTGCTCTGTTTCATGCCCAATAAATGTAATTCCAATAAAGTCAGCTAGGGGAGGGGGGGAAGGATACTACAGGTATCACGCAAATAATTCTTCCACTGAAATCCAGCCATAAATCGCACTGCGTTCCTTTAAAGTATTTGCTACTTGTACCGACTGTAATAAGGTGTGCGATGAATTGTGTTGTTTCTTACACTGAGATGGGTTTGAAGCTCTTTCTATTTTTACTTTCCTGCAGCCATTTGCCAACGCACAGCATTACAGTGTTCCCCATGGTGACGATTCGGATCAGTGACCGCCACCGGCTCATCCAGCCGTACATCCACAACTATACCTGGCTGCTCTTCAGCGCGCTGGCCCTCTACACTGCTGACGTGGTAACTGAGCAGAAACCCGCCGAGGAGGATCTGGACTCCCACGCGCGCGCACACGCTGAGGAGCTGGAAGCTCGCTGCACAGAGCTCATCACTGAATATCTACTCAAAGCGCATCAAGGAAAAAGTCAGTCATGTGAATGATGCGCGTTCTTTGTCTAAAAATATACATATATGTTCAAAATGTGTCTAAAGCACTCGTGCATTTTAAGGTTATTTGTTTGAGCCATTATGTTATTCCTTTAATACACTGGCCTTTCACCTCTGGGCCCTGGATTTGAATCCAGCTCAGATTAAAGGGATACATCTCCTTCTCCCTCTCGAGGGTCCTGTGTGAAATAATTTTGAACAGTCCACCAGAGAAAATATGCTAATGTCTCAGTCTTTAATGCAGTCTCTTGAGTGTGTGGGCCGATGCTGCAAAATATCCTCTAATTGAGCATTAAGTTGTCAGTCTTGTTCAGCAACGTATCAGGTTGTTAGTTTGGAAAATGGAAGTTTCAGATTTTGTGCAGCGGGGAATTGGCACTTCCAAGGCGTGGAGAAAACTGGAGCAGAGCAGAGGGAGCAAGATATGAGTAGGGCGCCCTTTATACCGACACCGGACAGGGAACATGTTCCGTTTCCCAGCACTGCTGCCCCTGTTGGGTTTCACTTCACTCGCACCTGGCCTTCCGCACCCCTGGAAATGGGGTGGATTGTGTTGTGAATTGTTCTGCGTTTTGCTCAGTTGGTGACACACTCCTCTGAGGCAGAAGGTTGGAGGTGTATGCCCCACTGACAGACTTGTGCATGTAATCTGGGCCGACATTCCACTGCAGTACTGAGGGAGTGCTGCATTGCTGGAGGTGCCGTCTTTCTAATGGGGCATTAAGCTGCCCGTTCCACTGTTTCAGTTGGTCAGTGAGATCACGGAGATATAAAAGTGTGTGGGCTTCCAAGTAGAAGATGCATAAAGATGCTGCACCGAGAATAAAGATATAACTAATTAAAACAGAAAGGACAGATGTGAAGGAGTGGGGGGTGAGTCCAAAACTAGGGGCCATAAACGTATAATAGTCACTAGTAAATCCAACAAGGAATTCAGGAAAAACACCTCTATCCAGAGAGTGATTAGAATGTGAAGCTTGCTACCACATGGAGTAGTTGAGGCGAAGAGCATAGATGTATTTAAGAGGAAGCTGGATAGGTACACGAGGAAGAAAGGAATAGAAGGATATAGTCACAGGGTTAGATGAAGTCGGGTGGGAGGAGGTGCGTGTGGACCATTAACCCCAGCATAGACCTATTGGGCCGAATGGACGAGGGAACTAGATGTAATACAGGTTGGACCCCAGTAATCCGGCACCCTCGGGACAAGGCTGGTGCTGGACCATTGAAAATTCCGAACCACTGAAGGTTAGGTAAATAACACCTAAAATAACAATATTAGGTACAATATTATGTTTGTTTATATCGCGGGAAACGGTGGCGCCGCCGAGCGGCTGCTCCGCAAACTAAAGACCGCCGGTTTCAATTCGTGCCGGACCGTCGGGTGCCGGATTACCGGGGTTCAAGCTGTATCTCCAAGTTTGCAGACGACACAAAGCTGGGTGGGCGTGTGTGCTGTGAGGAGGATGTCGAGAAACTCCAGTATGATTTGCACAGGTTGGGTGATTGGGCAGAAGCATGGCAGATGTGATATAACGTGAATAAATGCGAGGTTATCCACTTTGGTGTCAAAAACAAGAAGGCAGATTATTATCTGAATGGCAATAGATTGGGAGAAGGGGAAGTGCAACGAGACCTGGGCGTCCTTGTGCACCAGTCGCTGAAGGTAAGCATGCAGGTGCAGCAGGCGGTTAAGAAGGCAAATGGTATATTGGCCTTCGTAGCGAGAGGGTTTGAGTACAGGAACAAGGATGTCTTGCTGCAGTTGTACAGGGCCTTGGTGAGACCGCATCTTGAGTATTGTGTGCAGTTTTGGTCGCCTTATCTGAGGAAGGATGTTCTTGCCATGGAGGGAGTGCAGCAAAGATTCACCAGGCTGATACCTGGGATGGCAGGAGTGACGTATGAGGAGAGATTGGGTCGATTGGGCTTGTACTCGCTGGAGTTTGGAAGAATGAGAGGGGATCTCATTGAAACTTATAAGATTCTAGCAGGACTGGACAGACTAGATGCAGGAAGGATGTTTCCGATGGTCGGGGAGTCCAGAACCAGGGGTCATAGTCTAAGGATAAGGGGTAAGCCATTTAGGACAGAGATGAGGAGGAATTTCTTCACCCAGAGAGTGGTGAACCTGTGGAATTCTCTACCACAGAAGGCAGTAGAGGCCAATATATTCAAGAAGGAGTTGGATATATTTCTTAAGGCTGGGGGGCATCAAGGGATATGGGGAGAAGGCAGGGACAGGGTACTGAATTTGGATGATCAGCCATGATCTCATTGAATGGCGGAGCAGGCTCGAGGGGCTGAATGGCCTACTCCTGCTCCTATCTTCTATGTTTCTATGAATGGCCTGTTTCTGTACTGTGAATTCTGTGTAATAATAGATAAACACAGCAAGCCAGACCACATCAGTGGGGAGAACAGCCAAGTGAGCCTTTCAGTTTGACCTTGTAGACTTCAGTTCGGAAGACTCCTAACATTGAGGGGCTAAATGGCCTACTCCCCTTCTTAATGCCCCTGTCAAGTTGTCCTCTCCACAGATACTGGTCTGACCTGTGTGTTTCCAGCATTTGCAGTTTTTATTTGTTGAGTAACTAATTGAAGCGTATAATGTTTGCTAATTTTATTTTGGCCCAGGTCTGAAGAATTCCGCAGTGCTTTCGTTGCTCTCCAACGTGTCGGCTGAAAGTGAGACGGACGCAGCCGGTTCCTCAACAGAGGCCACAGAAGCGATACGTTCCACAACTGATCATTGCACCAGCAACCAGCAGCAAGCCCAGTCCCGCTCTACTCGCATGGACTCATCTAATGTAAATAATCCAATTATTGCTGTCATTGGTTTCAGTTCAGTGTGCTTAGGTCAAAGCTTCTGAGTGCTAGAACTAAAACACTAGCCTTTAATCGTTTGAGGCCTCTTTCCTAAACTAGACCAGACCAGTCTGATGAAAATCTCTTCCCTCTCTATATTCAGGCCGGTTAGTGGAATGATTGTGGGCACTTTCATTCCAGGCCCTGCTGATGCTGGTCCATGACCCAAAGCAGCCTGTAGTTTGTGCTGAAATAAAAACAGAAAATGCTGGAAATACTCAGCAGGTCAGGCAGCATCTGTGGAGAGGCCAGTTCTGACGAAGGGTCATCGACCTGAAATGTTAACTCTGTTTCTCTCTCCACAGATGTTGGGCAGTGTCACGGAGACCATAATATGGCTGATGCAGTTCTGGGGGTAGTTAACGCATTGTTCAGGTAGTCTAGTAGGAGCTCTAAACGACACCTCCACCTGTGCTGTATTTGATACTGTCACTGGGTTTAAAGAAGAACATAGTCTCATTCCCCAGGCCAGCGCCCCCTCGTTCATCAGTTTAAATCTCAGCAAAAACATTGGGGTCGATTTTCAGTGTGCCGTGAGGCGGGCTTTTAGGCGTGCGGGGGGCTAAAATCCCGCATTCGGGGGTCCCGACACCATCCTGCCCAAAACCCGCCTCCATGTAAGTTTCAAAGGCTGGGACCCGCCGACTCGAGGCGGGAAGGGATTAGTGCCAATTAACTGCCTGTTAACAGGTAGTTAACAGGCAGTTTTTAGCCTAATCCCTATTTTAAAGGTTGTCGTGTGGGATTCCCGACGGCTCCAAACCACGCCAGGTTAGAGGAGTCGGGCCGTCGGGTTGAAGGACTTGGAGGGGTCGAGATGTCGGTGTTCAGGTGAGTGATGGGTGCATGAGTGCAAAGGTAAGTGTGTTTGGTGTGTCTAAAGTGTGTAAAGAAGTTTAAATTACCTGTACTTACCGTTACAGCCTTCCTTCCTCTAGGTTTCGGGAGTCCATCATTCAGCCGGCACAGAAAGCAGAATGGCCGCGAGCTGTCAAAAGTGACAGCCTGCAGCTTTCAGTGCCGGCGAGATTTCTAACTGAGTCTGTGTAGAAGGACTCAGGTTAGAAGTAAGACTGTCAGTGTTTGCCAGCTTCAAACAGCTGTGAAATGCTGATATTTCATCTGTCAACACGTCTTGACAGATGAAATTTCAGTCTGTGACGTCACCTGTTGCCGGGTGGCCCTTAATTGGCCCGCCCAGTGGGCTCAACAAGGTCAATCAAGTGAAAATCGCGTGGATTGGCCGCATCTCGATGGAGGCGGGACTACAACCCGAAAGTTGTAGTCCCGCCTTCTTCCCGACTTAATAAAAATCCAGCCCATTGTATTTACTAATGTAAAAATGCTAAATTGTTTGCAACCAGTGCATTAAAATTTGGGGACTTTCCAAAACTATCTTTTGGATGATGCTTTTTGTAATAAAATAACGACTGAACCTTGCTTATAATCTTTACCTTTGTCCTCCTTCAGGAAATATTGTCTGATACACATTCCAGAGATGGAGAGGAAGCTGTTCAGTGCAGTCGGGAGAAAATCCAAAAGAAGGTAAAATCACCTGAGGTGACAGCTGGGCAGAATTAATGTTCGGAACCAAACCAAGAGGAACTCCAATTCACTTTGGACTACTTGAGTGGTTTTAGATATCTTAGTGTTTAATGGTGTTTAGATACTATAGTGTTTAACAGTTCTTGGGTTCGTATTACATAGTTGATCCTTGATACAGCAAATCTCATTTTCTTAAGCTAGTCTAACTCAAGACAGCTTCAGTAAGGAAAAACGATAAAATGCACTTCAAATGGCTAAAATCAAATCTGTTTTGCAATGACGAGAAGCTGAATGTTGGCGACATATCAGAATGATTAAGTAGATCCTCTGAAGGTGTTGGGGCTACCTTTAGAAATAGTGTATTTGTTTCTGGATGTTCTGGGTTAGGGATAACTCCCTCCCTAACAGCGCTATGGGAGTACCTTCACCACACGGACTGCAGTGGTTCAAGGTGGTGTCTCACCACAACTTTCTCCAGGGCAATTAGGGATGGGCAATAAATGCTGGCCTTGCCAGCGACGCCCACATCCCGTGAATTAATACAAAATTTAAAAAAAAACGGAGTTGCTGCAATGTAATCTGGTGTGGATTTATCATAAGAAGTCTGAATAAATATAAATGAGAATTATAGACTGTCCAAGTCAATGGCTCCTTTAGAATAATATTTTAAACTTGTGTTTGAATTTCTGAAGGGTTTATGGTTTGACACCTCAGTCAGTATAGAGGGGTAAGGGAGTTTAGTCCATTTGAGGGATTTGGATGACTAAAAGTGTAGGACTAGTTTTTGATGTAAAGCTAGTTTCCATCTGATCAGAATTTTTAAAGTCTAGTTATGACTTGTATATAATTAGCAGCCGGGTTACATATAAATCAAATTTCCTGCCAAGTATTCAAAATTGTGTTGAAAAATGGAACATGGCACTTGATTTCACCCCAGCACAGTCCATCATGCAGTATGTCAGGATGCTCATCATTACAGTACGGGTTGGGAGTTTTGATTGTACCTCACAATTCTTTTAGAAGCTGTTTATCTTTGTCCAAATAAAAAAAAATCTCTGCTTCTCTTTGGACAGCTCTTTAGGGACAAAATTGGCTGCAGTTGAATAAAAAGTTGTGTAATTGTTGTGTGCGTTCAGTATGGAGGTTATTGAGATTTTAATTTACAGGACCTTGCATTACTGTAAATTTCTTTAGCCCAGCTTTTTTAAGTAAAGATTTATGTGCATTTCCCCCATGCTTTACGAAGTTTTACAATGTGTTACTCTGCGTTCCTCCAATTCTGACCTCTAGCGCATCCCCAATTTCCTTCGCATACCATTGGCGGCCATGCCTACAGCTGCCTGGGCCCTAAGCTCTGGAATTCCCTTCCTAAACTTCTCCGCCCCTCTCTCTCTTTCCTCCTTTAAGACGCTCATTAAAACCTACCTCTTTGACCAAGCTTTTGGTCACCTGCCCTAATATCCCCTTAAGTGGCTCGGTGTTGAACCCTCTGATAACGCTCCTGTGAAGTGCCTTGAGATGTTTTACTATGTTAAAGACACTGTATAAATGCAAGGTGTTGTTGTTGTATGTCACTGACTTCTGTTTGCATCCATTTCCAGTTAAAATCAAGTGCAAGTGATACCACCTTGGCAAGTATTGACAGCATTGAGTGGGAGAGTGTGCAGGTACTCGAAGTTTCTGGATCCAGAGGTCATACTTCGGACTTGGAGACCAGTAAGGACAATATGATCCATGACTCAGATTCTTCAAATCAAGTGTCTTCATCTGCTGCTGGCTCCTCAGCAATTTTTTCACCCAGTCAGTTAAATGTCCCGGCAGCAGGCAGTGCATCAGAAGATGAGGTTAAACGCAGCGGTTCCATAATTAGCGCTTCCCCCTCGCAGCAATCTTCTTCTGGAGTTTCTACGAAGAGTTCTAAGGTTGAACAGCAGCTCAATGCTTTGCAGTCTGAGCAAACTCCATCGTTGTCTGTGATGTCCGCTCCATCAGGGGCAGCACAGCCATCTTTCCCCTCCAGCGTTGCATCTGACACGGTCCTAAAGCCATGTCCTACCGAGGCAGCAGACTCAGTTGCCACTGAATCGGTGCCGCAGACCTCCGTATCAGACACACAACTGCTCGACTCCAGTACAGCTGAACAGACGCCTACAGCAGCTGTGGAGATGCTTGCAACAGGTAATGCTGCATTGTGCTATTCACTGAGGCACATGAAGAGCCAGATCCAACCTACTAACAAGCTTGGGAAGAAACGTATTGTGTAATATTATCAAAATTGCCATTTATTTGTTGGCTAATGAATAAATTCCTTTTTGACGCTTGCATTATTGAAAGCCAGTTTAGCTATTACAGTCTCCTTAAAAGGATTTCTTAATGTTAAGGTGTGTATTTGCAAGTGTGACTGTCCCTGCTGTAAGGGTGTTAAGGCCTATGGAACCAAGGAGTTAAGATATAGATCAGCTGTGATCTAACTGAATGGCAGAACAGGCTTGAGGTGCTGAATGGCCTCCTCCTGTTTCTATGTATCTGAGTGTAATCTTGACTTGGTGGAAAGCAAAGAAAGTTCCTTATGTTTGTGCTGTAATATTGAAAATCGTTTCAATTTACAGGGCCAGAGTCTGCCGTGAAAGCAGCTACGGCTCACTCGCGTGGACCGAAAGCCTCCTTCAAGATGGACGCTGACGTCAAAGAGTCCATGCCCAGCCAAGACCAGGTCTTTGCTGAATGCTCGCAGGAGAGAATTCTGGGACTGCTGGCTGCCATGCTGCCTCCTGTAAAAACTGTAAGAACCTAAAGTAGTTTTATTCAGAGATAATTCCCTATGTTTAACAATCGAACAAACAGGCTTCTTTTAGTTGTTTGATATTTTTGGGAGTTGGTGTGAGAATGTGGCCCTGAAGTTTTATTTCAAGGTGTTATTTCAAGATTTGTTTCCAGATGCTGGTTTGTAAAAGGTGAAAATGTACAAAGTAAAACTTTGGAATGTTTGGAATTGGCCAAGATTTTAAAACCATACATTCGCAAGCCATCCATAGAATCATAGAAAGTTACAGCACGGAAGGAGGCCATTTTGGCCCATCGTGTCCGCGCCGGCCAACAAAGAGCTATCCAGCCTAATCCCACTTCCCAGCTCTTGGTCCGTAGCCCTGCAGGTTACAGCATCCCAAGTGCACATCCAAGTACTTTTTAAATGTGTTTAGGGTTCCTGCCTCTACCACCCTTTCAGGCAGTGAGTTCCAGACCCCCACAACCCTCTGGGTGAAGAAATTTCCCCTCAAATCCCCTCTAAACCTTCCCCCAATTATTTTAAATCTGTGCCCCCTGGTTTTTGATCCCTCTGCTAAGGAACTGAGTAGCTCCCGAGTGTAGGAAAACCTCAAAATGGAGAATCAAGTTGTTTTGCTTGCATTGGGCATGTCCAGTGACCTGTTCAGGTTTTCACTTGCACACCATACTTAACCCTGACATGCAATATGCTCCATAGGGAATCTTGTAGTTAAAAGACGAAGAAGTCCATTCAGCCCTTTTTGGCTATTCATCTATTCAGAAAGACCCTACATTTCCCTATTGCGTCATCCAGCTGTTTCTTAAATGCTTGGAAAGTTTTCACCTTTACCCAGTTCAGAAGTTGCTCAGCTTCCTAATGATCCTAAATTTGCCTCTCAACAGTTCAAACTGGTGTCCCCACGCCTTATTCTCACAGTTTAGTTTGGTGTTCTGGGTTTACCTTTCCATACCTTTTAGTATCTTGTACACCTCTGTAGGATCACCTTTCAGTGGCCGCCTTTCCCGGCTTAAAAAACCCAAGTTTCTCCAGTCTTTCCGAATAACTCCGTCCTCTGACACTAGGAAACACAAACTTGTATCTGCAGTGGCTGAGCAACTGTTTTAATAATCACCACTGGATGTTCTAAACTAATTTGTTTGCAGACTTCTGATGCTATACTCAATCCCACAGGATTCAACCATGTGCCTACCAAACCTGAGGCAGGTACTGAAGCTCCTGTTTCAAGTGGCAATGCAGAATCCTGGGCAGCTGATTGAGACCTATCACTTGACACTGGGCCTGCTTGGGCAGCTGCTTATGAGAATCTCCCCAGCCGAAGCCGATGCAGCAGTGAAGGATGTCCTCTTTGCCTCTTGGACGCTACTTAGCACAGCAGAAGGCAGCCTGAAGCATCCGGGCTGGATGACGACACAGGTTTTGTTCAGCCTCGGAGCAGTGTGCTTGGACTGGTATGGTTTAATAGTTTATTTGTTTTGGAGGGTGTAAAGCAAAAATTCTGAAACAAATTGAATAGAAAATTAATGAAAAGTAGCTTTTTTAATTTAACCTTTCTCCTTTTATAGGTGTCAGCTTTGGCACTCATGTCTCGGAGTCAGAAAGTTGTGGGTTTGAGCCCCTCTCCAGAGACTTGAGCTCATAATCCAGACTGGCACTCCCGTGCAGAGCTGAGGTGCTGTCATTTGGACGTTAAACCAAGGCCCCGTCTGCCCCCTCAGGTGGACATAAAAGATCCCATGGCCCTATTTGGAGAAGAGCAGGGGAGTTCTCCCCGGTGTCCTGGCCAATATCACTAAAACAGATTATCTGGTCATTATCACATTGCTGTTTGTGGGACCTTGCTGTGCCCAAATTTGCTGCCGTGTTTCCTACATTACAACTTCATTGGCGGTAAAGCTCTTTGGGGTGTCCTGAGGTTGGGAAAGGCGCTATATAACTGCTTCTATATTTCTTTTTATTATTTTCAGTACGTATTTTATGTTCAATGCAAGTGGCAAGAACAATTATTAATTTCTCAAGCCTTGTCCAGAAAACTGCAAATACAGCAGGACTGTACTAAATCTGTTGTTTGTATTTCTTGGATGGAGAAGTGCTCCATCACTGTGTTTTTCTCCTGATTGAAGCAGGATTAGCCTGGACTGGGCATCTTCAGTGGCAGACATCCTCAGGGACCTGAACTCTAGCCCACAATGGCAGAAGGTGATCGCTGCCTTCACA
Source organism: Somniosus microcephalus (assembly GCF_052327205.1). Lineage (NCBI taxonomy): Eukaryota > Metazoa > Chordata > Chondrichthyes > Squaliformes > Somniosidae > Somniosus > Somniosus microcephalus. Next base: position 12,346,909 of record NC_141008.1, read on the forward strand.
GAGCGCTGCATCGAGGAGCTGCCTTTCCGTCTGAAACGCACCAACATCTTCACGCTGTTGGTTCTGGTGGGATTTCCAGAGGTAAATTTGAATGTGTTAGTTGAAGTAGAGTCTGTGTGGTGTCACCATATTAAAGTGTAATGAATTGCATTAGAATAAACGAAGGAGCACTGGGATGGATGCTTGATCAATGTTGGACATGGACAAGTAATGACCAGATGGATCACTCTGTTGTGTCAGGCACTTCTTGTCAATGGCACAGGCCTAGATAAATATCCTACCTTCCAAATAGTTTTCAGGATATTTGACCAATTGTATCACTTGATGGACATTATAAACTAATTGGTATGGAGTAATTGTTTGCATTGTGTTATTAGACATTTGAAATGATCAGTAATGGTTTGGAGCTATTAGAATTATAGAATGGTTACAGCACAGAAGGAGGCCATTCGGCCCATCGAGCCCATGCTGACTCTCTGCAAGATCACTTCAGCCAGTCCCACTCCCCCGCCCTTTCCCCGTAACCTTGCAATTTTTTTTCCTTCAGGTACTTATCCAGTTCCCTTTTGCAAGCCATGATTGAATCTGCCTCCACCACCCTCTCAAGCCGTGCATTCCAGATCCTCACCACTCGCTGCGTAAAAACGTTTTTCCTCATGTCGCCTTTGGTTCTTCTGCCAATCACCTTAAATCTGTGTCCTCTGGTTCTCAACCCTTCTGTCAATGGGAACAGTTTCTCTCTCTCTACTCTGTCTAGACCCCTTAGGAAATTTGATAGAGGTGTTCAAAATCATATCAACCTTCTCTGCTCTAAGGAGAAAAACCCCAGCTTCTCCAGTCTATCCACGTAACTGAAGTCCCTCATCCCTGGAACCATTCTAGTCAATCTTTTCTGCACCCTCTCCAAGGCCTTCACATCCTTCCTAAAGTGCGGTGCCCAGAATTGGACACAATACTCCAGTTGAGGCCGAACCAGTGTTTTATGAAGGTTCATCATAACTTCCTTGCTTTTGTACTCGGTGCCTCTGTTTATGAAGCCCAGGATCCCGTATGCTTCTTTAACTGCATTCTCAACCTGCCCTGCCACCTTCAACAATTTGTGCACATATACCCCCAGGTCTCTCTGTTCATACAACCCCTTTAAAATTGTACCCTTTAGTTTATATTGCCTCTCCTCGTTCTTCCTACCAAGATGTGTCACTTCTGCGCTAAATTTCATCTGCCACGTGTCCGCCCATTCCACCAGCCTGTCTGTCTTCCTGAAGTCTATCACTCTCCTCCTCACTGTTCACTATACTTCCAAGTTTTGTGTCATCTGCAAATTTTGAAATTGTGCCCTGTACACCCAAGTCCAAGTCATTAATATATATCAAGAAAAGCAGTGGTCCTAGTACCGACCCCAAGGGAACACCACTGTATACCTTCCTCTAGTCCGATAAACAACCGTTCACCACTACTCTGTTTCCTGTCACTTAGCCAATTTCGTATCCACTGTCCCTTTTATTCCATGGGCTTCAACTTTGCTGGCAAGCCTATTATGTGGCACTTTGTCAAACGCCTTTTGAAAGTTCATGTACACCACATTAACCGCTTACATGAACTTTCAAAAGGCGTTTGATAAAGTGCCACATAATAAGTTCTGATTTTTGGTTCAGACTACACTTTTCAACTTGTTCATTCCTTGTGTTTTGTATTTCAGTCACTGTGAACAGTGCAGTTGTGACGTGGTGGTCTTAGACACTTCTAGTGTTGCAAGTCGAAAGCCTGATTCTATAAATTGATGGCAGTTAAGCTACTTTCTGGTTACCTCTGCCTCTTACTCTAATCTGGGCATGAGTTTTGTTAGGCCCTAGCTGTTCACACCCAGTGATAGAACAGTCCATTAGTCACCAGGTAGTATGTCATTCCATCTACTTCAAGCACATGGTCAAGTTTTGGTTCAAATACTTTTAGGTGCATATGGAAGCTGACAGTTTAGGTTGAGTACAAGTAAGAAGCACCAGTTGAAAGTGGTGTCTTGCTACATGAGGTTGTGTCAGAATGAGGGTCTGTTGAGTTGTTCAGCTAGTCAAATAAAATTGCACGATAGCAAAATACTGCAGATGCTGGAAATCCGAAATAACAACAGAAAATGCTGGAAAAACTCAGCAGGCCAGGCAACATCCGTGGAGAGAAAATAGAGTCAATGTTTCGGGTGAAAATCCTTTGTCAAGACTAAAGAAGCACAGGAAATGAAATAGATTAAGAGGCCAGGCTGGGAGAGAACAAAAGAGAAGAGACATTAAGAGGTATTCAAAACGAGACGAGATGGTGATAGGACTAGTGGAGACAAAAGACGGCTCTAGATTAGGTGTGAAATGCGTTGGCAGAATGGGAGACAGCTGCCATGTGGGAGAGAGAAAAAAAAGAAAGAAAGGAGGGGGGGGGGGGGGGGATGGGGAAAGGCCAAAACAAAGGTGTGGATAAAAAATATAAGTAAAAATGTAATAGGGGCCGAGGTTATGATCTGAAATTGTTGAACTCGATATTAAGTCCGGAAGGCTGTAAAGTGCCTAAAGTGCAATAAAATTGCATAACTTATTAAAGGCCAGTAAGTACTGTGTGCTAAAACTGTTTGTGCTCTGTGCCTGTATTGTTTTTAAGATGCAAACTCTGTTCTTACGCAGGTGTTGTGCAGGGGCACTCATACTGTTTACATAGACAATGCAAATGAGTCACATGATGTTATAGTCCTGAAGCATTTTACAGAGAAGATTCAAGCTGTGGTAATCGACATCAAGACTCGAAAGCGTAAAACAGGTGAGTGTTCATGAAATAAAAACAGAAAATGCTGGAAATACTCAGGTCAGGCTGCATCTGTGGAGAGAGAAACAGAGTTAACGTTTCAGGTCAATGACCTTTCGTCCGAACTGGAAAAAGTTTATTCTACCTGATGTAGCATGACTTTTTCCAGTTCTGACGAAGGGTCATCGACCTGAAACGTTAACTTTGTTCCTCTCTCCACAGATGCTGCCTGACCTGCTGAGTATTTCCAGCATTTTCTGTTTTTATTTCAGATTTCAGTATCAGTCTTTTGCTTTTGTATAAGTGAGCGTTTATAACTGTTTACGAGCACTTAATTCACTGAACTACCTTTCACCTGGCTTAGAGTGACGGGATAGATACTTGCCCTCAAGACCCAACCTGCCAAGTTCTTGATCTCATGCACATCAGTGGCAGGAGCATTAGTTGGTCTTGTGGCGTTTCCTAAAGGAGAGCAAGAGAAAGCTGAACCCGTGCTGTCATGTACCTCCGAGGAGCCAGCTGCAGAATAGTTATTGATGGAAGCCTGGGAGCAGGTCCATGGCCTGTTCTATTGCCAGGTGCGGCACGGAGGTGCCTTGGATCTGGGGAGAGGTAGTAAGATAAGCAGCTGTGATTGAACTACAGTGCTCACTTTGATGAAGTAGAGGAATACAGGTTGCAAGATTTTAATGCTTTCACTTTGGGACAGAGGGAGGGAAAAAAATAGCCGATTACTTTTAGCTCTGTGGTTCCTAAATCCAATAGATTGGGGGACGACCTTCAGAGGACATTCCAAATCCCAGTAGATTTCGGTCCACTGCAGATAACTGGCCTCAAACAGAACATTGTCATTAAATCAATAACCCATCCTCGTGAGACAATAAGAAAGTATGGGGAAAGGAAATGGTATTGTTCAGTAAAATGTAGTTTCTGAGGTTGGGCCACGCTGTAAAGAAAAGATTCCACTCGATGATAAAATATGGCTAGAATATCCTCGGTCTTAAAACCGTTCACAATGAAGGATAAGAACAAAACTAAGCTCAGAACATATTGGAAATAGGCATAGATGCAAGAAAGCTTAATTGAAATTGTCTGACGTGATATTTATAAAGGAGACTTCAGCAATAACTTGCATTAATATAGCGCCTTTAACGTCGTAAAACGCCCCAAAGCGCTTCACAGGAGCGTTATCGAACAAAATTTGACACGAGCCACGAGGTATTTGGACAGATGACCAAAAGCTTGGTCAAAGAGGTAGATTTTAAGGAGGAGAGAGAGGTGAAGAAGTGGAGAGGTTTAGGGAGGGAATTCCAGAGCTTAGGGCCTTGGTAGCTGAAACCATAACTACCAATGGTAGAGCAATTAAAATCGGCGAAACCCGAGGTCAGAATTGGAGGAGTGCAGAGATGTTTCTTGATATGGAATTAAATCGACCTTTAGACTACGATGATGCACGTTCAATATAGGATTATTTATTCCAGGATTATATCATGAGGGAACAACTGCCACCAGGAGATGGCACTGTGTTCTTTTATCGCTATAGCCTACCGCCTTTTGGTTTAAGCTTTTCTGTCTGGATAGTCTTTGTAGTTCAATGCCAATGCCAGCACCTCTCATGCCCATTTGACATGTTTCTTTATGATTCTATATTTCAATTCTTGAGCACTTTGACATTTATGTTGATAAGGTTCAACATTCTGTTGTTTTGTTTCTGAAGATTAACTATGATCATCGACTCAACTATCTGTGGTCACTTTATCGTGTACACATTTTTCATCCTTTTTAACTAACTTGCGAATTCTCTGAGCCACCATATTAGTGAGAGGAGAGGTTACTCGTGCTTAACTCTTGAGTTGACTCCATACCACGTTTCATCACATTTCAAACACTGCTTTTTTGACATCTGTGTAAATCACCCAAACAAGATCAGCTCTGACAGGTTGTTGAGTTTGAGCACTGGATTGGTTTTTATTTTGGATGGCTTGTATTGTTTTTGTGCTTCTTCCATTGTCTAGTTCCTTGTTTCATTTGGTTTTCCCTGTAGTTTGCCTGTTGGTTTAGTGTTTCTTCCGGCGTCTGGTTGCTTGTTTGTCAGCTCACACTGGTCCCGCCGGTTTTGGCGATGTGGCTACTGTCTTTATGATCCAGGTGGGATTTCTTGTTGGCTAACGCCAAGTAGACCATGGCGATTCTGTAGACGGACTTCATTACCAGGTAGAAGTGGAAGTAAATCTTGAAGTTTATGTACCAGCTTCCTAATGACTTCTGAATCCTCTGAGTGAAGCAAGTATTCATTCATGGGCAACTTTGTACTTGCCCTGCGATTCTTGAGCAGTTTGGGTGATTTACAGCACTGTAACAATGTGCTCGTGTAAGTCAGAAGACGCTTGCAGACATTGGGACACTGGCGTGTTTTGCTTTCTTGATCAGGCTTTTGACCCACTGCACTGATTTTTCCACTAATCCATTGGATTTGACGAGGTGAGGGCCGGAAGTTGCGTGTCTGTATACCCTGCCCTGAGCAAATGTTGCGAGATGTGGACCGTTGTATAGAAACATAGAAGATAGGAGCAGGAGTAGGCCATTTGGCCCCTTGAGCCTCCTCTGCCATTTAATGAGATCATGGCTGATCATCCAAATTCAGTACCCTGTCCCTGCTTTCTCCTCATATCCCTTGATCCCTTTAGCCTTAAGAAATATATCTAACTCCTTCTTGAATATATTTAATGAATTGGCCTCAACTGCCTTCTGTGATAGAGAATTCCACAGGTTCACCACTCTCTGGGTGAAGAAATTCCTCCTCATCTCAGTCCTAAATGGCTTACCCCTTATCCTTAGACTGTGACCCCTGGTTCTGGACTCCCCTGCCATCAGGAACATCCTTCCTGCATCTAGTCTGTCTAGTCCTGTTAGAATTTTATAAGTTTCAATGAGATCCCCTCTCATTCTTCTAAACTCCAGCGAACAGAAGCTCAGTCGACCCAATCTCTCCTCATACGTCATTCCTGCCATCCCAGGCATCAGTCTGGTGAATCTTCGCTGCACTCCCTCCATGGCAAGAACATCCTTCCTCAGATAAGATGACCAAAACTGCACACAATACTCAAGGTGTGGTCTCACCAAGGCTCTGTACAACTGCAGCAAGACATCCTTATTCCTGTGCTCGAATCCTCTCACTATGAAGGGCAACATACCATTTGCCACCTTAACCACCTGCTGCACCTGCATGCTTACCTTCAGCGACTGGTGCACAAGGACACCCAGGTCTCGTTGCACTTCCCCTTCTCCTAAGCTATTGCCGTTCAGATAATAATCTGCCTTCCTGTTTTTGCCACCAAAGTGGATAACCTCGCATTTATCCACATTATACTGCATCTGCCATGCATCTGCCCAATCACCCAACCTGTCCAAATCATCCTGGAGTTTCTCAGCATCCTCCTCACAGCATGCACGCCCACCCAACTTTGTGTCGTCTGCAAACTTGGAGATATTACATCTAATTCCCTCGCCTAGATCATTAATATATATTGTGAATAGCTGGGGTCCTAGCACCGATCCCTGCGGTACCCCACTAGTCACTGCCTGCCACTCGGAAAAAGACCCGTTTATTCCAACTCTTTGCTTCCTGTCTGCCAACCGGTTCTCTATCCAAGTCAGTACCTTACCCCCAATCCCATGTGCTTTAACTTTACACGCTAATCTCTTATGCGGGACCTTATCGAAAGCCTTCTGAAAGTCCAAATACACCACATCCACTGGTTCTCCCTTATCTATTCTACCAGTTACAGCCTCAAAAAATTCCAGTAGATTAGTCAAGCACGATTTACCTTTTGTAAATCCATGTTGACTTTGTCCGATCCCGTCGCTGTTTTCCAAATGCTCTGCTATTACGTCTTTTATAATGGACTCTAGCATTTCCCCCACTACCGATGTCAGGCTTAATTCCCTGTTTTCTCTCTACCACCTTTTTTGAATAGTGGGGTTTACATTAGCTACCCTCCAATCCATGGGAACTGTTCCAGAGTCTCTAGAATTTTGGAAGATGACCAGCAATGCATCTACTATTTCTAGGGCCACTTCCTTAAGTACCCTAGGATGCAAGCTTACTCTCATATTCTATTTTCCCCCTCTTAATTAATCCCTTTGTCCTCCTTTGCTGAATCCTAAACTGCTCCCAATCCTCAGGTTTGCTGCTTTTCCTGGCCAATTTATATGTCCTCTCCTTGGATCTTATGCTATCCCTAATTTCCCTCGTTAGCCACGGTTGAGTCACCTTCTTTGTTTTATTTTTATGCCAAACAGGGATGAACAAATTCTGTAGTTCATCCATGTGATCTTTAAATGTTTGCCATTGCCTATCCACCGTCAACCCTTTGAGTAACATTCCCCAATCAATCCTACCCAACTCGCACCTCATACCATCGTAGTTTCCTTTATTTAAATTCAGGACCCTAGCCTCTGAGTCAAATACTTCACACTCCATCTTAATGAAGAATTCGATCATATTATGATCGCTTCGCCCCAAGGGGCCTCGCTCAACAAGATTTCTAATTAATCCTTTCTCATTACATAATAATACCCAGTCTAAGATGGCCTGATCTCTAGTTGGTTCCTCGACATGTCCAGGAAACCATCCCGTATACACTCCAGGAATTCCTCCTCCACGGTATTGTTACTAATTTGGTTAGCCCAATCTATATGTAGATTAAAGCCACCCATAACTGCTGTGCCCTAATTGCATGCGTCTCTAATTTCCCGTTTAATGCCATCCCCAACCACAGCATTACTGTTTGGGGGTCTGTATACAACTCCCACTAACGTTTTCTGCCCCATGGTATTTCTCCGCTCTATCCATACAGATTCCACATCATCAGAGCTAATATCCTTCCTTACTATTGTGTTAATCTCCTCTTTAACTAGCAATGCTACCCCACCTCCTTTTCCTTTTTGCCTGTCTTTCCTGAATATTGAATACCCCTGGATGTTGAATTCCCAGCCTTGGTCACCCTGGAGCCATGTCTCCGTAATCCCAATCATATCATATCCGTTTACGTCTATTTGCGCAGCTAATTCATCCACCTTATTACGAATGCGCCTTGCATTAAGACACAAAGCTTTCAGGCTTGTTTTTTTAACACTTGGACCTTTTAGAATTATTATTTACTGTGGCCATGTTTGATTTAAACCCTTGATTTCTCTGACTGCCACTTTTGCTTTTCTCCTTCCTGTCTTTTGCTTCCATCCTTGCTTCCCTTTCCTCTGTCTCCCTGCACAGGTTCTCAACCCCTTGCCATTTTAGTTTAAACCCTCCCCAACAGCACTAGCAAACAGACTTCATCGGGTAGTCATTGCATTGTGAATATAGATCAGATTACATCTATCACAGCCTTGCTTGTTGTGATAGGTAGGTTAACATCAGGATAGTTTGATCAATAATCTGTGACTACTTTACTCTTGTTAAATCCCCTCCTGCTTTTTGCCATGATCTGTGTATAGCTGAGTGGGGACTCTCTTGGTTTGTTACCTGGATTTGTGCAAACTGCACGATGTGCATATTGACACTGTGGGTGATGCTTTGATTTGGTTTTGGCCAGTAGAATTCTACTCGCACGTGCTGTTGATATTATGTGATGCCTGAATGTCCTTTGTGTATCTTTGACAATATAATTGTAGAATCATTTATCTTCACCGCAGTTCGTGTTCTGAGAACAGACTTCTTATTGCCAACTCCAGAATATCAAATTATATTGACTTTGGTAGGAAGCAGTTTATAAATGTGTTCACACTTTTATCGATCTTTTGCGGCAGTCGGTTTCCCTGTGTTCTAAATCTGGTTTGAAGTTGACGTTATTTTAACTGGGTCCATTCTCGTGTTGCTTTCCACTTCTGACTCTGGAGGCATTGTATCGAACTGGTGACGAGGTTTGCTGTTAGCCAAGCACGCCTAGGCTTGAGCCTTTTCTTACACGTGAACTCACCCTTTCCCTCGCTTTGCTTTAGTAGCAGCCATCTCTTTAAGGTGCTGCTTTGCTGTATTTCTGTCACTTGCTCCTGTGATTTGCTTTATTTGGCTTTGTGTGTTTTCCGCAGCGCTGAATCGTGCCCTACCATCTTTTCTAGTCCTATGTCACGGTCTCACAGCAGTGCTGTCATGCTGCTGTTTTTTCATCCTGCACAATGTTATCCGTAATGAGGGAGCTGTTTAATGCTGCACACTCCCGAGTCTGCCAGTGTCTTTAATTCCGGCACACAACTGCCTGCAGATTGTTTGGAACCTCTTGCATTAAATAGATACCTCTCAGATGTGATCTTTCTATGGAAAACAGCATTTCTCAAACTGCTTGATTACTTTTCCTACCTTTCGCTTATCTGCATTATTTTCCTAGATGAAGGTGTTTATAACCCAAGCGCCTCATCTATTACTATAAGCAATACTCCAGTCTATCACTTTTTTCTCGCTAATCCCTATGTTGTCTTGTAATTGTTTAAACTACTTCCAATTTCTGGTACTTTTTAGTCGCGATGGTTCCCACAGTCGACGGCCAATGTTTATTCACTTGCATACTACAGGCTTTGGCCTATTTCATTCTGTTTTCTCGGAATGTGCACCCTGCAAATAACACTTCTGATACCATGTAGTGGTATTTATATGGATGTCTTTCTGTCTATCAAAGAATTAGATCATCTTTAAGGCAGCTAGCGATGCAAGTTCAAAACAGGATATTTATTCGGAATAAAAACAGAAAATGCTGGAGATACTCAGCAGGTCAGGCAGCATCTGTGAAGAGAGAAACAGAGTTAACGTTTCAGGTCGATGACCTTTCATCAGAACTAGAAAAAAAAAATCTGACGGAAGGTCATCGACCTGAAACGTTAACTCTGTTTCTCTCCACAGATGCTGCCTGACCTGCTGAATATCTCCAGCATTTTCTGTGTTTATTTCAGATTTCCAGCATCTGCAGTATTTTCTTTTTGTATTTATTCGGAATGTCCTCCTGAGGTAACGACTTCTGCCGATTGATGTATTACTTTGTCGTCAATTTTTTTTTTGCCAGCTTGACTGATGTGTGGATTAATATTTCATATGTACTGCTAGAGCCCAAAGGAAAGTGTTGTGGAATGAAAAAATTAGAAACGAGCAAAAGAAACGAGCTGAACTACAGAAAATGTTCAACCACAAAAGAAAGCCAGAGAATATAGAATGATGGGGTGGGCCGATTGGGTTGTTTAAATGAGCCATTCTCTCTTAATATCACCCCTTTTTTTTTTTTAAACACAGTGAGGGATTATCGGTTGACGCAGGTTTGTGAGCCTGAATACACGGCAGCTCAACCTCAACTCATCCAGTTCCTACAGCACTTTATGTTAATCTACAGCCATCTACTGCAGACCAATATAGACAGCAGCTTCCCGGATGCGGTGGAGGCAACTTGGCTCCAGTCACTAGCTCTAAAGGGTCTCTACAAAACGCTGCAGGTAATCACTTGTGTAAATGACCTTGATATGTTAGTTTGATTGGCTTTCACAACCACGTCCATCCTTATTTTTCTCACTCTGTGAGTTTCTCACTGTTTGGATCTCTGCTGCTCTCATTCTCTGACTGTGTCTTTCTCACATCCTCAGTCTCTCTCTCTCCCACTCTCTTTTGTGCTCCTTTGCTCAACCTGTGTCTCACTTGCATGCTCTATTTGTCTCCCTCCCTTTGGTGCGGTCTTGTGCGCTCTACTTCTGTATCACCCTCTTTGTCTCCTTCATCTTGGCACACTCTGTCTTGTTCTCTATGCTGTACCTTTGACTGCTCTCGCCCTTGCACTCTCGCTCATGCGCTCTCATTTTGTCTCTGCTCGCCCTCTGCGTGCACCCGTGCACTTTCTGTCTCTCTCAATCTCTCTCGTGCACTTGCTCTCCAAGTGGAAGCGAAGCATACTGCTGGAAAAATACAAACAAAATGAATAATGTTTCCTAAAATGCTGCTACACGCCTCAGAAATATGAGAGCAAAGAGATAAAAGAGGGAGCAAAAGAGGTGGGAAAGGAGAATGAGAGGCGGGGATGAGTTTAATTCTCGAGTAGCGTGAAAATAGTATATTTTTGGGGTGGGGGGGGGGAAATAAAAAGTCTATTCTAGTGAGCAGTGCCATGGAGCATTAGGGCAGGATATCCTTCCTGCAGGTTCCAATGTCTGCTGGGTGACCAGTGAGGGGCACCGAGTGGAGGGTTGGTGCTTTACTAAGGGGTGAGTCTGATCAGGCTCCCAAGTAATATTTGATGGATTGCAAGGGTCTTTGAGGCTTTTCTTTAATAATATCGTGGATATGTGGTATACCTGAACCGTGCTATGACCCTCCTGTGATTTGGTCCTATTGTAGCGATAATGCCCTGCTCACCAGCGGATCATCAGGACTTTGTTGTTGAGCTGGCTGCTGATGAGAAAGTCCCAACAGTTTTCAGTTGCTAACTCTTCTGCCTCTGTGTTGCAGAAACACAGCGTTGAAGAGATCCATCCAATCATTCTACAATCTGGTTTGATCAAACTGCTGGAGAAGAAATGCACCAAGGGGACAGGGTTTAGTAAGCTGTGGCTGCTTTGTGACCTGGAGGTAAGAACAGCACATTCATACAGCGTTGGGTTTCTAAATACATGGGTCATGTCTCTGTCATCATTTAATGGCCCAAATTGTGCCACTAACTGCGAACTGAATTGCCAGAATTTGAGATGCTATAAACAGATCTGTACTTGGCCTCCCCTGACTTCATACTTCAAACTGGTCAGAAAAATGCATGTGCAAAGTTCCCTTCCAGTGACCGTGAAATGGGATGCCCTATTAATCTTTGATATGATAAATTTAACTCCGCAAGAAATGTAGCTGTTTTGAATTTGGCACAAGATACTGAAACCAGCCACATCTTCGAGTCTAGAATACACCAGATTCACGAAAAATTAATAGTGTTAGACTTCAAGCTTAATCTCACTTTGTTCTTTGTTGTACACAAGACCCTGTCGATCATGATGTATTCGTCAAAGAAGGAGATCAGTACCACTGCTGAAGGGGCAGACTCTGAGACGGAGGAGAAGGAACAGGTTCCAGATCATGAGTCTAAGAGCACGAGTTCTGTGTTTGATCTAGATGAAACCAAACCCGATCCCTTGGAAGGACTTGATGAAGCTACAAAAATTTGTTTCCAGGTATGGATGGAAACTTATATAAAAAAAAAAATTCTATGACTATTAATTATATTGAAGGTAAAGGTCCGGAGCTCTGGCATACAGTGTAGTAACTATTCCAGCGGATTAGCACTCTGGTCACTTATTCAGCCTTTGAGTTACTTGGACATTAAAGGGATCAAGGGATATGGGGAGAAGGCAGGGACAGGGTACTGAATTTGGATGATCAGCCATGATCACATTAAATGGTGGAGCAGGCTCGAAGGGCCGAATGGCCTACTCCTGCTCCTATCTTCTATGTTTACTTACTGAGCGCTAAGAATTAGTGGTGTAAGTGAATCCTGTTTAAAGACCATTTGGTGAGGTCCCTTTCTTTCATTAATTGAGATTGATGTGGGCTTATCTGTACAATAGAGCAGTGTCTCATCTACTTGTCTCACCATATTTCTCCCTGAAGATGTTGGCCGCTTGCTGGACTCCTGGTGTCACCTCACTCCAGGTGCCTGTTATTTATGTGGCACCTCATTTCACAGAATGTTGGAAGGCTATTTGACCTCGTGGGACTTTGGAACTGAGTGTGTGTGTGTGTGTGTGTGTCTGTGTGTGTGTGTCTGTGTGTGTGTGTCTGTGTGTGTTTCTCTTCCTGCACAAGGGTTCTGAAATATTTCTGTCTGCCTAACTTGGGGAAGTTGTAACCAACTGTAGCACCCTGTCACCACTCTGACTGAAATCGGCAGACTCAGTACAGACTGAGGCCCTAGGCCCTTTCTCACCTGTATGGCTTACTACTCGCTAGATAATCTCATCGAGCCATTGGGGGAACTGCGTCGTGGTGGAGGCAAATCTAGATTTCAGCTTTTATAAAGCACTTTCCATGCTTGAACCAGAAATACAGTAACTTAAAAGCATTATTAGAGCAGGCCCAATGGGATAATAGCCGATGCTTTATTTCCTAACCCTGTGGTCCCAGGTTTTGAGACACAATCCTATTTACTCTTCACATCTGCTCCTATGTTCTCAGGTGGACCGACAGGCTAGCTGCGATTATCTCCTGTCAGGAGACAATAAGATGCACCCCTCGCAAAGCTAAATGTTATGTTAGAGTAGAAATTGTGACAAAATGGTGGAGAGGTTTTGGCTTGTTCACTTACTCTTTCTCACTTGGTGAAAACTGTATTGCGGCAAGGACCCATCTAAGAAACGATTTAAGCAAGTGCCAAGGTTCAAACTGAAATCTCTGGATCCTTATATTTGTGTTGGTTATTTCTGCCTGTACTCTGCTGTTCCATCTATTGGAGGGAGGCAGCAATTGGAATGTTTATTTCTGTTATAAGGGAGATATGTTTTCCCCCAGATAACTCATGATGCTCTAAATGCACCTTTGCACATTCTACGAGCCATGTATGAACTTCAGATGAGGAAAACGGACTGCTTCTTCCTTGAAGTTCAAAAACGGTAAGTATAGAATATTAAAATTATATAAAGTCCTGTCAGCCTTCTGCTACCAAAGCCCTGTGAGGTGCTCTGTGGTTCAAGAGCCAGTACTGCTTTGGTTGCAAAATGTTTCTGAAGATTTTTATAATTTATCTACCCAAGATTTGGCCATCGTCAACATTGCATTAAATCTTTGTTCGTCTGTAATGTTTGCCTTGGTATTGTACAAATTTCTCAAAAGCTTGCAAACAACATTTCTGTAAAGGAGAGCTCTGCGTATATAGACATGCCCATTGACGCTCACACTCGTCCACTTGAGCACCCGTAGCTCTTTGGATTAGGGTAACGTAATGTTAAAAGCATTGCCTGCACTGGGAAAGCCACCCATGGGTTTCGGCTTGGCTCAGTTGTAGCACTGTTACTTCTAAGTCAGAGGATCATAAGTCCAAGCCCTGCTTCAGGCCTAGAACACACAATCTCGGCTGACGCTACACCGCAATGCTGAGAGCGAGCTTGATTGTTGCATGAGACGTTAAACCCAGGCCCCATCTGCCTGGTCAGGTGAATGTAAAAGATCCCATGGCAATATTTGAAGAAGAGCAGTGGAGTTCTCCAAGTGTCCTGGCCAATATTTATCCAATTCATTATCTCACTGATGTTTGCAATGATTACACTTCCAAAGTAATTCATTTACTTTGGGACATGCGGAGGACATGAAAAGTACTATATAAATGCAAATTTGTTCTTTCTAACAGTTTTTGGACAGTAGCATTGCATTGGCAAACTTGTCCAAGAACAGACTGAACCTAGACTCTGTCAGTATTTGTTGGATTCATTACTGTAATAAATGCGTTATCTGTGTATGGCAGTAGTATGTGAAGCACCTCTTTTTGGTGGGGCTTGAATTCACAGCAGCTGATGAGTAGAAGTACTAAAAGTTAGAGCACAGAAACAGGCCATTCAGCCCAACTGTTCTATGCTGGTGTTTATGCTTCACACGAACATCCTCCCATCCCTCGTCATCTAACGCCATCCATATCCTTTTTTGCAATAAGACCGGAACTGTACACAGTACTGTAAGTGTAGTCTAATCAAGGTTCTATATGTTTAACATAACTCCCTGCTTTTCAATTCTATTCCTCTAGAAATAAACTCCAGTTATTTGTTTGCATTTTTTTATGGCCTTGTTAAACTGCGTTGCTACTTTTAATGATTGTGAATGTGTACCCCCAGACTCCTTTGCACCTCTACCCCATTTAGACTCTTATTTTCTAAGGAGTAGGTGGCCTCCTTAGTCCTCCTACCAAAATGCAGTACCACACACTCATCCATTTTGAAAGTTGCCATTTACACATCCATTTTGCAAGTTTATTAACGTCTTTTATTTTGTCGCAGTCTTTCCTCGGTATTCACTAAATCCCCCAATTTGGTGTCATTCACAAATTTTGGAATTGTACTTCTGATTTGAGTCCATGGTAAACATTGGTCCCAGGACCGATCCCTGTGGAACACCACTTCCCACCTTCTGCCAGCCTGAATAATGCCGCACATTAGTTTATAAAAAAAAAACCTTGCAAGTTGGGCACTACATCCCGATCTCACTGTAATACTGCAGGTTACCTCTGTCTGAGAGAAATGTTTAACTTTTCAAAATGCATCGATAATGAAGTCAATTTGCTAAGAGTGACCTGAAGCATTGCAGCATTTCTACCTTTTTGTACTGTTTTCCCCCCCCCCCCCAGGTTTGATGGCCATGAAATTACTACAGATGAGACAATCCAGTCCATGTCTTTGAAGTGGCAGCCGAGCAAAGCCTCCCGTACAGAAGACCACAACACGAAAGCTGTCGACACTGACATGATGATTGTACCATGTGTGGTGTGTCCTTTTCCTTAGTTAATGGTCTCTGTGTTTAGCCTTAAAAATTCAAACTTGATGTTTACAGTGTACCAAAATACTCACTCCTCCTTGGGGTTAAAAACCTGTCTGCCAGGTATACGATCAGATCATATCTAAAGTAGAATTTCAGGGTAAGGCGTTAACGCTGGCTTATCCTAGAGAAATCGTACATGTGTGCAGGAATGGTAGGCCCTTACAGAAATGTCTAAGTGGCGGAGAAGCGATTCCAAGACCTGCACATGATGGCAAGCTTCTGAGTATGTGGTAGCTACAGTATAAAGTCACTCTGTTGAAGATTTAATTTGCAATTCATGAAAATTTTAGTCACGGTAATTTTATTAAGTTATTGTGGTCTGGGAAGGCCCTCGAGGAATTTGATCAGCGCCATGAACTCAAATATTTAATCTTAAATGGGGTTGGATCTGGAGTTGGTCTTAATTTTGAGGACCATCATCAAAGTGCCAAAATCCCAATAGTATGATCAGATCTTTGAAATATGTCACAACATGATGTCCTGCCCAGTGTAAGGGATGCTAGTAGAGGAGCAGCAATACAAGGCACACCTGGTACTGCACTACTGATGCAGTCTGCACTTCAAAACACTCTGCACCTAGTTCAAGTATCACTTAATTCCTCAGCATTTTCTTTTCAGGTGGCTGGACTGTAGCGTATAAGATCAGGGGTTGTTTTTTGTTGTTGTAGATTCCTCATGGATCTAATTGAAGCTACTGGATTCTCAGAAGACTGTCCTGGGCATGATTTAAACCTAGGCCCTGAAGTAAAGTGTAGTATCTAAACAACCGTTCCTGAGGATTTTACCAGCTTTCTAACATGCTAAAGTCTTGTTGCTGTCAAATAATATCTGTGGACATTCCTAATGGAGAATGTGGTATTGACTAATGCTGTATTGCACACAGAGTGACCTGGTAAAAAGAAAAACTTTGAATGCTGGAAAGCTGAAATAATACAGAAAATGCTGGAAATTGTCTCTGTCCTGGTGAATCCTACCATTCAATTCATTAATTTGTTTTTCTTGTATGGAATACATCCTTCTCGCACTGCTGGATGGACTGGTCTCGGGGCTATCTCTGTCAAAGGTCACGTAAAGCAGCTGTGCTTGCTTGTGTCTTATAGGAGCTTCTGCACAGCACACCGCCATTGGGTGCACTGTACCTCAAGGTCTGGGTGGGACGCTTGTCGCCATGGATGTTCAGCTGAATTGCACTATGTAGGACCTTAATAGCTGTTGAATCTTGAGCTGGGCTTCAAACCATATATCTCGCCCATCACCAAGGTCCCACTTACTTCCACCTCGGTCACGCCAGTTGCCTTTGCACTTAACTCCCATCCACAGCTGCTGAAACCCTATTTACATACTTTATCATCTCCGACTTTGACTTCAGCGTCCTTCTTACTGGCCTCCTGAGTTCCACTTTATGCAAACTGCAAACTTTTCCAAAACTCTGCTGCTGGTATCCTGCCCTGTACTAAGCCCAGCTCACCCATCACCGTCATCCTCACTCAACTCCATTGACCCACCTGCATTAAATTCAAAGTCCCTCAATGGACTCTTTCCACCCTACCTTCTGCAATCTCCTCCAGCCCTACATCCCTGCCCATTGCATTCAGACTTCAGATTCTGACCTGTGCACCATCTGTCTCTGCTCTCCTCCCCCATCTCTACCATCAGTAGCCGAGCCTTCAGTCTCATCGCTTTTCTCCAACTTCCTCCTTCTTGCTCTGCCTTTTAAACAAATCTCTCCAAACCTATCTTTTCAACCCTGCTTTTAGTCATCTCTCTCACTGCTCAGTGTCTTGTTTCTCCCTTGTTGACTTCTCATGCTATATAAATGCAAGTTGTTGTCATCCTGCACTGACTCCTTTCTCCTCGACCCACAAAGGACCCGGTTGGGCAGTCATTTTGATAAACTTCACAGCTATTTGGAAGAGGGTCACAACTGACACTCAAGTCTTAAGAGTTTCTAACCGAGTTTCCCTGTACATTTTTAAGGTATGGACCTGCCCGCTCATTTGAGATACCCTTGATTAGTGGTTGAGACCTAGTCTTTCACCTGCACCAATTGAGTGAATTCAACCATCAATAATGGAATGGCTTTTAATTCTCACTATTTCATGGTGCCCAAGAAGTCTGGAGGAATACCATCCCATCCTAGATCTTTGAGCATTGAACAAGTTCCCTTGCAAGCAACAAGATAATAACACTTCCTCAGATCACAGACCATGTGACAGTCATCCTTTATGTGGCAGACATTTTGAGTTGTGGACAATAGGTGGAAGCAGATGTCACTTGTGTTATCAGTTACTGCAATCTCCTAGAGCTTGCTTGGTTGAACGCACCAACCCCTCCACCATTCTTGGGCAGTTATTTGTTTTATATGGGCCTAAGGTGATTGGTCACTCACTCATTGTAGCAGGCTCCTTTAGTGGATTGTAGATCTCCATCTCCCAGTCCTCGGCTCCCCTCGTGGTGGAGATGGTTCCTGTATCCAGGGACCTGGGGTCAGCTGTGACGGTCGAGAGCCGGATGTTTCTTGGTCTTACAGAGGGGGGAGGTTTCCAGGTCTCCCGAGCGCAGGCACTGAGTGTCTTGGAGGTGTAGTGTGACCAGTCAAACAGTGATTAACACCTTCTGGCAATTGAGACACTTGGAGGGGAGGTTGGGCAGTCACCTTAACCTGACTCGGCAACATGATCACTCCACCGTAGTATGTGGGAGATGCAGTGAGAACGCCATTGGTCAGCTGTGTCCGTTTTTGCCCAGTCTGCTTGTCTGAGTCTCCGATGCATGCAGGAGAATTGGAGTGATGCACATAAATTGGTCCATCTTCCCTGACCCTATTCCCTTTCAAAAGGGAATTGGATATATACCGGAAAAGGAGAAATTGTCAGAGATATGGGGAAAGAGCAGGGGCGTGGGACCAAATGGATAGCTCATCAAAGAGCCAGCACAGACCCGATGGGCCAAGTGGCCTCCTTTGTGCTGTATGATTCTATGATACCAAAATGCAGTTTTACAGATGGCTTGTTGAATGTAAAATACATTATTACTATCTAGCTGTTGGGAAACCCAAAAGATCGGTAAAATCTCAGTCCAATAGTTCCACAGCTGCCTCCTGGGCATCCCTGAAACCGGTGTCCATATCCAACATGTATGGCTACTGCACCGAGTAATCAATGTTCCACCAATAAATGCTATTTCTGTTGAAACCTGTGGAAAACACTTCATTTAGGAGTATTGCCCTAGCTCGTGGAATTCCTGTCTTCCCCACCCACCCCTCCTAGTCCTGACTCTTACATGGTTGTTTTCTAGCATTGTGTAAAGGGTGCTGTCTCTAGGAGAAAGAAAGACTACTTTACTTTACCTTGCAGGGCCATCTTCATTCTTGAGTGTCCTGCACAATTTTTAAAATATCATTCTTGAGATATGGGCGTCGCTGGCAAGGCCGGCATTTATTGCCCATCCCTAGTTGCTCTTGCGATGATGGTGAGCCTTTTTGAACCGCTGCAGTCTGTGTGGTGAAGGTGCTCCCACAGTGCTGTTTGGCAAGGAGTTCCAGGGTTTTGTCCCTTACCGTGCTTCTATCTGGACGTCCCCTCAGGTACTGTAGGGAGTGTAAATAATATCTTTCAGGAAATGTTTTGAGCAAATTGAACAGGCACAGCAGGGTAGGCCCTTACTTACCATGCATGGACGTGGCTGGTTTACATGGGGATGGCTCATGATGTAACACAACGTCTCCAAAGGGAGGTGGTCCCTTTTGACATTTCTCTTCTCGTGTACCCCCAACAAAGTAGGCTAGCCCACTCCAGTGGTGTCTGGAGGATGCTGTTCAGACGAACAAAGACCCTATAAGTTGGGTAAACAGGCTCCTACCTTCCAATCCAATGATTAATGGACCGGCTATGCATTTCCAGCATTTTCTGCTTTTTATTTCAAGTAACCAATTAATATCTTCTTGTACTAGTTCTGTGATAAAATTACGACACAACCCTTGTAACTTGCACTCACCAACATCACCCCTCTCCACAGCACAAGATCATGGGAAAGCCCTGCACGCTGGTAAGTGGCCAGTAATTTCCACATTGAAGAAATCGAACCTACTTCACCTAGCGCATGCATTGAAATCTAATTGCATATTTAACTGATCAATACAGGGCTTACCTGCCGCTTTAAAAAAAAATCCTAATGTTCCCCTTTTCATTTTTCTGTATTCTGTTTATATGCAACTCTGTACTCAAAAAGGTAGGTTAAAATAGACAAATCTTTGCAAACAGACTTCTATGCCAACAGTATGGGTGCGTACCATGTTCTAACCACGTTGGTCTACTTGGGATAGCCTGAAAATCATCGCTTAAAGCAGGAATTTGCTTACAGCAGACTTGCATATAAATGGTTGGGTCGTAACTGAATTTAAGTTTTCTGTGCAAAACTCTTCCCCTTACTGTGCTCCTGGAATGAGGTGTGAATACTGCAATGGTCCTGCTGGCATGAGATGGGTGCTTTGAGCAATGGAATGAGGGGGAATCTTCTGTCATCCTGTCCTTTAAACGTGGGTTAAGAAGTAAGAAGCCAACTGTTTAGCCGGTTACTTCTCTATTAATCAGCAAAGTGCTGTGAACTCGCCCTGGAGTAAAGCATACAAGTCTAAAGGAGATGCAGTTATCTGTGTTACTGATTTCTGTATTCCTCGTCTGTGTAGGTTAATACAGTGCTACGTTAGATTTTTCAGTATTGGTAAAACTGAGAGTCTCCCTCCTCCCTGTTTGCCGATCCAGCCCAGCACATATCAGTGAGAATCTATTAATTTTTCTTTGATCTCATCTTTACCCTCCCCTCCTGCAGATGGGGACATATCTTGGGCTACAGGTCTGTGACTGTCGCCGGCTGTTTGTCCAAGTGACTACACACATTGTGACAGCCTAGGCAGTGATTGGTGGGTGGCATTCTTGGCCAACATCTGCACTTTATGCGTCTACCCACTGACCCACCAAGGAGCTTGCTCCTGTGTTCATCGGAACTGGGTGCTGTTTGGTGCTGGAGTTTAGCACGCTAATCATGTCAACATCAGGCACTCCCAGCTCAGGAAAACTGCAATTAGAATAAAGGCCCTCAACTGTGCCCCAACAATATACCTCGGCCCCAACCTTGAGCACCTCTACTGCACCAGTTTGGCATTTTTTTCTGTTTTCCACACCAACCATTCTGAGGCCTGTCTTGAGTGATATTGCCCATTCGTACCAAATCGGGGGCACATCTTGGCTCTATGGGCACTAGGAACAGGATTGAGACTGGCCAATTTTATTTCACATAGAACCCTTGCAGCCAGGAGACTTTGATCCCACCAGTCTAGGCTGGATTTGAACTCTGCTCCCAGAGGTGAAAACCCACTGCACCACCTGGTTCTCTCTTTTTAAAATCTAAATTTGCTTCTTAAAATATTGCGAGCATTACAGTTAAGCACATCGGAAAGACCTGTAATAAGGTGTACATGTTATTTAGCAGTCGACCACTTTTCCTGCAACTCTTGGCACTGCCATGTTTATCACAATTTGATATGTTGGCATAGTACAGTAGAGTGCCAACATATGGTGAACAGCGGCCTACTGAGATACGGGTTCACTGTTCAACCCTGTGACTGAGTTGTGTGCATCTCCCACGCTGCTGTGGCAGGCTTGAGACCCGGGAGCAGTCCTTTTGCAGGTGGTGCATTGAGCTGGGCAGAAAATAAGGTTCATACCCTCGGAAGTGTTACCCCATGCCCCTCAAACAATCAGAATTAAAATGATAGAAACGAGAGTAAATAATAAAAGCATCGAGAAAATTAAACTGGTCATTCAGTTCAGAAGGATTCCATTGTATTTTTTTTTTTTTAAAAGCATCAACATCTTGTGGCTTATATTTAATTCATTTCTAAATTGGCTCCTCCAATGCTGAAGAGGCAGACTCCTGCTGTGGTACAGTTCCACAGGACTAGTCACTTCCAGTACCTCGTGCAGGTGACCATTCCTGTGTAAGCTTAGCCCAAGAGCCCTGGCGATCTATTCACCCACCAGGAGCATCCCGTACGAGCCTGTTCCTCACCTCGCCCAAAGGCTGCAGCAGGAGTGATTGGATAGTCATCAGGAGTGGGAATGCTGGCTGATCCTGGGCAAGTGGCGCTGAGGTCCATGACTGTTGCTACATCCTGACTGGTCTGTATGGCCCCGTCTTTACCATAAAGCCATCATGGGAACATAGGCCATTTAGCCCCTCAAGCCTGTCAATGAGATCATTGTTAATCTGTGACCTAACTTCGTAGACCCGTCTTTGCTCCATATCCCTGACAACCTGTGGTTAACAAAAATCTTATCAATCTCAGATTTAAAATTTAAAATTGACCTAACATCATCAACTGCCATTTGTGGAAAAGAGTTCCAAACTTCTACCACCCTTTGTGTGTAGAAGTGTTTCCTAATTTCACTCCTGAAAGGTCTGGCTCTAATTTTTAGACTCTGCCCCCCTAGTCCTAGACTCCCCAACCAGCGGAAATAGTTTCTCTCTCTCTACCCTATCTGTTCCCCTTAATATCTTGAAAACTTCGATCAAATCACCCCATAACCTTCTAAATTCCAGGGAATACAACCTTAGTTTGTGTAATCTCTCCTCATAATTGAAGCCTCAGTCCAGGTAACATTCTGGTAAACCTACGCTGCACTCCCTCCGAGGCCAATATATCCTTCCTAAGGTGTGGTGCCCAGAACTGCTCCCAGTGCTCCAGGTGTGGTCTAACCAGGGCTTTGTACAGCTGCAGCATAACTTCTACCCCCTTGTATTCTAGTCCTCTAGATATAAAGGCCAGCATTCCATTAGCCTTTTGATTATTTTCTGTACATGTTCATGACATTTTAATGATCTACGTACCTGGACCCCCAAGCCTCTTTGGACCTCCACCTCTAGCTTTTCACCGTTTAGAAAGTGCCCTGTTCTATCCTTTTTAAGTCCAAAGTGGATGACCTCGCAGTTATATTGAAATCCATTTGCCACAGTTTTGCCCATTCACTTAATCTATTTCTATCTCTTTGTAATGTTATGCTTCTATCTACACTGCTTGCAATCGGCAGCAAAAACTTGTACTTCATGCAGTGGCTGGGGCCTCTCTCTCTCGACACCCTTGTACTATTGCCCCAATAGCATTACTTCTTTACTGAAATATTTTGATACTTGGGTTTTAATTTTTGTGCAGAAATATTACGTGTAAAGGTTCATTTATAAACGAGCCATTTTTCTTGTAGACATTACAATATCACTACCACTTGTTTTTTTCATAGACTCATACAGCACATAATGAGGCCATTCGGCCCATCATGCCTGTGCCGGCTCTTTGAAAGAGCTCTCCAAGTAGTCCCACTCACCATCTCTTCCCCATAGCCCTGCAAATTTTTTCCCTTCAAGTATTTATCCAATTCCCTTATGAAAGTTATATTATTGAATCTGCTTCCATCACACTTTTCGGCAGTGCATGCCAGATCATCATAACCTCGTGTCGCCTCTGGTTCTTTTGCCAATTGCCTTAAATTTGTGTCCTCTGGTTACTGACCCTTTTGCCAGTAGAAACAGTTTCTTCTTACTCTATGAAAACCCTTAATAATTTTGAACAGCTCTATTAAATCTCCCCTTCTCCTTCTCTGCACTAAGGAGATCAACCCCAACTTCTCCAGTCTCTCCATGTCACTGAAGTCTTCCATCCCTGGCACCATTCTAGTAAATCATCTCCGCACCCTCTCCAAGGCTTTGACATCCTTCCTAAAGTGCGGTGCCCAGAATTGAACACACTACCCCAGCTGGGGCCGAACCAGTGATTTATAAACATTTAGCGTAACTTCCTGGCTTTTGTACTCTATTAATTAGGCTTCACCAATGGATGAAAATAACATCATAAACATTAAAGTGAACGATCAGCCATGGGGGAATATTTGAGATTGCTTTGTTTTGTTTCATCCTTAACCTGAAAATCTTTAGGTGCTGAGGTTTTCTGATTGGAAATTCTTTAAAGCATCGTGAACTAAATATGAGCGCACGATCAGATGATGATTGGCCAAAGTTTATTTGAAATAATCTCCAAATGGTACTGTAATGATTTTGTGAGTTTATTTAAATATAGGTGAATTTAACCTGTTTTTTTTAAACAGTCCAAGCCTCTGCGGTGTGAGAAGGCAACAGAGGAGACCAACCCTGTGACACAGAAACTCATAACCAACACAGAAAGTGACCTGCAGCTCAGCTTTGCCAAACAGCGGCGCACCAAAAGCTCCATGCTGCTGCACAAAGAGCTGGACACCCGCGGCAAGAGGACCGTGCGCGACTACCTCTACAAGGTCAACGAAGCCATCTCCATACTGTATGCCAGGCATGTGCTCGCTTCTCTGTTAGCTGACTGGCCAAGCGGCGTGCCGATCACAGAGGAAGTGCTGGGGCTCAGCTGCCCATCTCACATGGCCTACATACTTGACTTGCTTATGCAGCTGGAGGAGAAGCAGCTGTGGGAAAAGGTTGGTGATGAATGTTCAGGCTGCGAGCTGGGTCAGTACTTTACTCGGCAATATTTTAGTGAGGCATGCCTAGTTATCCAAAGTTTTTGCATCTTCACGTTCTTCCCTATGAAGTAATTGAAGGATTCACAGGCCGATGGGGTTATATGCATAGAAACATAGAAGATAGGAGCAGGAGTAGGCCATTCGGCCCCTCGAGCCTGCTCCGCCATTCAATGCGATCATGGCTGATCGTCCAAATTCAGTACCCGGTCCCTGCTTTCTCCCCATATCCCTTGATCCCTTTAGCCTTAAGAAATATATCCAACTCCTTCTTGAATATATTTAATGTATTGGCCTCTACTGCCTTCTGTGGTAGAGAATTCCACAGGTTCACCACTCTCTGGGTGAAGAAATTCCTCCTAATTTCTGTCCTAAATGGCTTACCCCTTATCCTTAGACTGTGTCCCCTGGTTCTGGACTCCCCGACCAGCGGGAACATCCTTCCTGCATCTAGTCTGTCCAGTCCTGTCAGAATTTTATAAGTTTCAATGAGATCCCCTCTCATTCTTCTAAACTCCAGCGAGTACAAGCCCAATCGACCCAATCTCTCCTCATACGTCTGCAGCAGGAGGGTTTTTATGGGCTCCCACAAGCCTTGCGATGTGTGGGGGTGGGGGAGGGGCGGTCCCCTGGATGTCGATGCAGAATTCAAAGCTCTGGTGTCCACTGGCTGGGACTGTTGGGAGCGGGGCTTGAACTCTGAGGCAGGAATGTTACCACTGAGACAGGCTCGCTCCTGTGCCATTGAAAGTAAAAGAGGGTTACTAGTGAGCAGAACTTTAATATTCAGTATTAAAGAAAGGACTTTAATTTCAACAACACCTTTCATTATTATGTTGTAATGTAGGAAATGCGGCAGCAAATTGGCACACTGCAAGCAGCAATGTGATAATGACCAGATAATCTGTGTTCTGGTGATGTTGATTGAGGGATAAATATTGGCCAGGACACCGGGCCACTTGCATAAGATGTTCTATAACGGATCTGTCCAGCAGCCGCCTCTCGGTTTAAAGTCTGGTCTAGCACTTACTGACATGCATCCCAGTGGTATTATTTACGGGACGCCACTTATCAAACATTGTTAATTGTTCAGCTGAAATACAAACTGTATAAAGCCCCAGTTCCTTTCTCTCCCTCCAGTAATGGTTAATTTATTCAAATGCTCCTCTAGAAATAGTGCCATGGGATCTTTCTGATCCCACCTGAGAGAGCAGACAGAACCTTGGTCTAAATTCTCAACCGAAAGACAGCACCTCTGACAGTGCAGCACTCCCTCAGTACTGCACTGGGAGTGTCGGCTTAGATTTATGCACCAGTCTCTGAAGTGCAACTTGAACCCACAAAATTCTGACTCGGAGGCGAGAGTGCTACCAACTGAGTCACGGCTGACACATGCTAATATTTAGTAAAATAATCACAAACCTAGAGCACTGACTTTATTGCACATAAACAGTACTCCACTGGAAATACCTAGTTTAGAGAGAGTTGTCAAGGTGGTTGGGATGCAAAGCTGTGCTACTCGACTCCGACTGTTTGGGAGTTGAAGCACCTTTTCAACTTCTGGTGACCCGTCCATCATGATCTCACTGAAAACATTGTTTTTTAAACTAGTTTCCAGAAAGAAACATCATTTTTTGCTATTTTTTTGATTGGGTTTAGCAAATCCTCTCTTCCCCCACCCCCCCCCCCCTTCTCTTTCCGCCCCCCCCCCCCTCTCAATTGAATTCAAGTCGCTTTATTGGCATGACAAGGTACATCTTATGTTGCCAAAGCATCGAAAAACATTCATGGTTGTACACAAAAATACAGATCTATCCATACAATGTATAAACAGATATATCCCTGAGTGTATAAATATACATTCATATAATTTGTATATACTCTTTTCTTAGGTTTACTGGTTGTCCCTCTGTTTATGGCAAGCTGTAACATAGTGTGCCGCTAAGGTTACACAGTTTCTCTGTTCCCCTAGTAGGTATGGGAGTTTTTGGTTGTCATTCAAATTTCTGAATTCAGGGCATATTTGTGTTAATTTTTGGTAGAAATTCTCCCTGATGCCCTGATATTTTCCACAAGCTGTGAGGAAGTGCATCTCTGTCTCCACCATTCCCTGACTGCAGTGAGAGCATATCCTGTCCTCTCTTGGTAGCCGGGTCTGTCTGTATCTGCCTTTTTCGATGGCCAGGCTATGTTCACTAAGTCTGTACCTTGTCATTGTTTTTCTCAGTTTGCTATCCTTTACCATGGTCAGGTATTCAGCCATGTTGTATTGTCTGTTTAGGGCCAAGTAGCAATTGAGTTTGTTTTGGGTTTTTGTTGTTTCTGCCCAATATGACAGGTATTTTTCCTTTTGCTTAGTGACAATTGTGTTGGGTCGAATTCTCTGTGCTACGATGTCACTGTCCTGGGGCTGGTTATTGTTAGTGGTTGCTTCACTGAGTCCCAGGACTAGTTGACTGAGGGTATTCTTCTTTATGGTCCTCTCTTGGCATTTCAGGGCTTCGTAATGATAGCAGTGGGGGTTGCTCATTTTTAGGTGTTTCCAAAATTTGGTGGCTCTTTTTTGAATAGTAATTATTAATGGATATTGGCCTAGTTCTGCCCTGCATGCATTGTTTACGGTTTTCCTTTGAGTCCAGAGGATACTTTTACAGAATTCTGCATGTAGGATCTCAATTGGGTGTTTGTCCCATTTTGCAAATTCTTGTTGCGTTAGCGGTCCCCACACCTCGCTTCCATAGAGTGCAATTGGTTCAATTACTGATTTAAAAATTTTGAGCCAAATGCTAATTGGGATTTCTATTTGGATTGATCTTCTAATGGCATAGAAAGCCCTTCCAGCTTTCTCTTTCAGTTCATTCACAGCCAGATGAAAGTTTCCCGTAGAGCTGATTTTTAAGCCCAAGTGTGTGTAGTTAGTGGTTTGTTCAATTTTAGTTGTTCCTAGTGTGAAATTTATTCTGGGTCCCTGATGTCTGGATCTTTGCTGGAACACAAGGACTTTGGTTTTTTGGTGGTTTATTGTCAGGGCCCAGGTCTGACAGGATGACTCCAGCAGATCCAGGTTCTGTTGTAGACCCTCCTTAGTTGGTGACAGCAGAACCAGGTCATCTGCAGAGAGGAGGAATTTAACCTTGGATTCATATAGGGTGAGGCCGGGTGCTGTAGATTGTTCAAGTAGTTTTGCCAATTCATTTATGTAAATATTAGAGTGTCGGTGAGATGGGCGAGCACTGCATCACACCATGCCCCTGTGGGAAGTATTTTGTTTGTTTGTCTCCAATTTTAACTGCACATTTATTGTTTGTATACATTGATTTAATTACATCATATGTTTTTCCCCCTACACCACTTTCAATAAGTTTCAAGAATAGACCGTCGTGCCAGATGGAATCTCTTCCCCGCCCCCTCTCCGCCCACCCCGCCCCCTCTCTGCCCGCCCCCCCTCTCTGCCCGCCCCCCCTCCCTCCCTCTCCTGTGGCCTGATCAAACATCTGTCTGGCAATAACAAAATCTGTGATCAACTTATGACTTACCGGTCCAATTAAGCACAAACTAATTGAAAGTGCTAATGCGGGAGGAGCCACCAACAGAAAACCAAGCAATTAAATCATTTAGTTCCTTTCTCCCGTCCTAATATCACTAGTTGGAGTTAATTGACTGCCACTTGGAGTTTTACCATTGTGTATTCTGCACATTTTTACCTGTACAATTTATTTTCTGTTTCACATGTTTACTATTGTGTTTTCCCTGTTTGTCAGATCCTGCAGCAAGTGCTGCTTGGTTGCAGTGAGAACATGCTGGGATCTCTGGCAGTGACTGCCTGCCAGTTTATGGAGGAGCCAGGAATGGACGTCCAGGTCAGGGAATCCAAGCATCCCTATGACAACAATACTACCATTGAGGTATTGCAGTAGTTTTCATACACATTGTGGTTTATTTTGAATATGGTATTGGGCTCCCATAGACGGTGAGACTTTGGTGTGAACAGTGACATGAAACCTGTAACTGAGCAAAGCCTCAGGTTTCTGCATAAATTAACATGCAACAAAGCACATGCATTTATACAGCACTTTTCAAATCCCCGGGATGTCCCAAAGCACTCTGTAGCCAATGAAGTACTTTTGAAGTGTGGTCACCCTTGTAATGTAGGAAACACGGCAACCAATTGGCGCACAGCAAGCTCCCACAAACCGCAATGACCAATTACATTGTTTCTAGTGATGTTGGTTGAGGGATAAATGCTTGGCCAAGCTACCAGGGAGCACTCCCTTGCTCTTGCTCAAATAGTGCCATGCGATATTTTACATCCACCAGACAGGTCCTCGGTTTAGTGTCACATCTGAAAGACGGCACCTCTGACAGTGCACCACTCCCTCAGCACTGCACTGGAGTATAGCCTAGATTATAAGAACATAAGCAATAGGAGCAGGAGTCGGCCATTTGGCCCCTCAAGCCTGCTCCTCCATTCACTAACATCATGGCTGATCTTCTATCTCAACTCCATTTCCCTGCACTATCCCCATATCCCTTGATTCCCTAACATCCAAAAATCTATCGATCTCTATCTTGAATATACTCAGCGACTCAGCCTCCACAGCCCTCTGGGGTAGAGAATTCCTAAGATTCACCGCCCTCTGAGTGAAGAAATTTCTCATCAGTACTAAATGGCTGACCCCTTATTCTGAGACTGTTCTAGACTCCTCAGCCAGGGGAAACATCCCCCCTGCATCTACCCTGTCAAGTCCTGTAAGAATTTTGTATGTTTCAATGACATCAGCTCTCATTCTTCTAAACTCCAGAGACTATAGGCCTAGTCTACTCAATCTCTCCTCATAGAACAATCCCCCCAACCCAGGAATCAGTCTGGTGAACCTTCGTTGCACTCCCTCTGTGACAAGTGTATCCTTCCTTAGGTAAGGAGACCAAAACTGTACACAATACTCCAGGTATGGTCTCACAGACTAATTGCAGTAAGATGTCTTTACTCTTATACTCAAATCCTCTTGTAATAAAGGCCAACATACCATTTGCTTTCCTAATTACTTGCTGTACCTTCATGTTAACTTTCAGTGATTTGTGTACAAGGACACCCAGGTCCCTCTGAACACCAACATTTCCCAATCTCTCACCATTTAAAAAATACTCTGTTTTTCAATTTTTCCTACCAAAGTGGATAACTTCACATTTCTCTACATTATATTCCATTTGCCATGTTCTTGCCATTCACTTAGCCTGTCTTTATCCCCTTGAAGCCTCTTTGCATCCTCCTCACAACTTACAGTCCCACCTAGCTTTGTATCATCAGCAAACTTGGATATATTACATTTGGTCACCTCATCCAAATCATTGATGTAGATTGTGAATAGCTGAGGCCCAAGCACTGGTCCTTACGGTACTCCACTAGTTACAGCCTACCAACCCAAAAATGACCCGTTTATTCCTACTCTCTGTTTTCTGTCCATTAACCAATCCTCAGTCCATGCTCGTATATTACCCCCAATCCCATGAGATCCTAATTTTGTTTAATAACCTCTTGTGTGGCACCTTATCGAATGCCTTCTGAAAATCCAAATACACCACATCCACTGGTTCCCCCTTATCTATTCTGCTAGTTACAACCTCAAAAAACTCTTAACAGATTCGTCAAACATGATTTCCCTTTCATAAATCTGTGTTGACTCTGCCCAACCCTATTATTCAAAGTGCCCTGTTACCATGTCCTTAATAGATTCTCGCATTTTCCCTACTACTGATGTCAGGCTAACTGGCCTGTAGTTCCCTGTTTTCTTTCTCCCTTCTTTCTTAAATAGTGGGGTTACATTTGCTACCTTCCAATCTGTGGGAACTGTTCTAGAATCTATGGAGTTTTGGAAAATGACAACCAATGCATCCACTATCTCTATAGCCACCTCTTTCAAAGTCCTAGGATGCAGGCCATCAGACCCAGGGGATTTATCGGCTCTCAGTCCCATTATTATTTTATTACTAATACTAATTTCTTTCAGTTCCTCGTTCTCTCTAGAGCCTTGGTTCTCTACTATTTCTGGGAATTTTTTTTGACAGACACAAAGTGTTTGTTTAATTTCTCTGCCATTTCTTTATTCCCCGTTATAATTTCTCCGTCTCGGCCTGTAAGGGACCCACATTTACTTTGGCTAATCTTTTCCTTTTTACATACCTAGAGAAGCTTTTACAGTCTGTTTTTATGTCTTGCTAGTTTACTCTCATTCTATTTTCTTTTTCTTTATCAATATCTTGGTCCTCCTTTGCTGAATTCTAAAATCCTTCCAATCCTCAGGCTTACTACTCTCTTTGACAACATCATAAGCCTCTTCCTTTGATCTAATACTATCTTTAACTTCTCTTGTTAGCCAAAGTTGGACCACTTTTCCTGTGGGGTTTTTGTGCCTTAAAGGAATGTATATTTGTTGTAAATTATGTATTAATTCTTTAAATGCTAGCCATTGCTTCTCTACCATCATACCTTTTTAATGTAATTTCCCAATCTACCTTAGCCAGCTCACCACTCATATTGCAGCACAATAACCCCCCCCACTCGTACAGTAGTTTGCTTTGTTTAGATTTAAGACCCTAGTTTTGGATTTAACTAAATCACTTTCAAATGCAATATAAAATTCTATCGTGCTCAGATCTCTGGGACTTGAACGCACAACCTTCTGACTCAAGCGAGAGTGCTACCCAGTGCCACAGAATGGTAATTATAGCTGAAGTTGAAAGGGATGATGAAATGAAAGATCTTTCTGGGAATTGAGTGGGTCATTGCCTCCCATCAAGAAGACGGACAGGCAGCCTTACATTCTGGGCAATATTAATTATAACCATAGCAAAAACAAAATTGCAGTAGAAAATAAGAATTTGCATGTCTACAGAGTTGCTTATGCTGCAAATGATGTCAGAGAATTTACGGAGCAGAGTTAAAGGTGGGCACCGAGCAGGGCGGAAGAAGGGGGAGTTAGTAAGCTGGGGGTGGGTGATTTATTTTTGGAGGCTTCTGAAGCCAGGAAGGAGGAGAAAGAACATATCAAAAGTACAGGGAAAAAATGAATCTGATCAGCACAAAACAGAGTCCAACTGCCATTTTTCAGCCTGTTGAATGGTAAGGATGAAGAGATCGATATGCTCCGACAGTAGCCATGACCACATTGATCTTTGACAGACAAATCTAGAAATGGGGAAGGACGGTGTCCCAACAGAGCGTAACTGCATATGTAAACTTCCACAGTGTGCTGAGGATTAACACATTAAACCTCCAACAAATAGCCCTCAGTGCAGCATACAAAAGGCATGCAAGCCATAGTTTCTTGGTAAACAATTCATGGCACTTAACCATAAATCCAATATGGTTTGTCCGTTCTTGCGACGTGCTTTACATATTTCTGTACCCAATATTTGGCAAGGTATTGAAAAAATCTTCTATGGGAATAATGACAAGCACCCTATAAAAGCTAAATGTATATTTTTTAACCCTTAGGACAAAGTTCATATCCCTGGTGCTATTTACCTGTCTGTGAAATTTGACTCTCATTGTGTGTCTGAGGATGGCTGTGACGAGTTGTTGATGTCCAGCAGCAGTGACTACAAGCAAGATCGCCATACGTTCAGCGGATCATCACACAAGTGGATTGACTTTGACATTCCAGGTAGAATTTTCATGCAATCTGCCAGTCATTGTTTCAAGTCTGTGTGTCCTCATCAGGGTACAGAAAGGAATATTTTTTAACAATTTGATTCCAAGCATGTACCAGTTGAAGCCTATGCTACTGAGGCCCTGACCAGTATTTTTCAATCCCAATTGCAGCACAATAACCCCCCCTGACCCCAAACGAGTCTCGTATTCCATGTACGATCAGAGTGACTCTGCAACAGGAGTCATTTTGTACATTGTAATTAAAGAAAAAAACAAATGTTTAAATTTCCTGCAATACAGATTGGATAAACGATTAGAGAGAAAGAAAGATTTGTATTTCTGTAGCGCCTTTCACAACCTCAGGACGTCCTAAAGCGCTTTACAGCCAATGAAGTACTTTTGAAGTGTAGTCACTTGTAACGTGGGAAGATTGCAGGCTTTCATTATAATTGTGAAAATTCCAGCTACTTTTCACAATCGGCTCCTGTAAATTAACCCTGACAGGTGAATAAAATGTTGTTGAAACTGGTTATTTACTGAACACAAATGCACTGTAGTCCTATGGGACTTTCCGATCAGAGCAGACAGATAGAATCTTGGTGAAATTACTTGTCCAACGGATGGTGATTTGCAGTGGAGTGCCCTCTTGCCCAGCAATAGGTGTAAGCTTGAACCACCTGCACTTAATAGTTGCAGTACACCTTCAGAATACATTTGCTGTGGTCGGATTAGCGGAGAGATCAACTGGGAGATCGAAGCCTGAATCCCAACCGGGAGATCGAAGCCTGAATCCCCACCGGGAGATCGAAGCCTGAATCCCCACCGGGAGATCGACGCCTGAATCCCAACCGGGAGATCGACGCCTGAATCCCCACCGGGAGATCGAAGCCTGAATCCCCACCGGGAGATCGAAGCCTGAATCCCAACCGGGAGATCGAAGCCTGAATCCCAACCGGGAGATCGACGCCTGAATCCCCACCGGGAGATCGACGCCTGAATCCCAACCGGGAGATCGACGCCTGAATCCCCACCGGGAGATCGAAGCCTGAATCCCCACCGGGAGATCGAAGCCTGAATCCCAACCGGGAGATCGAAGCCTGAATCCCAACCGGGAGATCGAAGCCTGAATCCCAACCGGGAGATCGACGCCTGAATCCCCACCGGGAGATCGACGCCTGAATCCCAACCGGGAGATCGAAGCCTGAATCCCAACTGGGAGATCGAAGCCTGAATCCCAACCGGGAGATCGACGCCTGAATCCCAACCGGGAGATCGAAGCCTGAATCCCAACTGGGAGATCGAAGCCTGAATCCCAACCGGGAGATCGAAGCCTGAATCCCCACCGGGAGATCGAAGCCTGAATCCCCACCGGGAGATCGACGCCTGAATCCCCACCGGGAGATCGACGCCTGAATCCCCACCGGGAGATCGAAGCCTGAATCCCCACCGGGAGATCGACGCCTGAATCCCCACCGGGAGATCGAAGCCTGAATCCCAACCGGGAGATCGAAGCCTGAATCCCCACCGGGAGATCGACGCCTGAATCCCAACCGGGAGATCGAAGCCTGAATCCCAACCGGGAGATCGAAGCCTGAATCCCCACCGGGAGATCGAAGCCTGAATCCCAACCGGGAGATCGAAGCCTGAATCCCCACCGGGAGATCGACGCCTGAATCCCCAACCGGGAGATCGACGCCTGAATCCCAACCGGGAGATCGACGCCTGAATCCCAACCGGGAGATCGACGCCTGAATCCCAACCGGGAGATCGACGCCTGAATCCCAACCGGGAGATCGAAGCCTGAATCCCAACCGGGAGATCGAAGCCTGAATCCCCACCGGGAGATCGAAGCCTGAATCCCCACCGGGAGATCGACGCCTGAATCCCAACTGGGAGATCGAAGCCTGAATCCCCACCGGGAGATCGACGCCTGAATCCCCACCGGGAGATCGACGCCTGAATCCCCACCGGGAGATCGAAGCCTGAATCCCCACCGGGAGATCGACGCCTGAATCCCAACCGGGAGATCGACGCCTGAATCCCCACCGGGAGATCGAAGCCTGAATCCCAACCGGGAGATCGACGCCTGAATCCCCACCGGGAGATCGAAGCCTGAATCCCCAGCGGGAGATCGAAGCCTGAATCCCAACCGGGAGATCGAAGCCTGAATCCCCACCGGGAGATCGAAGCCTGAATCCCCACCGGGAGATCGACGCCTGAATCCCAACCGGGAGATCGACGCCTGAATCCCCAACCGGGAGATCGAAGCCTGAATCCCCACCGGGAGATCGACGCCTGAATCCCCAACCGGGAGATCGAAGCCTGAATCCCCACCGGGAGATCGAAGCCTGAATCCCCACCGGGAGATCGACGCCTGAATCCCAACTGGGAGATCGACGCCTGAATCCCCAACCGGGAGATCGAAGCCTGAATCCCCACCGGGAGATCGAAGCCTGAATCCCCACCGGGAGATCGACGCCTGAATCCCCACCGGGAGATCGAAGCCTGAATCCCCACCGGGAGATCGACGCCTGAATCCCCACCGGGAGATCGAAGCCTGAATCCCAACCGGGAGATCGACGCCTGAATCCCCACCGGGAGATCGAAGCCTGAATCCCAACCGGGAGATCGAAGCCTGAATCCCCACCGGGAGATCGACGCCTGAATCCCAACCGGGAGATCGAAGCCTGAATCCCCACCGGGAGATCGAAGCCTGAATCCCCACCGGGAGATCGACGCCTGAATCCCCACCGGGAGATCGAAGCCTGAATCCCAACCGGGAGATCGAAGCCTGAATCCCCACCGGGAGATCGACGCCTGAATCCCAACCGGGAGATCGAAGCCTGAATCCCCACCGGGAGATCGACGCCTGAATCCCCACCGGGAGATCGAAGCCTGAATCCCCACCGGGAGATCGAAGCCTGAATCCCCACCGGGAGATCGACGCCTGAATCCCCACCGGGAGATCGAAGCCTGAATCCCAACCGGGAGATCGAAGCCTGAATCCCAACCGGGAGATCGAAGCCTGAATCCCAACCGGGAGATCGAAGCCTGAATCCCAACCGGGAGATCGACGCCTGAATCCCAACCGGGAGATCGAAGCCTGAATCCCAACCGGGAGATCGACGCCTGAATCCCAACCGGGAGATCGAAGCCTGAATCCCCACCGGGAGATCGACGCCTGAATCCCCACCGGGAGATCGAAGCCTGAATCCCCACCGGGAGATCGAAGCCTGAATCCCAACCGGGAGATCGAAGCCTGAATCCCCACCGGGAGATCGACGCCTGAATCCCAACCGGGAGATCGACGCCTGAATCCCAACCGGGAGATCGAAGCCTGAATCCCCACCGGGAGATCGAAGCCTGAATCCCAACCGGGAGATCGACGCCTGAATCCCAACCGGGAGATCGACGCCTGAATCCCAACCGGGAGATCGAAGCCTGAATCCCCACCGGGAGATCGACGCCTGAATCCCAACCGGGAGATCGAAGCCTGAATCCCCACCGGGAGATCGACGCCTGAATCCCCACCGGGAGATCGACGCCTGAATCCCCACCGGGAGATCGAAGCCTGAATCCCCACCGGGAGATCGAAGCCTGAATCCCCACCGGGAGATCGAAGCCTGAATCCCCACCGGGAGATCGAAGCCTGAATCCCCACCGGGAGATCGAAGCCTGAATCCCCACCGGGAGATCGAAGCCTGAATCCCAACCGGGAGATCGAAGCCTGAATCCCAACCGGGAGATCGAAGCCTGAATCCCCACCGGGAGATCGAAGCCTGAATCCCAACCGGGAGATCGAAGCCTGAATCCCAACCGGGAGATCGAAGCCTGAATCCCCACCGGGAGAGCGAAGCCTGAATCCCCACCGGGAGATCGACGCCTGAATCCCAACCGGGAGATGGAAGCCTGAATCCCCACCGGGAGAGCGAAGCCTGAATCCCCACCGGGAGAGCGAAGCCTGAATCCCCACCGGGAGATCGAAGCCTGAATCCCCACCGGGAGATCGAAGCCTGAATCCCCACCGGGAGATCGAAGCCTGAATCCCCACCGGGAGATCGAAGCCTGAATCCCCACCGGGAGATCGAAGCCTGAATCCCCACCGGGAGATCGAAGCCTGAATCCCCACCGGGAGATCGACGCCTGAATCCCAACCGGGAGATCGAAGCCTGAATCCCAACCGGGAGATCGAAGCCTGAATCCCAACCGGGAGATCGAAGCCTGAATCCCCACTGGGAGATCGACGCCTGAATCCCAACCGGGAGATCGAAGCCTGAATCCCCACTGGGAGATCGACGCCTGAATCCCAACCGGGAGATCGAAGCCTGAATCCCCACCGGGAGATCGAAGCCTGAATCCCCACCGGGAGATCGACGCCTGAATCCCCACCGGGAGATCGAAGCCTGAATCCCCACCGGGAGATCGAAGCCTGAATCCCCACCGGGAGATCGAAGCCTGAATCCCAACCGGGAGATCGAAGCCTGAATCCCCACCGGGAGATCGACGCCTGAATCCCCACCGGGAGATCGACGCCTGAATCCCCACCGGGAGATCGACGCCTGAATCCCAACCGGGAGATCGAAGCCTGAATCCCCACCGGGAGATCGAAGCCTGAATCCCCACCGGGAGATCGAAGCCTGAATCCCAACCGGGAGATCGAAGCCTGAATCCCCACCGGGAGATCGAAGCCTGAATCCCCACCGGGAGATCGAAGCCTGAATCCCCACCGGGAGATCGAAGCCTGAATCCCCACCGGGAGATCGAAGCCTGAATCCCCACCGGGAGATCGAAGCCTGAATCCCAACCGGGAGATCGAAGCCTGAATCCCAACCGGGAGATCGACGCCTGAATCCCCACCGGGAGATCGAAGCCTGAATCCCCACCGGGAGATCGACGCCTGAATCCCCACCGGGAGATCGAAGCCTGAATCCCCAACCGGGAGATCGAAGCCTGAATCTCCACCGGGAGATCGAAGTCTGAATCTCCACCGGGAGATCGACGCCTGAACCCCCACCGGGAGATCGAAGCCTGAATCCCCACCGGGAGATCGAAGCCTGAATCCCCACCGGGAGATCGAAGCCTGAATCCCCACCGGGAGATCGACGCCTGAATCCCCACCGGGAGATCGAAGCCTGAATCCCAACCGGGAGATCGACGCCTGAATCCCCACCGGGAGATCGAAGCCTGAATCCCCACCGGGAGATCGAAGCCTGAATCCCAACCGGGAGATCGACGCCTGAATCCCAACCGGGAGATCGAAGCCTGAATCCCCACCGGGAGATCGAAGCCTGAATCCCCACCGGGAGATCGACGCCTGAACCCCCACCGGGAGATCGAAGCCTGAATCCCCACCGGGAGATCGAAGCCTGAATCCCCACCGGGAGATCGAAGCCTGAATCCCAACCGGGAGATCGAAGCCTGAATCCCAACCGGGAGATCGACGCCTGAATCCCAACCGGGAGATCGACGCCTGAATCCCCACCGGGAGATCGAAGCCTGAATCCCCACCGGGAGATCGAAGCCTGAATCCCCACCGGGAGATCGAAGCCTGAATCCCCACCGGGAGATCGACGCCTGAATCCCCACCGGGAGATCGAAGCCTGAATCCCCACCGGGAGATCGACGCCTGAATCCCCACCGGGAGATCGAAGCCTGAATCCCCACCGGGAGATCGAAGCCTGAATCCCCACCGGGAGATCGAAGCCTGAATCCCAACCGGGAGAGCGACGCCTGAATCCCACTGCTTACTGGTGTTTCCACACTGGTTTCCTGTGGAAGTTGTGTGCTTTGTTGGAGCTGGGTTGTTGGAGTGAAGACTGTACTGGTGATAATGGGTAAGCCCTTTCCTGCACTACTCACATACACTTCAAGCGGTCAACAATGCCTCTGTTAATGCTGTCTGTATCGATGCCTTTGTGCTGGACCAACCTGTTCTAACTGTGGGAGAGTAAGAGTAGGGCATAAGAACTGACTTTGGAGGGGAAAAAATTGAAGGTGGGGGAGGTGAGGGGAGGGGGTTTAAGCGCCAACATGGACCATTAAATCTACAATAGTGCTTAGGATAACTGCTGTTACAAATTCCTGGTCAGTTGTCAGTCGTTTTCTTGCGTGCCCTGAAGGCCAACTTGTTCAGGAAGGTGACTTTGACTGCTCTGTATCCACTGGTGCAGTAGCGGGACCCAGGAGTGTAACAGTGAAACTCCCTTGTGATCTGGACTGGATCTCAATGTCTTACGCAGCTGTACTCCTTCAATGTCTGAAGTTGGACTGTTAACGCTGAGTGAGGCGAAGTTTGAATTGTAAGCTGCTTTACAGTAGGTACATTTACGCAGAACAATGAGAATGACGCAAATTGTTCGATATAATCATTACAATTTATGGCCGTGTACTGTTACAAAAATAAAAAGCAAGAGCACTAGCTCACTCCAGTGGGTCTAACTCGACATCTCGACAAAGCACAATCTCTCTTCACCTTGGGCTACTGTTTGCTGCTTCGGAGCCTCTGTGTTGCTCTGATTTTTAAATCCTCTCTCTCAGCCCCCACAGAGATCAAAAAAAGGTTCCAACACCCATCTGTGGTGTCTCTCTGAATAACCAGACATGACTAATGAAATATCCATTATTGCATTCTCTGAAAGGACTTTAAAAAAAAAAAAAAAAATTCATTCTCGGGCTGTGGCCGTCCCTGGCAAGGCTGACATTTAATGCCCGCCCCTAGAGTTACAACTGAGTTTCTTGCTCGACCACTTCAGAGGGCAGCTCAGAGTCCACCTCGTTGGTGTGGGACTGGAGTCACAGCTGGGCCAGACCGGGTAAGGAACCTGTTGGGTTTTTACGACAATCCTATAACGTCATGGTCAGCTTTATGAATACAAATTCTCAAACTGCCATGCTGAGATTCTCTGGATTGTTGGTCTAAGCCTCTGGATTACTGTTCCAGTAACATTACTACATTACCGTATTGTAGTTGTCCTACTGATCCACAACTCCGCATGAGGGTATCTTGAGAAACTAGCCCCTATTGCTAAAAACACCATCTTCACATAGCTCCTGTCCAAGTCCTATCTGCAACAAAAAAAAACTACTAGAGACTTGAACCGTGACAATTCCAACCTCCAGGCGGGAGATTTTAGAGGTACAGAATGAGATGGGTTGCATATTTCGTATTCAGCCACATCTTTCACCAAAGAATGGGTGATGCACGGATGTCGATTGCCTGTTTATTTCTTAAATCAAAAAAATTAAACATTCTTGAAGCACTAATTGGCACGTCTACGGGTAGCTTTATTTTTTTGTCTATCTGTTTTCCACAACAACATTGAGTTTTTTTAGTGGTAAGTTTCTCACCTGTCATATGGACACTAGTATTTTTTATTTCTTCCAGGCGATACACTGTATTACAGGTTTACATCCGACCTGGACACCAATGATTGGGGTTACAAGTTCACAGTGACAGGAGGCCACCGTGGGCGGTTCCTGACTGGTGAGTGCATTGGTACATGGGGGGAAAATAACCTGCTTTCTCTTAGTTTATCATCTTTTCTCATTCACTTTCTCTTTTTTTCTCCCTCACACTCTTCTGTACTCTTCCTCTTCTGTTCTCTCTCTCTCTCTCTCTTTCACTTCCATTATCCATCCCCTCTCTCTTATTCTCTGTCATCTCTCTCTCTCTGCCGTTTCTCTTCTGTTATCTCCGTCCCCCCTCTTTTCTGTTCTCTCCCTCTCTCCTGTTATCTTCTGTCCTCTCTCACTTCTGTGTCCGCTCTTTTATTTTCTGTTCTGTATTTTCTCTCTCGCATTCTCAAATCCGCTAAGTGGCATTTTCTTGAGTCTGCTAAAAGCTGTAGTGCCCCATGCATAGAATTGCGAACTTCAATATTTTTGGTCGTGTGGTCAAGTAAATGATGGAGATGAATTAATTAACAATCCTTATTTTTAATTGATAATATGACTGGAGTCTGTCTTTAATTTAAATGTGATTTTTTTTTTTTAATGCATCTTCTCACCCACATACGCAGTTTTCTATAACATTTACTCCACTAATTGGAGCAGGTGGCTGGACCTACTAAAGTGATTTGTATGTAACGCTGTACCATGTAACTGAGGCTTGTCGTGTTGAAGCATTCGGCCCATTTGCCACCTCCTTTTAATAGCCTAATGGCAATTCCACAGCACGGTATGTGGGTGCTGCACTATTGGTTACATAGTGCAGCTGAACTTCTGAATTTCAGAGGTGAGTTCCTGCAGTTATTTCTCTTCATATAGGCTCCTGTTCAGACCCTGATGATGTGTTCCTTTCTCTCTCTCCAGGGTTTGAGATACTCAAGCAAATGCTATCGGAGGAGAGGATTCTCCCACATCTTCCACTAGCTGAAATTTGGGAGTGGCAAGTGGGTGTGGCCTGTCAGCAAATGGGGCATCAACGACTAAAGGCAGTTCATCTGCTTTTGAAGATATTACAGTGCGCCTCTCACAGGTATAGCAGCAGTCCTGAAGCGGAAAGAGCTCAATTCATACATGTCTTTATTATATGTTAAAATTGCTGCGTGCACCACAAAATTCCCTTTCAAACTGCCTGTCATCTTATCTGGTGATAGGGTGCAAGTCAGTTGGAGGGGGACCAGTAAGTTACTTCAGCTGGGCGAGGAGGTGCAGGCCTTTGCCCAGGCTCTTGGAGTCCATCAGTTAGTTTGTGTCTCCTATGTCTAGTTACACATGAGACAACCCATTTCTTCCATTGCTCTCTGTCCAAAGCAAGTTATTTGACTCCAGTCAGTGTGTCATCTTGCCTCGCATCCAGCAGATGATGTTTATATTTGCCCGTCTCTAACAGATCCGTTGCCACAATGAACGCCATTTTTACGTGGACAGGTCTTTAGCCTGACACTCAAGCTCCTACCAGGAGGGTGGTGCACTGCCTTTAAGAACACACTAAGAACAGGGTACTTGACGCTTCGAAAAGACAAGCAGAATGGAAAAGGAGGGGGAGTCGCCCTGTTAAGAAAGGCTGACAGAAGGACAGTTGAGAGAAAGGATTTTGGCTCGGAAGATCAGGAAGTAGAATCAGTATGGGTGAAGATAAGTAATAACAAGGGGCGGAAAACACTGGTAGCTGTACCGTTGGACAGAATATTAATCAAGAAATAATAGGGGCTTGCAACAAAAGTAAAGCAATAATCATGGGGGACTTTAATCTTTAAATAGACTGGACAAATCAAATTGGCAAAGGTAGTCTGGAGGACGAGTTAATGGAATGCATTCAGGACAGTTTCCTAGAACAATAAGTGATGGAACCAACCAGGGAACAGGCTATTATAGATCTTGTATTGTGTAATGAGGCAGGGTTAATTAGCAATCTCATAGTAAAGGATCCTCTGGAACAAAGTGATCATAATATGATAGAATTTCACATTGAGTTTGAGAGTGAAATACTTCAGTCTGAAACAAGAGTTGTAAACTTAAATAATGCCAATTACATAGGTCTGAGGGGCGAGTTGGCCAAGGTAGATTGGAAAAATAGATTACAAGGTATGGTGGTAGATAAGCAGTGACTAGCATATAAAGAAATATTTCATAATTCTCAACAAAAAAATTCCATTGAAAAACAAAAGAAAGAGAAAACTTGCAAGAAATATAAAAGCAAATTGTAAGAGCTTCTACAAGTATGTTAAAAGGAAGAGAGTAGCAGAAGTAAACGTTGGTCCCTTAGAGGCTGAGACCGGAGAAATTATTATGGGGAATAAGGAAATGGCAGAAACGTTAAACAAATATTTTTTATCTGTCTTCACAGTTGAAGACACAAAAAGTATAACAAAAATGGTGGGGAACCAAGGGTCGAATGAGGGTGAGGAACTTAACGTAATTAATATAAGTAGAGAAAAGTACTAGAGAAACTAATGGGAATAAAAGCCGACAAATCCCCTGGTCCTGACGGTCTACATCCTAGGGTTCTAAAAGAGGTGGCTGCAGAGATGGTGGATGCATTGGTTCTGATCTTCCAAAGTTCCCTAGATTCTAGAACGGTCCCAGCGGATTGGAAGGTAGCAAATGTAACACCACTATTCAAGAAAGGAGGGAGAGAGAAAACAGGGAACTACAGGCCAGTTAGCCTGACCTCTGTCGTTGGGAAAATGCTGGAATCCATTGTTAAGGAAGTGGTATCAGGGCATTTAGAAAATCATAACATGATTAGTCAGAGTCAACATGGTTTTATGAAAGAGAAATCATGTTTGACAAATTTGAGTTTTTTGATGATGTAACTAGCAGGGTAGATAAAGGGGAACCAGTGGATGTATTCTATTTGGATTTCCAAAAGACATTCAATAAAGTGCCACATAAAAGGTTATTACACAAGATAAGGGCTTCTGGGGTTGGGGGTAATATAGTAACATGGATAGAGGATTGGTTAACAGAGTAAGGGATAAAGGGATCTTTTTCAGGTTGGCAGGCTGTAACTAGTGGGGTGCTGCAAGGATCAGTGTTGGGGCCTCAGCTATTCACAATCTATATTAATGACCTAGATGAAGGGACCGAGTGTAATGTATCCAAGTTTGCTGATAATACAAGGCTAGGTGGGACAGTAAGCTGTGAGGCGAACACAAAGGGATATAGATAGACTAAGTGAGTGGGCAGTGAGGTGGCAGATGGAGTATAATGTAGGCAAATGTGAGGTTATTCACTTTGGTAGGAAGAATAGAAAAACAGAATATTTTTTAAATGGTGAGAAACTTTCAAATGTTGGTGTTCAGAGAGATTTGGGTGTCCTCGTGCAAGAAACACAGAAAGCTAGCCTGCAGGTACAGCAAGCAATAAGGAAGGCAAATGGCATGTTGGCCTTTATTGCAAGGGGGGTTGGGGTACAAGAGTAAGGAAGTCTTGCTACAATTGTACAGGGCCTTGGTGAGACCACACCTGGAGTACTGGGCACAGTTTTGGTCTCCTTATCTAAGGAAGGATATACTTGCCTTGGAGGCGGTGCAACGAAGGTTCACTAGATTGATTCCTGGGATGAGAGGGTTGTCCTATGAGGAGAGATTGTGTAGAATGGGCCGATACTCTCTGGAGTTTAGAAGAATGAGAGGTGATCTCATTGAAACATACAAGATTCTGAAGGGGATTGACAGGGTAGATGCTAAGAGGTTGTTTCCCCTGGATGGAGTGTCTAGAACTGGGGGGGCATAGTCTCGGGATAAGGGACCGAGATGAGGAGGAATTTCTTCACTCAGGGTTGTTTATCTTTGGAATTCTCTGCCCCAGAGGGCTGTGGATGCTGAGTCTTTGATTTATTCAAGGCTGAGATCAATAGATTTTTGGACTCTAGGGGAATCGAGGGATATGGATATCGGGCGGGAAAGTGGAGTTGAGGTCGATTATCAGCCATGATCTTATTGAATGGCGGAGCAGGCTCAATGGGCTGTACGGCCTACTCCTGCTCCAATTTCTTATGTGTAGTGCCAAAGGACTGGCGGATAGCTAACATAATACCTATATTTAAGAAGGGAAATAGAATATGTCCAGGGAATTTAAGAAGGGAAATAGAACGTCCAGGGAATTATAGACCAGTCAGCTTAACATCGGTGCTAGAAAAAATAATGTAATCCCTACTAAAGTAGAAAATAGAAAAATATCTAGAAACCAAAAATATAATGAATAGTCGGCATGGATTTCAAAGGGGTAAGTCTTGCTTGACCAACCTCATTGAAATCTTTGAAGAGGTAACAGAGAGAGTAGACAAGGGTCAAGGATAATGCAGTCAATGCCATTTATCTAGATTTCTAAAAGGCCTTCGATAAGGTGACACATAAAAGACGAATGAATAAGGTCAGAGCATGCGGAGACAGTACAAGTATCAGAACGGATAGCTAGCTGGCTATAAGACAGAAAGCAAACAGTAGGGGTAAAGGGTAGCTATTTAGAGTGGCAGAAGGTAGAAAGTGGGGTCCCACGAGGATCAATGCTGGGTCCAATGTTGTTCACAATTTAGACTTTGGAATCAAAAACACAATTTCTAAATTTGCAGATGACTTCAAATTGCGGGGGGCAGGTGGGTGTGTGGAAATAGCCAATACTGAGGAGGACTGCAGCAAATTACAAGAGAACATTAATAAACTTGTAGAATGGCCATTTAATTGACAAATGAATTTCAACATAGATAAGTGTGAGGTATTACATGTTGGTAAGAAAAATAGGTCAATTATTACTTGGAAAAATAAGAATCAAAATGGGGTAGAGGAGCAAAGGGATCTGGGAGTACAAATACACAAATCACTAACAGTAGCGACGCAGGTTAATAAGGCCATAAACAAAAAGCAAACCAAGCACTAGGGTTTATTTCTAGAGGGAGAGAATTGAAAATTAAAGAAGTTATGCTAAACTTGTATTGAACCTTGGTTAGACCACACTTGGAGTACTGTCTACAGTTCTGGTCGCCATTTTATAAAGAGGATATAGAGGCACTGGAAAAGTGCAAAAAAGGTTTATAAGGATGATACCACAATTGCAAGGTTATACCTATCTGGAAAGGATGAACAGGCTGGGTCTCTTTTCTCTTGAAAAGAGAACATAAGAATGAGGAGCAGGAGTAGGCCCTCCGGCCCTTCGAGCCTGCTTCACCATTCAATAAGATCATGGCTGATCTTCGACCTTAACTCCACTTTCTCACCCGATCCCCATAGAGTCCAAAAATCTATCTATCTCAACCTTGAATATACTCGATGATTCAGCATCCACAGCCCTCTGGGGCAGAGAATTCCAAAGATTCACAACCCTCTGAGTGAAGAAATTCCTCTTCACCTCAGTCCTGAATGGCTGACCCCTTATCCTGAGACTGTGCCCCCTAGTTTTGGACTCTCCAACCAGGGGAAACAACCTCTTAGCATCTTACCGTGTCAATCCCCCTCCATCTTTTATGTTTCAATGAGATCACCTCTCATTCTTCTAAACTCCAGAGAGTATA
This sequence comes from Somniosus microcephalus, assembly GCF_052327205.1. NCBI lineage: Eukaryota > Metazoa > Chordata > Chondrichthyes > Squaliformes > Somniosidae > Somniosus > Somniosus microcephalus. The sequence goes on from NC_141008.1 coordinate 12,391,389, forward strand.
GGCTCAATCTCTCCTCCATAGGGCAGCCCTCTCATCCCAGGGCTCAATCAAGTGAACCTTTGTTGCACCGCCTCTAAGGCATGTATGTCCGTTCTCCGATAAGGAGACCAAAACTGTGCACAGTACTCCAGGTGTCGTCTCTCAAAATCCCTGTACAATTGTAGCAAGACTTCCTTACTCTTGTACTCCACCCCCTTGCAATAAAGGCCAACATGCCATTTGCCTTCCTAAGGCTGAGGGTGACCTAATAGAGGTCTTTAAAATTATGAAATGTTTTGATAGAGTGGATACAGAGAGAATGTTTCCACTTGTGGGGAAGAACAGAACGAGAGGCCATCAATATAAGATAGTCACCAAGAAATCCAATAGGGAATTCAGAAGAATCGTCTTTACCCAGAGAGTGGTGAGAATGTGGAACTCACTACCACAGGGAGTGGTTGAGTTAATGGTATAAATGCTTTTAAGGGGAAGCTAGATAAGCTTATGAGGGAGAAGGGAATTGTTGTGTTTCAAGGGGTTTTATACCCTTACCTATATAACAATTAAGAAGGACTCCGGGGTGGAGAGTTTAGTTAACGGCCATTTTATTTACAATGTGCTTCTTCACTCAATGCACTACATTTCCCATAGTGCATTGCAAATCACCACTACGGTATCCCATGTGGGACAATTCTAATACACATTCAAAATACACAACAGGAATAGAGGGTTATGCTGATGGAGTTAGATGAGGAAGAATGGGAAGAGGCTCGAGTGGAGCATAAACTTTGGCACGGACAATTGGCCTGTTTCTATGCTGCATATTCTATGTAAAAAGTTTCTAAGTAAATGAAGAACCTTTTAAAATGGGTTATCACATTGGCAAAGCCTGACGTAGGTGTTTTTGATATATTTTGAGACAAAATGTTGCAATCCACTCAGGGGTATGTATGTGTATACAAATAGAGAAAGATATCTCTCAAAAATAACATTTAATGTCCATAGCATTTGTTTCATGATGGTTAATTTGAATTACTGGATAATTCTAATTTTTTATGCAAAATCTGATTTTTGAATCCTCAGGAGTAAACTCTTCAACATTGTAACACCTGAAAGTCTGGCCTCTAACCTGTTGCACACCAATAGGATAAAATATAATGATTGGCTCAAATAACCTCTTAATTACTAATAATGAGTCTGATTTTGCAAATAAATTCAAAGTGTGACTGAAGAATCCGAAAACCAAGCTACCCAGTCCTTCATTTAATTTCAAAGCTACTGTTCACAAACCCAACCAATCAAATAACTCATTATTTCTCCCTCCTCGCTTTGGTTGACATTTTAAATTATATATTGTACAGCTAAAAGTGACATTAAAAAAAAGCTTAATTGTGCTGAATAAAAATACTCCAGTTGCTATAAATGTGGTCATTCAATTATCTGCATAAGCCTGGCCTTCTGCCTGGGTCCCGAGGCTAGAATCATGAATTTCACCTGGGCTTTGGGTGCTGGGAGTTTCTGGTTGCTGTGGTCAAATTGTGTCTGGGAGCGGTGCATCATGACAGTCATGCTTTGTGGGACCAGAGTACACCATGACGACCCACGTCACACGACAATCCTACAGAAAAGGACGAGGGAGCTATATCTGCAGTGAACAAATATGTGGGCATTTTCTGATTGACGGTACTTTAACACTGATGGCAATTCATTGATTTTACATGGGTTTCTTCCAGTGTTAAAATAACACTGGTCAGAGAATAGAGTTTATCATGGGTGTTGGTTTGTACTCTGCTCCTGTGGAACTACAGTGCCATGGGATAGTCTAATGTGAAATGGGTTTGAACAGCCTAAATCCAGTGCCCAGTGGCCCTTGATCCACAACACAAAACACTGCTGCGAGCCCATGCCCACTATGAGCTGGATTTAGAGTGTCCAGACAGTTAGTGTGTGACAAGTAAATGTTGCACTAATGTAGTATTATGGGTTTTTTCTAGGTTTAGTACTTAGTAATAAAAACAGAAAATGCTGGAAATATTCAGCAGGTCAGGCTCCGGAGAGAGAGAAACAAAGTTAACATTGTTCAAGAAAGGGTGTAAGGACCATCCTAGTAACATCAGTGGTGGGTAAAGTTTTAGAAACAATAATCAAGGAAAAAATTAACGGGCACTTGGAGAGGTTTAAGCTGGCACAGACTTGATGGGTCGAATGGCCTCCTGTGCCGTATGACTATTTCGGGTCGATGACCTTTTGTCAGAACTAGAAAAAGTTAAAGATGTAACAGATTTTAAGCAAGTGCAGGGGCAGAGAAAGTGTGGGGGGACGGAAAGAACAAAAGGGAAGGTCTGATGGGGTGGAAGGCAGGAGTGATTAAATGACAAAAGGTATGATTGTACAGGAAACTCTCGTTTAAACGGCACCTAAATATCCAGAATTCTCTCTTAACCGGCAAAATTCATACTCCGAAAACAACACCTCAATAACCGGCAATGTTGCCGAGTCCGAGTCTCCCGCGGTGGCCGAGTTAGTCAGTGGGGGGTAGTTCTCCAAACTGCCACTACTCGGCTTCTTGGCGCTGTCGGAAGTCGGAACACCTCAATAACAGGAGTCTGACTCTTTGTTAAAAATAGCCTCGGTAGATAACTTTCTCTGTCATCCGGAATTTTTAATCAACCGGCACCATCCCGGTCCCGTCGGTGCCGGGTACCAGAGTTTCCTGTACAAAGTAAAAGGAGATGGTAATGGGACAAGTAAAGAAACAAAAGATGGGTCTAGAAGAGGTGTAAATGGGAATAGCCGAATTACCAACAGCTGCCATCTGAAAATATTGGGGCCGAGGTTATAGTCTGAAATTGTTGAACTCTGTTGAGTGCAGAAGGCTGTAAAGTGCCTAATCGAAAAATGAGGTGCTGTTCTCCGAGCTTACGTTGACCTTTGTTGGAACAGTGTAAGAGGCCGAGAACAGAGGTCAGAGTGGGAGTGGAGCGGAGAATTAAGTGACTTAGTGTTGGTGTTGGGTACAAAAAGTGAGAAATGATCCATTCTCTAGCATTGATATCTATTGCTTGACATTAAAATGATCTCCTTGCCCAAAAAAGGTTTTGGATAAATTGATATGTTTTAGTGCAGCACGTGTACAGTCCAGTCCATGGCAGGAAGTCCACTTTTAGTCTGCAGTTGCCATTGAAATGAATGCATTTATAAAGCAAGTTACCAAGAAAAGTCTTGCCTCATTACGATGCTGCCTGTTTAATATTGGTCAACACAGAAAATTGTGGTCTGGGAAGGATATATTCTCAAATTATCTTTACAAATTGTATAAAATTACATGTTCATCCATTCAGGTTAGCTGATCTCAACTGGGGTTGTGTAGACGTGCCAGAACTAGTCCGTGCACCCGGGTTAGACAGAGAAAAATCAAAAGGGGTTTCGCTCATGACCATTGACTGACCACTACTCAGAGTGCACTTTGTTAATTGTATTTAGGTGGTGGGTGTTAATTGTGTTCATATATATGGGAGAAAGTTCTGGAAGGGAAAGGAAGCTTATCTTGGGGATGCACGGTATGTAATGTGTCTCTCTGTAAATACTGTAAAGGCTTGTAAGCGACTAAAGACTAGGCTTCAGTATTCTATCCTTCACCACCTGGCTACCCAACTTTTAAACACACATGTCAAATTCAGCTGAGGGCAAGATCAGGCTCAGCTGTGTTATGCCCATGGGTAAATAGCCCACTGTCTAGGTCACCTGGGTGAGGTATCGGAGTGCAGTCAGTCCCATGAGAGCTTACAGCAACAAGGAGTCAACAGCATCATGAGAGGGGAAAAAATACCAGGATATAGTAGTTTAATGATTTAAGCTATCCAGAGGCCTGGACGAATAATCCTGAGAACGCGAATCCAAATCCCACCATGGCAGTTTGAGAATCTGAAATCCGGAAATAAAAAGCTAGTACAGGAAACACTTTTTTTTTTTTTATCCGGGACCGGCGTGGTGCCAGTTGATCAAAAAGTCCGGATTACGGAGCGGTATACTTACCAAGGTACGAGAGCCCCAGATCCAGGCATCCCTGTTGCACGGCCACAAATCCAGGAACCCCAGTTACACGGCCACTAATATGAAGTAAAACTTACCTGACCCTACTCCTGAATTTTGCCGGTTAAGAGAGATTTCCGGTTATTTAGGTGCCGGTGAAAAGAGAGTTTCCTGTACCAGTAAAAGTGACCATGAAACTATCGGATTGTCGTAAAAACCCAACTGGTTCACTAATGTCCTTTAGGGAAGGAAACCTGTCGTCCTTACCCGGTCTGGTCTATGTGACTCCTGTACCACACCAATGCAGTTGACTCTTCACTGCCCTCTGAAGTGGTCTAGCACACCAGCAGTTCAAGAAGACAACCCACCAGCGCCTTCTCAGGGCAACTAGGGATGGGCAATAAATGGCGGTGTTGTTAGCGATGCCCCTGTCCCGAGTGGCTGCCGTTCTCTTGATAATCCTAATTATGATTCATGAATCAGATGAAATGTTTGAAACCAGTTCTTTTTTTTAAAAGTCACCCAGGACACTGCTGCACTTTGCTCCTATTTGCCACTAGTCTGCGCTATTGGTTTGGGCAGCTCTGAGTAACACCAGCTGGTTTTCAGGGTTCACTGCCAGAATCGTGTATTTCATGGCCCAACCATACTTTCATAAAAATTTTATTTGAAAAGTCAAATGAAGGTTGTTAGGATGCTAGTGCTGAGACTAGGACCTGAAATAGGAGACACAAATCAAAGGGGTGAAGGGACTTGACGTGTCCCTCTTGGTTTCAAAATCAGAAACATTTTTGTTCCAATATTTATGTGCACATAAATGTTTTAATTATCCTTGTAAAATAGTTTTGCGTTACACCCTGCTGTGGTGAACTAAACACAGATGCACACTCTTCCACAGCTGTGTGCAGAGGCTGCTGCAGCTGGCTGGAGGTAGGTGTGGGTTTATGCTAGCATTTCCCACACGAGAGTTCCCAATCCCAGTCCTGTAAAAGCAGGTGCTTCCTCTCTTGGAAGAGTTGGGCTGAACTCTCGAGCCTCCACATTGGCGCCTGACCCCTTGGCTGGGGATCGTGCGTGGCAGCGGGCGTGAGGAAAATGTTTTTTGATGATTTCCTCTATTTGTCAGCATGTTTTGTAATGTGCCCTGTGGTAATTACTATGGGTATATTTGCAATGCAAATTTTATTTTCTTTAGTTACATTTATATATATATAAATGAAATGCTATAAATGTAGTCCAAATATAGCTGCTGTTCAATGAGTCCTATATTATTTGCAAATGAACAATGTATTTGATTATTTAAACAAAGCGTGATATTTGGAAATCGGGTCCCATTCTCTCAAAAATGTTTTAAACAAATGTCATGAGTAATTGTCGCCCCTCCCTCTCTGTCTGTCTAATCTTCTGCAGCCCCACAACCCTCCGAGATCTCTGCACTCCTCCAATTCTGGTCTCTTGTGCATCCCCGATTTTAATCACTCCACCATTGGTGGCCGTACCTTCAGCTGCCTAGGCCCTAAGCTCTGGAATTCCCTCCCATAACCGCTCAGCCCCTGTGATAAAAATGATAACTTCCGGGAAGTTATGTCATCACTTCCTATGAACTATGAACTGTGTACATACCTCACTTCCTGTCATATGTCACTTCCTGTTGGACTGGTATAAATACTGGTCTGTTCAGTATTGTAAGAGGCTTCTACCAGAGGCATGGTAAAGACCTCTCTTGTGTATATAGTGTGTTTATAAGTTACTTAAAGCTTACTTTAAAGTTACTTGATGGTAAGTCTCCTTTTTCTTACATCAATCCCTCTATCTCTCCCTCCTTAAAACCTAGCTCTTTGAGCAAGCTTTTGGTCACCTGCCCTACTGTCTCCTTGCGTGGCTCGGTGGCCAATTTTGTTCGACAATGCTCCTGTGACGTTTAACTATGTTTAAGGCGCTATACAAATGCAAGTTGTTGTTGGAAGATAAATTGCATTTATCCCTTGCTCCATGCCCCCAATATTTACATGGCTTTCCGACCGGTCCAATCAGCACACTAATTCCAGGCCTACCTCTCAGTTCCTCTACCTGTTGACCTATTGTCTCAGTTGCAGTGACCAGACAACATGATGGCACGTTTTCAGTGTTGCCATTTCACTGCTGCCATGTATTGAAAGGATACGTTGCCAGAGGATGTAAAATGTAATTTGTGATTGTGTGTCGGGGTCAGATATCCTGCACGAGACCACGGTTGTCATTGACAGGTTTGGCAGATGCTAAAAAGCTGTGCTCTTATCCTATTCCTCCTCCTCCTCCTCCACCCTCTGCCCCCCCCCCCCCCCCCAACACCTTGTAATACTCTTGCCCTAAATCTGCAGTTATACGGCGCTGTTATATGCAAGTGTGGAGAGCCAATTTTGAATGGTTGCTCTCAGTCGCTGATTCTGGAGCTGGTTTCTAGTTCCACTCCCGTTGTAAGTTCTCGATGTCGGTACCATCTGTGCGACGTGCGGTGAAATCTGGCATTTAGCGGTTATATTGCCACTTGTGTGAAAGTGGAGTTGAGGGTGAAGATCATCCGTGATCTTACTGAATGGCGGAGCAGGCTCAAAAGCATAATGAAGGGAGTTACACCTGCAACTCCATGCAGCACTGCCTTATGAGTAAGGAAACTTTCTTTTTCGTTTTAGCAGAACTGTAAGCATTTCCCTCGTGCCGATACTGCTTTTCATCATTCTGTTCCGGTAGAGGTCTGGGTGGTTCTGACTTTGTAGAGACTGGGGACATCATGACTTGCGTGTGCTTGCACACGCTTTCTTCAGTCTGGTTCTCTACCGTATGTGTAATTGTGAGTGAAGTTTACACAGCAATAGTTGAAGTGCTCTGATCATGTTTCATTAAGATGCCACGGGGGAGGAGGGACTAGCTCAGATTGTGATCGTTTTTGAAATAAAAACAGGCTTCTAAACAGCTGTTGCAGCAGTTAGATTCATCTTCCAGTATTGCCACCACATCAAGATCTCATGGATTTCTATAATCGCAAAGATAGGCATTCAATGATTTTGCAGACAGTTGCTGCCCACAGTTACTTTTCTGGGATACACGTGTTGAATGCCCAGGAAATGTTCCTGATGCACACATGTTGGCAAGCTCTCCATTACATACCATGGGTGCAAATGGGACATTGTTCAGTGCGGCCATTGTAGAGCTCTGCTTAGACCTCATCTGGAGGACTGCATTCAGTTCTGAACACTGCACCTCAGGAAGCACGGTGGCATAGTGGTTAGCACTGTTGCCTCACAGCGCCAGGGACCCGGGTTTGAATCCGGCCTCGGGTGACTGTCTGTGTGGAGTTTGCACATTCTCCCCGTGTTTGCGTGGGTTTCCTCCGGGTGCTCCGGTTTCCTCCCACAGTCCAAAGATGTGCGGGTTAGGATGATTGGCTATTATAAATTGACCCTTAGTGTTAGGGGGATTAAATACGTGGGGTTACGGGGATAGGGTGGGATATGTGTTGGTGTAGGGGTTACGGGGATCGGGTGGGATATGTGTGTCGGTGCAGGCTCGATGGGCCGAAATGGCCTCTATCTGCACTGTGGGATTTCTGTGACTGTGAAGGTGCAGTGTGGATCCACCAGAATGATACCAGGGCTAAAAGGGTTAAATTATGAGGACAGATTGCATAGACTGGGCTTGTATTGCTTTGAACATCGAAGGTTAAGGGGTGGTCTAATTGAGATGTTTAAGATGATTAAAAGTTTCCTCTTGCTGATAAGGTAGATAGAAAGAAACCATTTTGCGGGGGTGGGGGATTGCAGAACAAGGGGGCATAACCTTAAAATAAGAGCTAGACTGTTCAAGGGTGATGTTAGGAAAGCACCTCTTCATGCAAAGGCTAGTGGGAACCTGCAACTCTCCCCAAAAACGGCCAGGTGAAAATTTCAGAACTGAGATTGATAGATTTTTGTTAGGTAAGGGTATCAAAGGATTATGGAACCAAGGCGGGTAAATGGAGTTAAGATACAGATCATCCATGAATGGCAGAGTAGGATCGAGGGGCTAATCACAGAATCACAGAAACCCCACAGTGCAGATAGAGGCCATTTCGGCCCATCGAGCCTGCACCGACACATATCCCACCCGATCCCCGTAACCCCTACACCAACACATATCCCACCCTATCCCTGTAACCCCATGTATTTAATCCCCCTAACACTAAGGGTCAATTTATCATAGCCAATCAACCTAACCCGCACATCCTATGTTTGTGAATGAATGGTTTTGATGTGCTGATTATGCGTACATGCCTTCAGAAACCAATTGCTAATAACCATCTTTACCCCAGAGCCCTAGTATTACAACTCTTACTTTGCCACGTGCAAGAATGGTGATTGAATGAGTTTGTGACGTGCTGAAAACACAAGGTAGCTTTTGTGGTGTAATCATTTTCACACAATGGTTGTTACTGGCTGCATCTGCAAAATATTGGTGAGATGCAAGAAGATGTACTTTTACTTGGTTGACTTGATGAAGTAATGGAAAAAACTATTCAGCAGCGAGCTACAGCACAAGTAGCTAGTGTATATGTACCAGGTTTGTTGTAGTGCGGTATCTTAATAGTTCTAGAGGAAGCCAGTGATTTCCATTATATCTGTAATCCTCCCCAAGTCAGCAAAGGAAAAAGATCCTTTATGTTTACATTTTAAAGGCTTCAGAGACGATAAAGTTGTCTTATGATCTGGTGGCAGCCTGTCCGATTCCAAGGCAATTAATGGGTGTAACAACAACTTGCATTTATATAGTGCCTTTAACACAGTAAAGTATTTACAGGGCTTTCAGTTTATTTGCATAGGAAATACTTTGTCAAATAAACATGTGGTGTGTTACTGCCTTTTGCATTAAATTGAACCATATTTAATTTTTCATTTGGCAGATTTGCTGCTTAATTGGTGAGATTTTGTAACTTTTATTAGTGGCAACTCATCATCTACTCCTGTTGTAATTCGGGATCTCTCCAAACTCATTCACCAAGGATTCACAGCAGAAAGGCAGCTCCCATAAGGAGACCGAATCCTCTATTACATAGAATGACATCAAATATACAGTACAGAAACCAGTTCATGGCGGCATTTATGCTCCACTCAAGCCTCCATGTTGTGAATGGAATACCATGCCACAGGCTAATGATCACTCTTTCACCATATCATTCTGTACCGATATACACATGGGCTGCCCACCATGCTAGCCCGTCTACTCCAGGAAGTGGTAAATATCACTTGCAGGCCATAATATTCAGACTAAAACTAATAGATGTATTTACAAGTAAAGGTAATTACACGGAAGCATAATAGTGAGTGTAGCATTACAAAACTTGCATTATACATAAACTGTTCTGAAGCAACTTGCTGCCTGAAATCTTAGCAATTTATTTCAGTAGTTTTACACTGGGTGTCTCTAATGAAACATTACGAGAGCAGTGACTCTGTGGCGTGCCTCTGGCTGCCTCTGGTGGCAGAGGTGGTGGGAAGCAAGGAATTAAGATTGCAGGAAAAATCCACAGTTCTTGTACAGCTTTCCAGGACTACTAAGACAGGCTTCACCAGCTAAGACTAGAGTTCTTTGCAATGATCCAGTTAGGACAGGTTTAAAATCTCAACACATCACAACTGAACAATATTTGTTTTATGTACAAAAAGGAGAAAACTATTACTTCCTGGTGTTTTTTTTTTAGATAGAATCAAAGTTTTACAGCACAGAAGGAGGCCGTTCGGCCCATCGCATCTGTGCCGGCCGAAAAAGCGCTATCCAGCCTAATCCCACTTTCCAGCTCTTGGTCCACAGCCTTGTAGGTTACAGCATAAATGTGATGAGGATTTCTGCCTCTACCACCCCTTCAGGCAGTGAGTTCCAGACCCCCACCACCCTCTGGGTGAAAAAAGTTCTCCTCAACTACCCTCTAATCCTGCTACCAATTACTTTAAATTCTGGTTATTGACCTCTCTGCTTGGGGAAATAGGTCATCGAATCATAGAATGGTTACAGCACAGAAGGAGGCCATTCGGCCCTTCAAGCCTGTGCCGGCTCTCTGCAAGAGCACTTCAGCTAGTCCCACTCCCCCGCCCTTTCCCCGGAGCCCTGCAAATGTTTTTCTTTCAGTTACTTATCCAACTCCCTTTTGAAAGCCGTGATTGAGTCTGCCTCCACCACCCTTTCAGGCAGTGCATTCCAGATCCTAACCACTCAGTGTTAAATTTTTTTTATTTTTTTATCTTGTGTCGCCTTTGTCAATCACTAAGTCTGTGTCCTCTGGTTCTCGACCCTTCCGCCAATGGGAACAGTTTCTCTCTAACTACTCTGTCCAGACCCCTCATGATCTTGAACGCCTCTATCAAATCTCCTCAATCTTCTCTGCTCTAAGGAGAACAACCCCAGCTTCTCCAGTCTATCCACGTAACTGAAGTCCCTCATCCCTGGAATCATTCTCGTAAATCTTTTCTGCGCTCTCTCTAAGGCCTTCACATCTTTCCTAAAGTGCGGTGCCCAGAATTGGACTCAATACTCCAGTTGAAGCCTTCCCAGCCTATCCAATCTTTCCTCATTGCTAAAATTCTCTAGTCCTGGCAACATCCACGTAAATCTCCTTTGTACCCTCTCTAATGCAATCACATCTTTCCTGTAATGTGGTGACCAGAACTGTGACCTAACTAGTGTTTTACACAGTTCAAGGATAATCTCCCTGCTCTTATATTCTGAGCCTCAGCTAACATAGGAAAGTATTCCGTATGCTTTCTTTAGCCATCTTTATCTACCTGTCCTGCTACCTTCAGAGATCTGTGGATATGCACTCCAAGATCCCTCTGTTCCTTTACACTTCCTACCATTTATTGTGTATACCTGGGCAGGTTGATGAACTATTTGTGATAACTAGAGGAGCCGAGCATTAGCCAGTCTAGACAAATAACCTCCCAGAGATGCCGGGGAACATAGGGTCTGATGAAAGGGTGGAACTGAAAGAAATCAGTATTTGTAGGGAAATGGTGTTAGGAAAATTGATGGGACTGAAGGCGGATAAATCCCCAGGGCCTGATAATCTACATCCCAGGGTACTTAAGGAAGTGGCCCTAGAAATAGTAGATGCATTGCTGGTCATCTTCCAGAACTCGATAGACTCTGGAACAGTACCCATGGATTGGAGGGTAGCTAATGTTACCCCACTTTCAAAAAAGGTGGTAGAGAAAAAGCAGGGAATTATAGACTGGTAAGCCTGACATCGGTAGTGGGGAAAATGCTAGAGTCTATTATAAAAGATGTAATAGCAGAGCACTTGGAAAGCAGTGACAGGATCGGACAAAGTCAACATGGATTTACAAAAGGTAAATCATGCTTGACTAATCTACTGGAAATTTTTGAGGATGTAACTGGTAAAATAGATAAGGGAGAACCAGTGGATGTGGTGTATTTGGACTTTCAGAAGGCTTTCGATAAGGTCCCACATAAGAGATTAGCGTGCAAAATTAAGGCACATGGGATTGGGGGCAAGGTATTGACTTAGATAGAGAACTGGTTGGCGGGCAGAAAGCAAAGAGTTGGAATAAACGGGTCGTTTTCCGAGTGGCAGACAGTGACTAGTGGGGTACCGCAAGGATCGGTCCTAGGACCCCAGCTGTTCACAATATATATTAATGATCTGGACGAGGGAATTGGATGTAATATCTCCAAATTTGCAGACGACACAAAGCTGGGTGGGAGGGTAAGCTGTGAGGAGGATGTCGTGAAACTCCAGTACGATTTGGACAGGTTGGGTGATTGGGCAGAAACATGGCAAATGCACTATAATGTGGATAAATGTGAGGTTATCCATTTTGGTGGCAAAAACAGGAAGGCAGATTATTATTTGAATGGCAATTGATTGGGAGAAGGGGAAGTGCAAAGAGACCTGGGTGTTCTTGTGCACCAGTCGCTGAAGTTAAGCATGCAGGTGCAGCAGGCGGTTAAGAAGGCAAATGGTATGTTGGCCTTCGTAGCAAGAGGGTTCGAGTACAGGAACAAGGATGTCTTGCTACAGTTGTACAGGGCCTTGGTGAGACCTCACCTTGAGTATTGTGTGCAGTTTTGGTCGCCTTACCTGAGGAAGGACGTTCTTGCCATGGAAGGAGTGCAGCGAAGATTCACCAGGCTGATACCTGGGATGGCAGGAATGACGTATGAGGAGAGATTGTGTCGATTGGGCTTATACTCACTGGAGTTTAGAAGGTTGAGAGGGGATCTCATCGAAACCTATAAAATTCTGTCAGGCCTGGACAGACTAGATGCAGGAAGGATGTTTCTGATGGCCGGGGAGTCCAGAACCAGGGTTCATAGTCTAAGGATAAGGGGTAAGCCATTTCGGACTGAAATGAGGAGGAATTTCTTCACCCAGAGAGTGGTGAACCTGTGGAATTCTCTGCCACAGAGGGCGGTGGAGGCCAGTTCATTAAATATATTCAAGAAAGAGTTGGATATATTTCTTGAGGCTAAAGGGATCAAGGGATATGGGGAGAAGGCAGGGACAGGGTACTGAATTTGGATGATCAGCCATGACCTCATTGAATGGCGGAGCAGGCTCGAAGGGCCGAATGGCCTACTCCTGCTCCTATCTTCTATGTAAGAGCTAGTCTCCAACTGACCTTCGGGCACAAGGAGACCACTTACCCCTAAAGACTTTCTGAGCAGAGGCCTTAAAGGGATAGGCCAGTTTGGAAGCTGAACTTCACAATGGTACTCCAGACCACCTGTGATCAGCTATGTAATAAATTCAAAGCAGCGACATACAATATAAAAGGGAGGAGTAAATAGCCAACCTACTGGAATTGTCAGTATAGTGGCATAGTGGTTAGCACTGTTGCCTCACAGCGCCAGGGACCCGGGTTCGAATCCGGCCTTGGGTGACTGTCTGTGTGGAGTTTGCACATTCTCACCGTGTTTGCGTGGGTTTCCTCCGGGTGCTCCGGTTTCCTCCCACAGTCCAAAGATGTGCGGGTTAGGTTGATTGGCTATGATAAAATTGCCCCTTAGTGTTAAGGGGATTAAATACGTGGGGTTACGGGGATCGGGTGGGATATGTGTCGGTGCAGGCTCGATGGGCCGAAATGGCCTCTATCTGCACTGTGAGGTTTCTGTGATTCTTCTGTGAAAATGCTCTGCGAATCCATTCTGATTTGTAGAGAAATCACAATTGCTGTAAACCATCTGGACTTGGTGAGAGGGAGGAAAACTTTCACTTGGTGAGCTGAACATCTCCAACGCTACATGATTGAGGAAGTTGTGACTGGGAGCACGGATTCCTGAAGATAGCATTTACAATGCGCAGAGGGATTTCTGCTTCTGGTTCCCAAAAGAGGAGTCTGATTGCTGGTCTGACTCTATACAGAGCTGCTTCACTTCAACACCAAATTTGGGAGTATAGGCACACCCAAAGGGTTCTTGCGAGACAGAAGCAGTAAATCCGACATTGAGAGAGATTTTCCATAGGCTCTGCTTTCTTGCAAGTTTCCTGCTGTGCATATTGCGTGGTCCACCAAGCCATGGAATCTTTGTGATGACTGCAATTACTTGTAGAGCTGGAGGAGGTTTAATAGATGGAGCGGGGTGAGACCATGAAGGGAATTAAACACAAGTGCAAGAATTTTATACTTAAAGCATTGGGGAGCAGGAAACCAGTGTAGGTCATCAAGGAAGTGGCGTGATGGGCAAGTGGGACTTGGTGCACGATAGGATGTGGCAGCAGAGTTTTGGATGAGTTGTCGTTTATAGAGCATGGGGAATGGGAGACCGATGAGAGCATTGCAGTAATCAAGCCTGGAGGTGATGATTGCACATGAGGTTTTAACAGAAACAGGCCGAGGTCAGAGCAGAGATGGAGCTGAGCAGCCTTTATGATGGAGAAGATATGGGATGACAAACTTGGCTCGGGTTAAACAAGGCTGCAAACATTCTGGTACAGCTTGAGTTGATGGCGAGGGACTGGAGTTTGCGGTGGGGGTAAAAATGATGGCTTTGGTCTCCCCAATATTTAGCTGGAGTAAATTAAAGCTCATCTAAGACTGGGTGTCAGCTAAGCAATCTTGACAGTACAGACACATTGTAGGGTTTGAGAGAGATGGTGGAGGTGCATATCATCAGCATACATGTGGAAGCTGACCCCATGTCGGCAGATGTTGCCAATGGGCAGCACGTAGATGAGGAAGAGAAGGCCGAGGTGATGGTGGTAGGGGTGGCAAGATTGCTACCAATGCTCTGGCTACGATTGGTTAAGAGTGGAACTAAGTGTTGGCAGTCCCACAGAGCTGGACGGTGGAGGAAAGGCATTGGAGGAGGATGGTGTGGTTCACCATGTCAAAAGCTGCAAAAAGGGTTAGGCGGGCTTGTGTAGCACAGTCACAGAAACTGTCACTCGGTGCTTTAGGAGGGAATGGAAGCCTGCTTGGAAAGTTGCAGGAGAAATGGGAACGCATCTGTGAGGTGACTATGTTGTTTGTGAACCTTGGATTGGAAATGAAGGTTGGAGATTGGGATTATAGTTAGTAAGGACCGTGGAGTAGAGGGTGGGTTTTTTGAGGAGGGAGTGATCACAGCAGTCATGATCAAACTGCAAGGGAGCAGGGCAGTGCCTGCAGAGATGAAACCATTCACTATATTGGCTGGCATGAAGATCAGGAGGGGAAGTAACATAGAAACATAGAAAGCAGGAGTAGGCCATTCGGCCCCTCAAGCCTGCTCCGCCATTCAATGCGATTATGGCTGATCATCCAAATTCAGTACTCGGTCCCTGCTTTCTCCCCATACCCCTTGATCTCTTTAGCCTTGAGAAATTTATCCAACTATCCAACTCCTTCTTGAATATACTTAATGAATTGGCCTCCACTGCCTTCTGTGGTAGAGAATTCTACAGGTTCACCACTCTCTGGGTGAAGAAATTCCTCTTCATTTCTGTCCTAAATGGCTTACCCCTTAGACTGTGACCCCTGGTTCTGGACACCCCGACCATCGGGAACATCCTTCCTGCATCTAGTCTGTCCAGGCCTGTCAGAATTTTATAAGTTTCAATGAGATCCCCTCTCATTCTTCTAATCTCCAGCGAGTATAAGCCCAATCGACCCAATCTCTCCTCATACGTCATTCCTGCCATCCCAGGTATCTTCGCTGAACTCCTTCCATGGCAAGAACATTCTTCCTCAGATAAGGCGACTAAAGCTGCACACAATACTCAAGATGTGGTCTCACCAAGGCCCTGTAGAACTGCAGCAAGACATCCTTGTTCCTGTACTTAAACCCTCTTGCTACGAAGGCCAACATACCATTTGCCTTCTTAACCGCCTGCTGTACCTGCATGCTTACCTTCAGCGACTGGTGCACAAGGACACCTAGGTCTCGTTACACTTCCCCTTCTCCCAATCTACTACCATTCAGATAATAATCTGCCTTCCTGTTTTTGCCATCAAAGTGGATAACCTCACATCTGCCATGCTTCTGCCCAATCACCCAACCTGTCCAAATCATCCTCTAGTTTCTCGGCATCCTCCTCACAGCACACACGCCCACCCAGCTTTGTGTCATCTGCAAATTTAGAGATATTACATCTAGTTCCCTTGTCTAGATCATTAATATATATTGTGAATAGCTGGGGTCCAAGGACCGATCCCTGCGGTACCCCACTAGTCACTGCCTGCCATTCGGAAAAAGACCCATTTATTCCAACTCTTTGCTTGCTTGCTTTCTGTCTGCCAACCAGTTCTCTATCCAAGTCAATACCTTGCCCCCAATCCCATGTGCCTTAACTTTACACGCTAATCTCTTATGCGGGACCTTATCGAAAGCCTTCTGAAAGTCCAAATACACCACATCCACTGGTTTTCCCTTATCTATTTTACCAGTTACATCCTCAAAAAATTCCAGTAGATTAGTCAAGCACGATTTACCTTTTGTAAATCCATGTTGACTTTGTCCGATCCTGTCCTGAATATTGAATATGTTGATTTCCCAGCCTTGGCCACCCTGGAGCCATGTTTCCGTAATCCCAATCAAATCATATTCGTTTACCTCTATTTGCGCAGCTAATTCATCCACCTTATTACGAATGCTCCTTGCATTAAGACACACAGCCTTCAGGCTTGTTTTTTTAACGCTCTTAGACCTATTGGAATTATTATTTACTGTGGCCATGTTTTATTTAAACCGTTGACTTCTCTGACTGCCACTTTTGTTTTTCTCCTTCCTATCTTTTGCTTTTATCCTTGTTTCCCTTTCCTCTGGCTCCCTGCTCAGGTTCCCAACCCCCTGCCATTTTAGCTTAAACCCTCCCATTTATGAAAGCATAGTTGCTTGGTTTGCGACTGTCACCAGAAGTTCGATTTAATGACAAGTTCGGTGTCCTTTGAGACGACATTAGTTGTGATCTAAGATCACGTAACCGGGTGGGCCGCGAGAAGGCTGTCATCATCCACCCCGGGAAAGCATGGTGAACGGGGCTTAGTATAGATCTAAGCAGGGAGAGCTTCCCTTTAGAGAGATTGACAGGTTTTTTTTTGAACGTTTGTTTTAAGGAGCTCATAATCTGAAATGTTGTTCCGCAGTAACTATAGAATTTGAAGAATAGGATTAGATTTAATAGCGTGAAAAGGACCGGTAGTTCCCACTAGTATCAGTATGCAAATTAACAACGGATTTTGAGATTTGCAAAATTAAAATGATTCCAATATGCCCGTCACAGCAATTGGTTTTCTTTTGGAAAATCATCTACTTTTGGTAGCAGTGTCTCTTGGAATGCACTGGGGTGGCTGACTGCCCATTGTCACCCGTAAAGAATAGATCATGACCACCAGTAGACAACCTTCATGGTTACTGCCGCAACAGTGGAGAGCCAAATCCAAGTCACAGCAGTCGTGATCAAACTGTACAGTGCTCTGGTCAGACTATACCTTGAATACTATGTCCAGAGATACAAGGGAGACATTCAGGAGCTGGAGACAGTGCAGTTAATGAGCCATGAGGCTGATCCCTGGTATCTGGTCTGAATAATCAGGAAAGACTGGAGAAATAACGACAGAAAATGCTGGAAAAACTCAGCAGGCCAGGGCAACATCCGTGGAGAGAGAAACAGTTAACGTTTCAGGTCAAACCCTTTGTCAAGACTGACGAAAGTTGGGCTTTTCAGCCTGGAAAGGAAACGTCTTGTGAGGTGATCTTTATAGATGGGTATAAGATAGTAAATGCCATGGAAAAGGTTCATCTTGAATACTACTGTAAAATAAACAGTGGGTGTAGGACAATGGGACACAGGTTCGAAGTAGTAAAAAGTAATTTTAGGACTGATACCAGGAGGTAGTTCTTCACCCAGAGTGACCATCACTTGGATTGAAGAGGTGGAGGTGAAAATCTTGGAATCGTTTAAGAAACAATTAGATGAAGCAATGGAGAGAGCGTAGGGTTATTGGATGAATTAAGATGGGCCAAAAGGCCTTCCTTATCCGTAAGGATCTTGTGGAATGAAAGGTGTCTCTAATCGGGCTGCAGTTGGAAAAACTGGGAAATGTTCGAATGATTAGCGTGAATTATAAATCCATGTGGAGCTATAGCCTTATTTGTGCTAAGGAAGGAAGCAGAAAGACAGACAGAGTTCAACGAGTTTCAATTCATAAATTCTACATCTTGCCTGACTACATAATCTTAGCTAGGTCAACCAGGCCAAATCTAAATTGGTTTGTGTAATCTGATAGGGGCTTGCTACAGTTTTTCTGTATGTGTATGACCGCACACTGCTCCATCTGAAGCCATTACAATGGTAAATCGCATCAGGAATTCACAGCTGACTGAATTTTCACACAAGTCCTTTGAACATAAGGAGAAACTAATTCCACTGGCGGGTGGGTCAGTAACCAGACGGCTCAGATTTAAAATAAATCGCAAAAGAACCAGAGGACAGGTGAGAATTTTATTTACATTTTTTTTACTTTGTTTTATGGGATGTGGGCATCGCTGGCATGGTCAGCATTTATTGCCCTGTTAGGGAGGGAGTTCCAGGATTTTGATCCAACGACGATGAAGGAACGATGATATACTTCTAAGTCAGGATGGTGTGTGACTTGGAGGGGAACTTGGAGGTGGTGGTGTTCCCATGCGCCTGCTGCCCTTGTCCTTCTAGGTGATAGAGGTCGCGGGTTTGGGAGGTGCTGCCGAAGAAGCCTTGGCGAGTTGCTGCAGTGGATCTTGTAGATGGTGCACACTGCAGCCACGGTACGCCAGTGGTGGAGGGAGTAAATGTTTACGGTGGTGGATGGTGGTTTTTTCTTGGATGGTGTCGAGCTTCTTGAGTGTTGTTGGAGCTGCACTCATGCAGGTAAGTGTATTCCATCACACTCCTGACTTGTGCCTTGTAGCTGGTGAAAAGGCTTTGGGGAGTCAGGAGGTGAGACACTCGTCGCAGAATTCCCAGCCTCTGACCTGCTCTTGTTGCCACAGTATTTATGTGGCTGGTCCAGTTAAGTTTCTGGTCAATGGTAACCCCCAGGATGTTGGATGTTTCGGCGATAGTAATGCCGTTGAATGTCAAGGGGTGGTGGTTAGATACTCATTTGTTGGAGATAGTCATTGCCTGGCACTTGTGTGGTGTGAATGTTACCTGCCACTTATCGGCCCAAGCCTGAATGTCGTCCAGGTCTTGCTGCACGCGGGCATGGACTGCTTCATTATCTGAGGAGTTGCGAATGGCACTGAACACTGCAGTCATCAGCGAATATCCCCAATTCTGACCTTATGATGGAGGGAAGGTCATTGATGAAGCAGCTGAAGATGGTTGGGCCTAGGACGCTGCCCTGAGGAACTCCTGCAGCGATGTCCTGGGGCTGTGATGATTGACCTCCAACCACCACAACCATCTTCCTTTGTACCAGTGGAGCATTTTCTCCCCAATTCTCATTGACTTCAGTTTTACTCGGGCTCCTTGATGCCACACACACTCAAATGCTGCCTTGATGTCCAGGGCAGTCACACTCACGTCACCTCTGGAATTCAGCTCTTTTGTCCTTGTTTGGTCCAAGGCTGTATTGAGGTCGGGAGCCGAGTGGTCTTGGCAGAACCCAAACTGGGCATCAGTGAGCAGGTTATTGGTGAGTAAGTGCCGCTTGATAGCACTGTCGATGACACTTTCCATCACGTTGCTGCTGATTGAGAGTAGACTGATGGGGCGGTAATTGGCCGGGTTAGATTTGTCCTGCTTTTTGTGGACAGGACATACCTGTGCAGTTTTCCACATTGTCGGATAGATGCCAGTGATATAGCTGTACTGTAACTTGGCTAGAGGCGCGGCTAGTTCTGGAGCACAAGTTTTCAGCACGACAGCTGGGATGATGCCTGGGCCTATAGCCTTTGCTGTATCCAGTGCACTCAGCCGTTTCTTGATATCACGTGGAGTGAAATTACGTGGAGTGAATCGAATTGGCTGAAGACTGGCTTCTGTGGTGGTGGGGACCTCGGGCGGAGGCCGATATGGATCATCCACTTGGCACCTCTAGCTGAAGATGGTTGCAAACGCTTCAGCCTGGTCTTTTGCACTCATGTGCTGGGCTCCACCATCATTGAGGATGGGGATACTCATGGAGCCTTCTCCTCCTTGTTTAATGGTCCACCACCATTCACGACTGGATGTGGCAGGACTGCAGAGCTTTGATCTGATCCATTGATTGTGGGATTGCTTAGCCCTGTCTATAACATGCTGCTTCTGCTTTTTAGCATGCATGTAGTCCTGTGTTGCAGCTTCCCCAGGTTGGCACTGCATTTTGGGGTACACCTGGTGCTGCTCCTGGCATGCTCTTCTACACCCCTTATTGAACCAGGGTTGGTTGCCTGGCTTGATAATGGTAGAGTGAGGGATATGCCGGGCCATGAGGTTACAGATTGTGGTGGAATACAGTTCTGCTGCTGCCGATGGCCCACAGCGCCTCATGGATGCCTAGTTTTGAGCTGCTCAATCTGTTCTGAATCTATCCCATTTAGCACGGTGGTAGCGCCACACAACACGATCGAGGGTGTCCTCAGTGTGAAGACGGGACTTCGTCTCTGCAATGACTGTGCGGTGGTCACTGCTACCAATACTGTCATGGACAGATGTATCTGCGACAGGTAGATTAGTGAGGACGAGGTCAAGTAGGTTTTTCCCTCTTGTTGGCAGGCCCAGACCGGCAGCTATGTCCTTCAGGACTCGGGCAGCTCGGTCAGTAGTCTGTCCTGCCGGTGGGACAGGACATACCCAGGGATGGTGATGGAGGAGTTCGGGACATTGGCTGAAAGGTATGATTCTGTGAGTATGACGATGTCAGGCTGTTGCTTGACTAGTCTGTGGGACAGCGCTCCCAATTCTTGCACAAGTCCCCAGATGTTGGTGAGGAGGACTTTGCAGGGTTGACTGGGCTGGGTGTGCCGTTGTCGTAGCCGGTGCCGAGGTCGATGCCAGGTGGTCTGTCGTGTTTTATTCTTGTTTTTCGTAGCAATTCTTTTACAACTGAGTGGCTTGCTAGGCCATTTCAGAGGGCAGTTAAGAATCAACCACATTGCTGTGGGTCTGGAGTCACAAATAGGCCAGACCGGGTAAGGACGGCAGATTTCCTTCCCTAAAGGACATTTTGCAACAACCCAATAGTTTCATGGTCACCATTACTGATACTAGCTTTGATCCAGATTTATTTAATTAACTGAATTTAAATTCCCCAGCTGCCATGGTGGAATTTGAACTCAAGTCTCCGGACCATTAGTCCAGGCGTCTAGATTACTAGTCCAGTAACATAACCACTATGCTACAGTTCCTGTAATGAGTTTTTATGATCTGGGATGCACTGTCTGAAAGGGTGGTGGAAACAGATTCAATAGTTTTGAAACCTGAATTGGATATATACTTGCATTTATATAGCGCCTTGCACAACCACCTGTCGTCCCAAAGTGCTTTACAGCCAATTAAGTACTTTTTGAAGGGTAGTCACTGTTGTAATGTAGGAAACGCGGCAGCCAATTTGCACACAGCAAGCTCCCACAATGACCAGATAATCTGTTATTAGTGATGTTGATTGAGGGATAAATATTGGCCCCAGGACTCCAGGGATAACTTTCCTGCTCCTCTTCGAAATAGTGCCGTGGGATCTTTTCTGTCCACCTGAGAGGAGCAGACGGGGCCTCGGTTTAACGTCACATCCGAAAGACGGCACCTCCGACAGTGCAGCACTCCCTCAGCACTGCACTGGAGTGTCAGCTTAGATTTTTGCGCTCCAGTCTCTGGAGTGGGGACTTGAACCCACGACCTTCTGACTCGGAGGCAAGTGTTGCTTCCAACTGAGCTACAGCTGACACTGGCAAACTGATGAAGGAAAATTTTGCACTGCGGTGCCGTGGATCTGATTGGATAGGTCTTTCAAAGAGCCGGCACAGGCATCGTGGGCCGAATGGCCTCTGTGATGAAATATGCCGTTCATCAGGCACTGTATTCTCTGTGTTTAGTTTAGTTTCAGTTTCATTTCCCCTCCGGTACTGTATTGTGTGCAGGGCTCCGCCCATACCTGGCCACTACTTAAGCAGGCTGCGCTGTCTCACAGACAGTGCAGCAGATCTTTGGGTGGGAGACACTTCTCCACTGTGTATTTCTTAGTTAATAAAAGCCTTGCTTTGCTCCGTTAATGTCGAGTCTCGGATTCATTGAGGCACATCAGCCTCTTTCTGTGCTTTAAAATTCTATGATTCTATAACCATAGCTAATCAAATTATACATGATTTAAAGACCAATTAATGAGTTCATTTGTACTTTCCTGACAGACAAATATGGTTACTTAGGACTGTGCTATTTGTTTACCTCACAGATGTTAGAAAAATGCAAAGCTCCAAGCAGGTGGTAGAAGTTTTTGATATGGATCTAGAGCCCATCATTTGCCTACAGTTAGTCCATTGTATTCGGAATAATTTAGGCCTCGGGCACATCTGCAATCTCTTGTTGACCAGGTTCTGCTGTCAGTTTGGAAACAACAAGCCAAAACGTTCTGCTAGCAAGACTCTATTTTGCTTTGTCTTGAAGGTGTGCTGTAGCTTGAGATGATTATTTTAGAGGCTACCCTTATACCATTGAAATTTATCTTGATAGACAGTTCTATAACCAGAAGCTGCCCGAATTTGGGCTTGCATCTGACCAGTTCTTTAACGTAAAGTTAATGCAATTCCTTGCATATACAGGCCACGGCAATGAGGCAAGACTTTGTCAGCACAGTAGTGTGCATCTACCTAAAAAGTACTTTAAAAGATCTTTGTTATTCTGGTGCAAGAAAAAAAATTAAAATAAATGAAAATTAATAACTTTTTTAAGACTGTTAATTTATTCTTTTTTTCTGTTTTTTAAATAAACAAATTGTTGTTTTTTCCTGAACACTATGGTCTGTCAGCATGGTGTTTTTTGCTGATTGATTGTAACTGAGAGGACATTATTCACCCTGTCCCAGTGCTGTTCCTAATATTAAGTACACCTGGTCAAGTTTTGGTTCGGAGGAAGTCGGGACATCTTGCCTATTGAAGCTCATTTTGCAGTCAGTGAGCACAAACAGAACATCTTGAGAAGTAACCCTAATCATAACGCCAACTACTTACCACCGAACTCATTTATACTGCATTTTGCCTGTGGTAATGTATTATTTATGCAACAACTTGCAGTTCCCAAGTGCAGAAGTGGGGATAAGAATAATAGAATCATAGAAATTATTGGACAAAAAAGACAAATGTACATCTAGCTCACCTTCTGCCATTGTGGTGGTTGCATGATGCAATGATAATGGAGTTGTTTACTAATCATAGCCATCAGCAACATTCCCTCTGAGCTGCGCAGCCGGTCCCGCCCAGCCTGTTTAAGGGGCCGCGCACCCAAAAACAAATTAGGGAGATCAGTCTCTCGAATCAGTTTACAACCGGCCCAACAGGGATAAGGTGAGGAAACCCCCAGTGGTGGAAAGCTTTGAGAGCTGTAGATCCAAAGTCGCCTGTTCCTCCCAAGCATGCTGCACTCGCCACATGTCTCAAATTACTCATATATTGTGTCCCACCAGGAAGAGAGACAGAATAGGCCAAAAGAACACGAGGACATTCCAGAGTGTAGGGCCAGAGGGATGTACAGCTTCATACCCAATGATTTTTTTAAGTGTAGTCATTGTAATTTGGGTAAATGTGCAAGCCAATTTTGCACGTGTCAAACTTCCATGAGCAGCACATGAGCTGAATAACCAGTAAATCTGTTTTTGGTTGGGATTGGTTGAAGGGGGAATGTTGGCCTTGCCAGGTCAGTGGGATAACTCCCTGCTTTACTTAGAATAGTGCCATGGGATCTTTTATGCCCACCTGCATCTCATCTGACCATGCAGCACTCCCTCAGTACTGCACTAAAGTGTCAGCCTAGATTAGGACCTCAAGTGCTGGAGTGAGACTTAAACCTCCACAACCCTCTGGCTCAGACGCAAGAATGGTAGCACTGTGTGCCAAGTTTATTGTGGTATTGTAGTGCGTATTCAACATTGCTGATTGGATTTTGGTGTCAGAGCAATATTGGGACTTGATTGCTCCATGCTGACTCGGTGACACTGGCAACCAATCAAATAATTGGGAGGAAAAATTTAACCCATACATCCTCCCATCAATCTTGCACCTAGAACATTTGACCCCATCTGCTGTCTCCCTAACTTTGTAATTGAACTGCCAAAGCCTCAAAACAACTGAGGTACATAATCTCTAAATCAGAAGAAAGGGTGCTACCATTGTAAAATGCACTATGCAAGAAAATGCTGTTTTGATGCAAAGAAAATGACCCACTTCCTGTTTCATGTTTAGCACAGACCAGTAGTGGTGAAGAGATAACTCCGTACTGCAGCATGCCATTTCATCCTAATTGGACCTGGTCTTGAAGGCTTTGTCTCTAACTTGTTATTCCTCATAATCTGGCAACAGATCTGATGAACAGGCATTTTTAATCCTCCCATTGGTCTTTCTGTAACTCAAGCTATTTAAGTGAATGCCAAATTCAGGGAGGGTTGTAAAAAGCTACTTTTGGGTCACCCACAAGTGTGTTTCTCATCACAAACCAATGCTGAATCCATTTATGTGATGGAGGAAAAACCAAGTGGTGATTCAAGTGCCATCCAGTCCAGAGATGTGCACCTGTCACTCGGATGTTTTTGTGTTGCTGAGACCCATGCTACTGCCTTGCTTACTTTTTATGCCTCTATCTCACCACATGGCATTTTATTTATATATTGTCTGCAATACTTGCACACCCACTGTAGTTGTTGCTGTAGTCTTTGTTTATACTTTGTTAAATGTAACATTTACCCAAACTATACCACAAACCAGTTGTGGCTAAAGTAAACAATTCAATGTCATTTTTGGAACATGTCACAAAATGGAAATTACAAGCACTGTAGACTTTCCCAATCCCCAAGCACTGTAGACTTTCCCAATCCCCAAGCACTGTCGACTTTCCCATCCCCAAGCACTGTCAACTTTCCCAATCCCCAAGCACTGTAGACTTTCCCAATCCCCAAGCACTGTCGACTTTCCCAATCCCCAAGCGCTGTCGACTTTCCCATTCCCCAAGCACTGTAGACTTTCCCAATCCCCAAGCACTGTCGACTTTCCCAATCCCCAAGCACTGTCGACTTTCCCAAGCACTGTCGACTTTCCCAATCCCCAAGCGCTGTCGACTTTCCCAATCCCCAAGCACTGTAGACTTTCCCAATCCCCAAGCACTGTCGACTTTCCCATCCCCAAGCACTGTCAACTTTCCCAATCCCCAAGCACTGTAGACTTTCCCAATCCCCAAGCACTGTCGACTTTCCCAATCCCCAAGCGCTGTCGACTTTCCCATTCCCCAAGCACTGTAGACTTTCCCAATCCCCAAGCACTGTCGACTTTCCCAATCCCCAAGCACTGTCGACTTTCCCAAGCACTGTCGACTTTCCCAATCCCCAAGCGCTGTCGACTTTCCCAATCCCCAAGCGCTGTCGACTTTCCCAATCCCCAAGCGCTGTCGACTTTCCCAATCCCCAAGCGCTGTCGACTTTCCCAATCCCCAAGCGCTGTCGACTTTCCCAATCCCCAAGCGCTGTCGACTTTCCCAATCCCCAAGCGCTGTCGACTTTCCCAATCCCCAAGCGCTGTCGACTTTCCCAATCCCCAAGCGCTGTCGACTTTCCCAATCCCCAAGCGCTGTCGACTTTCCCAATCCCCAAGCGCTGTCGACTTTCCCAATCCCCAAGCGCTGTCGACTTTCCCATTCCGCAAGCACTGTCGACTTTCCCATTCCCCAAGCACTGTCGACTTTCCCAATCCCCAAGCACTGTCGACTTTCCCAATCCCCAAGCACTGTAGACTTTCCCATTCTGCAAGCACTGTAGACTTTCCCATTCCCCAAGCAGGCACCCATAACTAGTGCCTCAGCAGCCTTGTGTGGGTTTGCCTATGATCAAATAGGTTAAAGATGTATGAGGGGCACCATGTGTTTAGCTGATGTCTGGTCCTGTATTAGTTAAAACTCTTGAGGTAAAAGACTGTGTTTGCCATTTCAAGTCTCACTAATGGAAGCTGTTTGAACTCCACCATCTGTGTATGTGAAGAGTTCTGATTGCCTAGGTAGAGTTGTTTACCGGCATAAAATATGATTCTTGTCAACTTTGGCACAGAGTGAGGTGATCATACACGCCCTCCGCCTCATAAGTTCTATTCTGGCACACGCTGAGATTGCAGCATTGAGTTTGCATTCATTAAATGCTGACCTTTTCTAGACCATGATAATGACTAAAGTATGGCTGCATCACATCTAGTCATTAGCAATTTTTGGACCCATCTGATTAGTGAGAGATTTGCTGGATAGTGCGGGTGTTTTCATTCACTGTGAATCTGTAGGTTGGAAATAGTATTTGTTTCAGGCACAAAAGTGCAGAGGTTTCTTTGTGTTAGACTAAAAGGGTTAGGACAGTAAATGATGGGTTTTGGTATGAAGGTGTCACTTGAGTTCTGAAGTGCTTTTTCGTAATATGATCT
This sequence comes from Somniosus microcephalus, assembly GCF_052327205.1. Taxonomy (NCBI): domain Eukaryota; kingdom Metazoa; phylum Chordata; class Chondrichthyes; order Squaliformes; family Somniosidae; genus Somniosus; species Somniosus microcephalus. The sequence continues at coordinate 12,417,468 of NC_141008.1, forward strand.
TGTTTTTGGTTGCATGCAGAATTAAGTGCTGTGATGGTATGTGTGTTATCCGCATGCTATTGCCTTGATCAGTCATGGGTTGTTGAGGGGGTGCCTCGTAGCTTTCACGATATATGCTGTGTTCTTTGCTATGGAGCTTTTTTAAGGGATTGAGAGGTGAGCTTCGAGCTCTGGATTATGGTAAAGGAGGTATGTTTTCTTAACACCAATGAGGAGGCCACCTATCTTCATACCCAGGAATGGGCAGAGGTTCAGTTTGGAGTGAGGAAGGGACAGGATTTACTCAAAAATGTGACTTGTATTCTCTGCAAAAGATTAGTTCATTCAATGAACATTTTTAATGTATTTACTCCACATCTAGAAATTGAATATCTACCATCTTAGTATGATGCAGAATTAATTCAACTGCTAGCGAGTTGGTCTTGATTTTATTTGGTGCCTTGCCAAGTTTTGTAACTAAAGCCATAGTCTGCTCTCTTGGCTACATGTTCATCTATGCTTCACGCATTGAATCTATTTCTAGATCTTATCACGTACAGATCAGTTGCATTAGTGTGTCAGCTGCATTCCTGCTGTTCTCCTTATGGTCCGACTGCAACTTTTGCCCTGTAGCCTCCAGAGCATAATTTACCGTCAAACTGATGGTCAGATCCATAGATAACCGGGCCTCTAACATTTGAAATGTTATCCCAACTTAGTCTTTTTTGGTCACCTGAATTTTCTGTGAATTAAGTGATGGGGTCAGAAATTGTGGTACTGTTGGATCCTGTCACAAAAAACTTGAAACTTGGCCAAGTAGTAGGATGTACTGCGAAAGCATTTGATCCTTTTATTTAAATTGATAAACCTAGGACTGTAGTGGTAGAGGAAGACCAAGGTTGAATAGAGTAAGAAGGAAGCTGAGGGTACATCAGGGAGTAGTGATTGGGTGATGTCAGGCTTGGGTATTAAAGGCTGTATATTGTTGGAGGGAGGAAATGCTGAGGGAGATAGAGAGTTCTGTCATTTTGAGGACTTTGGTAAGAATGAATTAGAGTAGGAGACTCTGGTCTTGATTTGAACACTGTGGAAGAATATGGAAGATGCCCTGTTAGCAGCTTGGGAGGAACCAGAAAGGACATTTCAGAAAAGCATTGGCCACAATAGTATTGATAGAATAACAGTTGTGGCAGAACGAGGTTTGAAGCTGGAGGTGAGAAACTGCTCATCACATGACTAGCATTTTCTCCTTCAGCCTGTTCAGGAATGTGAAAGAGAAAGAAAGACTTGCATTTATATAACGCCTTGCACAACCTCAGGACTTTACAACCAATGAAGTACTGTTGTACCACTAACAGCAATGTGCTAACAACCAGATAATCCGTTATTAGTGATGTTGATTGAGGGATAAATATTGGCCAAGACACTGGGGAGAACTCCCCTGTTCTTCTTGGAAATAGTGCCTCTGACAGCACTTCCTCAGTGCTGCACTGGAGTGTCGACCTAGATTTTTGTGTTTAAGTCTCTCGAGTGGGACTTGAACCCACAACTTTCTGACTCCGAGGCGAGAGTGCTCCCACTGAGCTGCACGTGACACTTTAGGGGAGAAGTGTTTTGAGCCTCCCCAGGTATGGGACCAGTGTTCAAGTTGAGAGTTATCGAGAGGAAGAGTGTTTGGCGAGGAAAAGGAAACTAAGCTTCTTGGCGGCAGCCTTAGCAATGAAGGAGATGTGAGGGCTCCATCTGGGATCAGAGGGCCTAGGCTAAGAATGTCAATGGATTAAAAAGGATTAAGGGTGGAATCACCACAGGTGAGATGAGCTACCTGGAGGCCACTGGACCTCAAGTAAAAACAAATCATTCTAACCTTTAGAACAGTGGTGCTCAAACTGGGGTCCGTAGAGACTTTCCGGGGGTCCACGAAATAATGTGAACGGGACCCGTTGCTGCGATGATGCGGGTCAGGCGCACGCTGTTGGCCATTATTTTGATTTCCTACGTCCACTCGAGCGGCGCGGCCGAAAGCTCGCGCACCGGGGAGTTCTATGTCAGGGCCGGTGGCCTGGTGCTCTCGCACAGTGAGACACTGGTAAGCGATCGCCGGGTGGGCACTGGGGCCGAGGCAGCTCTGGAAATGGACACGTAACCGGATTAACGGGGCCTCAAATTGACTGAGAATCCCAAGAGAGGAGACGAGAGACACCGGGAATGGATTCACAGGGCTGGAGCTGGGGGAGGGTAGGAAGGAGTCGCCACATCAGCCTTGTCCAAAGGCCTGGAATGACGATCAAGCCGAGCTTCATTCACTGATTACGGCAGAAGGGCCTGTGACTGAACCCGGACTGAAGCCGCGGTCCCAGTTACTGGCGGTATCCCGATGGCAGCAATACCATGCACCAGGCAGTGTGTCAGCAATATTCCAGCATAGACAGGCTAGTCAGCAGCAGTGGGGGAGGGAAAAAACCCTGAAACACTCATCAGCTGTGCATTGAGTAGGCGGGCGGTGGAGGGTCACACCTGAAATGGTGCCGGTGTTCCCAACAGGAGCCACCCAGCCTGACTTCACTCCAGGAAGAGCAGGGAGGGGTCATGCAGTGAAGTAGTACACAGGCACGTTGCTGAACCTGTAGGGTTACCTTTCAGCTGAGGGGAAGATAAAAGTTTTCACAGCAATGTTCGCTCTATCGGATAGCCCTGGCAAAGTTTCATGCAAGTCCCTTTAACAGGACACTGCCGAACTTTACATTCAGAAATGTAAATGTGCAAGGAGGTTATCATATAATTTAGATAGGGGGTCTGTGATTACTAATCCATTTGAAAAGGGGTCCTTCGACCAGAAAAGTTTGAGAACCACTGGTTTAGATCATAGGTACAATATTGTACACTGTTCTTTGCACCATATTGTTAGAAGGGCTTTGATGCAGTGTAGAAGGCTCACAGAAGACTGTGGTGATGATTTGTCACCTTAAGCCTCAGATTATGAGAAGGGTCTCGGACTTGTCCTCTTCTCAATCTTTCCTTTAATGACGTGTCCTGGGCCTTTAAAGTCCTGAGGCGTTTAGATGGAATTGATTTTGACCAGAGCTAGCGGGCACATGTTCAAAGTTACCGAGACTCGAGTAAGCCCAAAGTTCGGAAGGCTTTGTCCTTCCCCACAGAGCAGTGGATATGTGCATCACATTCCAGGCATTTCTAAACACGCAAATAAAAGCAGCTTTCACAAATATAATCTGGTGTTGCACATTCATATAAATAGTTCAAATCACAGCAATGCACTGTAGCACAATTCTAAATAAGGGAATCCCAGTCATTCTTTATATGAAGGAACGCTCAACACAACTCCAATCTTGCTTTTTCCTTTCAATTTTGCACGGCAAGGGACGGGAATATTCAAAGCCAGTTAATGCATTCACACCACGGAACAACCTCCCCATCACTTCACTTCAACTAGTCTTAAACCTTCAGCTGGCCAGATTTTGGGGGCTGAAGGAGGCTACAGAGACGGGGAGGGGACGAGACCATGGAGGGTTTGAAAACAAGGATGAGAATTTTAAAATTGAGGCGTTGCTGGACCGGGAGCCAGTGGAGGTCAGCGAACACGGGATGATTGGAACGAGTTAGGATACCGGCAGCAGAGTTTTGGATGAGCTCCAGTTTATGGAGGGGGGGAAGGTGGGAGGTTGGCCAGGAGTGCGTTGGAATAGTCGAGTCTAGAGGTATGAAAGGCATGGACGAGGGTTTCAGCAGCAGATGAGCTGAGGTGGGGGCAGAGTCAGGCGATGTTGTGGGGGTGGAAGTAGGTGGTCTTGGTGATAGAGCGGATATGTGATCGGAAGCTCATCTCGGGGTCAAATACGCAAGGTTGCAAACAGTCTGGTTCAGCCTCAGACAGTTGCCTGGGAGCGGGATGGAGTCGATGGTTAGGGAACAGAGTTTGTGGTGGGGATCGAAGACGAGGGCTTTGGTCTTCCCAATATTTAGTTGGAGGAAATTTCTGCTCATCCAGTACTGGATGTCAGACAAGCAGCATGACAAATCGGAGACAATGGAGGGGTCGAGAGAGGTGATGGTGAGGTCGAGCTGGGAGTCATCAGCGTACATGTAGAACCTGACGTCGTGTTTTTGGATGTTGTCGCCAAGGGGAAGCATGTAGATGAGAAAGGGGAGGGGGCCAAGGATAGATCCTTGGGGACTCGAGGTAAAGGTGCGGAAGCAGGAAGAGAAGCCATTACAGGTGATTCTCTGGCTACAACTAGATAAGAATGGAATCAGGGTGAGGGCAATCCCACCCAGTTGGACGACTGAGCTTAAACAGTAAACCTGATGCTCCCATTGGCAGTGGGTGAGAAGTTCCCCTTCAACTTTTTGATGTACAGTAGAATGGAAAGTTGAGCGTTTAAATTTAAACAGGTGTGCTGCCATATATTTTTATGCTTCATTAATCTCTGTTGGAGACAGTTCCGATATGTTGGTTCTCTACCCCAGCTGTAGATCTGTCTTACAATCATCTCTTGAGTAGAACATGATCTTTCAAGCAGTAACCTATGTTCTCTTTTCAATTCTGTTTTATTTCCCTTTCCCAGTGGCTGTGATCTCACCATGCTGAGGCCACTCTGGCAGCTTTTCACCAAGATGGAGAATAGTGTACGCCAAGACCAGGCTGGAGTTTTTATCCTTCCACCACTGCATCGAGCCCTGACTGAACTGTTCTTCATCGCAGAAAACCGGGCAGCGGTAAGATAGAATACTTCTGGCAATGTGCTTTGGAAACACATTGTGATGTTAACTTGTGCAACCCACGTCTGTTTTGTACAGCTACCATGGTATTTCCTAAACCCGAAATATAATGGAGCCAACACCCCTCTTTCCCCCCCCCCCCCCCCCCCCCCCAAATGAGTTCCTTATGTAAAGACGGAAACTCTGACTGAATCCTCATTTAAGTACATCTGGAACAGTTCTGATTGGCTTCCAATAAGTTATTAGATAATCAAGTTTCGACAAGTATATAGATAAGTGTGAGGTGGTGCATTTGGTAGGAAGAATAAGGATTGGTGCTTGGATAATAACAAGTCTGAATGGGGTAGAGGAGCAAAGGGATCTAGGGGTACAGATACACAAATCACTAAAAGTAGCGACCATTAAAAAACAAACCAAGCACTGGGGTTTATTTCTAGAGGGATTGAACTGAAAAGCAGAGAAGTTATGTTAAACTTGTATCGAACCTTGGTTCAACCACACTTGGTAGAACTGTGCACAGTTCTTGGTCGCCATATTATACAAAGGATATAGAGGCACTGGAGAGGGTGCAAAACAGATTCAGAAGGAAGATACCAGAACTGACCAGATATACTTATCAGGAAACTTATCTCTAACAGAGAAGGCTGAGGGGTGAGCGGATAGAAGTCTTCAAGATTATGGGTTTGATAAGGTAGACGTAGAGAAAATATTTTCACTTGTGGGGGAGTCGAAAACTCGGTCATAAATATAAGGTAGCTACTAATAAATCCACTAGGAAATTCAGAAGTAACTTCTTTACCCAAAGAGTGGCGAGAATGTGGAACTCACTACCACAAGGAGTGGTTGAGGGGAATAGTATCGATGCATTTAAGGGGAAGCTAGATAAACACACGAGGGAGAAAGGGAATAGAAGGATATGCTGACAGTGATGAAGTAGGGTGGGAGGAGGCTCGTGTGGAGCATAAACGCCGGCATAGACCAGTTGGGCCGAATGGCCTGTTTCTGTGCTGTAAACTCGATGTAAGTAAATAGCTCAACGTCTCTAACCAGATCAGGTGCCATTTGCCGTTACAAAAGTCATATTGTTCTCATCATGCACAATTTTTACATTGAGACCTCAACGTTTGCTAACATTTTTACAGGCTGAGGGGGGAACAAACACTATGTGAAAGGAGTTACAAATAATGTTTTTAAAAAAGGTGTTGTTAGTCGAGTGTTCATCTAGTGGAGCTATCCTAATTTGAAACACAAAGCTAGATTGGACTATTAATTCAGTTTTGCTCTCCTGAATAGTTAGAAACAGTTGAAATACAGATTTATTTTGGATTGATCAGAATTTTAAATCTCTAAAGGGGTCATTGCAGTCCTAGTCACAGTGTAATATTTACCACTTAAGGCGTTTCAGTGCTAGTTGATGGAGCACAAATAAGACTGCGTCACTCTGGTCACTCTGTTACCTGTTTTTTTTTCTCCCAAGTTCTCCACCCCGTTCCATCTTGCTCCCTCATTTTTCTCCTTCCATTGCTTCTTCTCATGTCATTACATTTTAGTGTAGACAGTGCAAATCAGCCTAAAAATATTTGATAAAATATCACTTGGAAGATTTAAGTGTAATTAAACTTTGCGTTGTCATGTTGTCAATATTAATTCTATAGAGAATTGCCAGAGGTTGTAGCAGTCGGTCAGAGTTTCTGAACAGTTACAAATCACTTTGAGAGAGAGAGAAGGAGGACAATGCTTTTTTTCTCCCCAATTTATCAAGAATGGGGTGGCAAAAAGGATATTGGACTCATTGATCCTTCAAGCTTGTGAAAATTTAGGAACTTCAGAAAAGGAAGAACAAAGTTTGTGAAAACTCAAGTGAGATGAAGTGTTCAGCTGCACCAACAGCAGCCTTCATTCTTTTCTTCCCTTGTAGCCATTACCCAGCCAGTTGGGCTAGTCTGTATATGAGCAATGATTTCAGATATCAATATAGGGTGTGTGAGGGCAGACTTGTCTATTGACACCACTGTGTCAGCCAATGAGTTGAAGGCGGGGCAGGACTTCCAACAAACAGTGGCCTGGATTTTACGGCCAGCGGTGAACGAATGGCGCTAGCCCTTCATTACGCTTACCCACAGACTTTCTGTGGGCTTTTGCACTGGAACTTAGTTATTAGAAATCAAAAACGACACGGCATCCTCTACAGGGGATCTAGAACCTGTGTGAACAGGGCAAGCAACTGTGCATCTCCTTAACCAATCAAATTGAAGAATCCTCACAGAGACACGCAGAGTCTAAACCAGGATGTGTCAAGTTAGAATAGTTAATACAATGCCAAATTATGTACAGATTGCGATATTGAGAGAGATAAGGGACAAAGAAAACGTTAAAAAAAAACATTTTATTTTTTTAATTCTTTAAAACTCCAACAATAATTAAAATCTGAAGGAATGAGACTCTACACTTGTAAAAGTTAATTTTCAGTGTCAGAGAGGTTCTTTGGCAGCAATTAAGACTTAGCACCAAAGTTGCGCTCTAGAGGTCCTGCGCAGCCGGTGAGCCGACTTTTAAATGCATAAACCATGCATGCACGTATTTTTGAATGGACCGCGCAGTCTCCTAAAGGGGCCACGTGACCCAAAAAAAAATGAGATGGAACGTTGCTTATCACAGTTTAAAAACTCACTTACACTTGAATGGGCAAGCCCCAACCTTTTCTGGCCTGTTTAGTGGGTATCTATCACGTAAATGCAGCAAATTCACGCCATTCCATGTGTTACAAGGCTGAGTCCCTTGGCGAGATGCTGTTATAGTGCAGCTTCTGGAGGGGCAGGGCAACTCGGACAGTGACTTCCTGATTTCCACGTTTAACTGTGCATTACTCCTTAATAACGGTGAGTGCCGATGGCCTTGCTGTTATTTCTACTGCAAAATCCGAGCCAGTGTCTTTTGCAGCAAAGAAAACAAAGTCTATTTACAGAGTCTATTTAAAATGAGGCTCTGCGAACTGCAGCAAACAGAACTCCAGCAGCAAGTTCTCCCGATAAAAGCAGGGTGATTTCTCCAGCAAAATGCAGTGAGTGGAGGATAGTTACATAATACAAATGATGTGCGTAAATCAATCCCAATCACTGACAGCAGTGCGGTCTCCAGGCGTGATTGACAGGGGAATTACCCAATCATCTCAGAAACGGTAGCGTAGTGGTAATGTCACTGGACTAATGATCCAGAGATGTGAGTTCAAATCCCACCACGGCAGCTGGGGAATTTAAATTCATTTAATTAAATAAATCTGGAATAAAAAACTAGTATCAGTAATGGTGACCATGAAACTATCGGATTGTTGTAAAAACCCATCTGGTTCACTAATGTCCTTTAGGGAAGGAAATCTGCCGTCCTTACCTGGTCTGGCCTATATGTGACTCCAGACCCACAGGTTGACTCTTAACTGCCCTCTGAAATGGCCTAGCAAGCCACTCAGTTGTAACTAACCGCTACGAAACACAATAATAAGAATGAAACCGGACAGACCACCCAGCATCGACTTCGGCACCGGTTACGGACACGACAACAGCACACCCAGCCCAGTTGACTGCAAAGTCTTCCTCACCTACATCTGGGGACTTGTGCCAAAATTGGGAGAGCTGTCCCACAGATTAGTCAAGCAATGGCCTGACAGAGTCATACTCACTGAATCATACCTTACAGCCAATATCTCAAACTCCTCCATCACCATCCCTGGGTATGTCCTGTCCCACCGGCAGAACAGACCCACCACGGGTGGCGGCACAGTGGTATTCAGTCGGGAAGGAGTGGTCTTGGGAGTCCTCAACATTGACTCCAGACCCCATGAAGTCTCGTGGCTTCAGATCAAGCATGGGCAAGGAAACCTCCTGCTGATTACCACCTACCGCCCTCCCTCAGCTGATGAATCAGTACTCCTTCATGTTGAACACCACTTGGAAGAAGCACTGAGAGTAGCAAGAGCACAGAATTTACTCTGGGTGAGGGACTTTAATGTCTAACACCAAGAGTGGCTCGGTAGCACCACTACTGACTGAGCTAGCTGAGTCCTGAAGGACATAGCTGCCAGTCTGGGCCTGCGACAGGTGGTGAGAAAACCAACACGAGGGGAAAAACCTACTTGACCTCGTCCTCCCCAATCTACCTGTCGCAGATGCATCTGTCCATGACAGTATTGGTAGCAGCGACCACCGCATAGTCATTGTGGAGGCAAAGTCCTGTCTTCACACTAAGAACACCCTCCATCGTGTTGTGTGGCACTACCACCGTGCTAAATGGGATAGATTCAGGACAGATCTAGCAGCTGAAAAGTGGGCACCCATGAGGCGCTGTGGGCCATCGGCGGTAGCAGAATTGTATTCCACCGCAATCTATAACCTCATGGCCCGGCATATCCCTCACTCTACCATTACCATCAAGCCAGGGGACCAACCCTGGTTCAATGAGGAGTGCAGAAGAGGATGCCAGGAACAGCACCAGGTGTACCTAAAAATGAGGTGCCAATCTGGGGAAGCTGCAACACAGGACTACATGCATGCTAAACAGCAGAAGCAGCATGTTATAGACAGGGCTAAGCGATCGCTCAATCAACGGATCAAGTCAAAGCTCTGCAGTCCTGCCACATCCAGTCGTGAATGGTGGTGGACCATTAAACAACTACCGATTGGAAGAGGCTCCATGAATATCCACATCCTCAATGATAGTGGAGCCCAGCACGTGAGCAAAAGACAAGGCTGAAGCGTTTGCAACCAACTTCAGCCAGAAGTGCCGAGTGGATGATCCATATCGGCCTATACTTCCGAGGTCCCCACCATCACAGAAGCCAGTCTTCAGCAAATTCGATTCACTCCACGTGATATCAAGAAATGGCTGAGTGCACTGGATACAGCAAAGGCTGTGGGCCCCGGCAACATCCCGGCCATCGTGCTAAAGGCTTGTGCTCCAGAACTAGCCGCGCCTCTAGCCAAGTTGTTCCAGTACAGCTATAACACTGGCATCTATCCGACAATGTGGAAAACTGCCCAGGTATGTCCTGTCCACAAAAAGCAGGACAAATCCAACCCGGCCAATTACCGCCCCATCAGTCTACTCTCAATCATCAGCAAAGTGATGGAAGGTGTCATCGACAGTGCTATCAAGCGGCACTTACCCACCAATAACCTGCTCACTGATGCCCAGTTTGGGTTCCGCCAAGGCCACTCGGCTCCCAACCACATTACAGCTTTGGTCCAAACATGGACAAAGGAGCTGAATTGCAGAGGTGAGGTGAGAGTGACTGCCCTTGACATCAAGGCAGCATTTGACCGAGTGTGGCATCAAGGAGCCCTAGTAAAACTGAAGTCAATGGGAATCGGGGAGGGGGGGGAAACACTCCACTGGCTGGAGTCATATCTAGCACAAAGGAAGATGGTTGTGGTGGTTGAAGGTCATTCATCACAGCCCCAGGACATCGCTGCAGGAGTTCCTCAGGGCAGTGTCCTAGGCCCAACCATCTTCAGCTGCTTCATCAATGACCTTCCCTCCAACATAAGGTCAGAAATGGGGATGTTCGCTGATGACTGCAGTGTTCAGCGCCATTCACAACTCCTCAGATAATGAAGCAGTCCATCCCCGCATGAAACAAGACCTGGACGACATTCAGGCTTGGGCTGATAAGTGGCAGGTAACATTCGTGCCACACAAGTGCCAGGCAATGACTATCTCCAACAAGCGAGTCTCTAACCACCTACCCTTGACATTCAACGGCATTACCATCGCAGAATCCCCAACCATCAACATCCTGGGGGTCACCATTGACCAGAAACTTAACTGGACCAGCCACATACTGTGGCAACAAGAGCAGGTCAGAGGCTGGGTATTCTGCGGCGTGTGTCTCGCCTCCTGACTCCCCAAAGCCTTTCCACCATCTACAAGGCGCAAGTAAGGAGTGTGATGGAATACTCTCCACTTGCCTGGATGAGTGCAGCTCCAACAACACTCAAGAAGCTCGACAGCATCGAGGACAAAGCAGCCCGCTTGATTGGCACCCCATCTCCCATCTATCACCTTAAACATTCACTCCCTCCACCACCGGCGTACCGTGGCTGCAGTGTGTACCATCTACAAGGTGCACTGCAGCAACTCGCCAAGGCTTCTTCGGCAGCACCTCCCAAACCTGCGATCTCTTCCACCTAGAAGGACAAGGGCAGCAGGCGCATGGGAACACCACCACCTCCAAGTCACACACCATCCTGACTTGGAAATATATCACCGATCCTTTTGTTGCTGGGTCAAAATCCTGGAACTCCCTCCCTAACAGCACTGTGGGAGTACCTTCACCACACGGACTGCAGCGGTTCAAGAAGAAGGCTCACCACTGCCTTCTCGAGGGCAATTAGGGATGGGCAATAAATGCTGGCCTTGCCAGTGACGCCCACATCCCATAGATGAATTTTTTTTTTAATCTCCATTCTGGCCAGGAATAGCAGTGTCACTTTACAGCTGTGTTACATCGGAGTGGTGTATTTTTTTACACCTGAGATTTTGCTTCTTTTTAAGAACAGCCCCAACCCGTGCCCAAATTATGTTTGAACATCAGAGTCCAACTCTACTCATTGTGCTGAGTGTTGCTAACCACCTCATGAAGCTGTAAAAATTAATACACGCGAGTGAGTGAGAGTGCAGACAAAGTTGAAACGCCGTAAACAATTTTTGCTTATTCAAAGAATGTTTCAAATGTTCAATGGCTCCATATCTTTTCAAAACATACTGTTTCATTAGTGGGGGAAAAAGTGGCAAATTAAATTCTAAATAAATCTGCAATTTGAAAGCCTTTGAGGAACATTTTTACCAAAATAATCCAGTTCCTCTTCAACTTTCGCACACGGGATTCCTTAAGCATCATTCATAGAAACATAGCAGATAGGAGCAGGAGTAGGCCATTTGGCCCCTCGAGCCTGCTCCGCCATTCAATGCGATCATGGCTGATCATCCAAATTCAGTACCCTGTCCCTGCTTGCTCCCCATATCCCTTGATCCCTTTAGCCTTAAGAAATATATCTAACTCCTTCTTGAATATATTTAATGAATTGGCCTCTACTGCCATCTGTGGCAGAGAATTCCACAGGTTCACCACTCTCTGGGTGAAGAAATTCCTCCTCATCTCTGTCCTAAATGGCCTACCCCTTATCCTTAGACTGTGACCCCTGGTTCTGGACTCCCCGGCCATCGGGAACATCCTTCCTGCATCTAGTCTGTCTAGTCCTGTTAGAATTTTATAAGTTTCAATGAGATCCCCTCTCATTCTTCTAAACTCCAGCGAGTACAAGCCCAATCGACCCAATCTCTCCTCATACGTCATTCCTGCCATCCCAGGTATCAGCCTGGGATTCTTACTGAATGATTTCATCACCGAGAGAAATAATAAAACCAGTTTTTGTGAAAATACACCTTTTGGGTGCCGCACCCAGTCTGCTTTATTTACTGTAGTGGACCCACCCATGAAGTTATGTGTTTAAGATAATAAACTCTGTGGTAATTCACTCCTTTTGTGAGTGAGATTAAGTGAACTGATGAGTTGAAATTTCAGAGGATTTTTTATCGTAATTGTCAAACTAACTTTGATTTGTTGGGTTAATGTACTGCCGGCCTCCCACTGCGGAGAGATCCTGGATTGTAGGAAATGGGGAATGAAGATCACGAGAATTGACTTGCGGTGCTTTCCCCGAATTCCTTCTCCACTGGCACCAAATTATATCTTCCCTTGCAAAACAAGGGAAGCTTTCATCATTTAGTTGTTGCACTGGTGTTCTCTTCATAGGCGTGTCCCGCTCTCTCTTGGTTCTTGATTTTTTGCCCTTTTATTGATTTTCCACCCTCGGTGATCTATACCATTGTCTGGCAGCCATGATGGGCTTGACGATTCGCAGCCCTGGCACTGCCCGCCTGTAACTGATAACTGGCAGGTGCATGGCAGCCGCTGGGGAAACTACCCAGTTTGCTGTCTGGACCTTGCCCGGCAACCTGCCCAAAATTAGGAACTCGTGGATCAGGGAACCGGGCAAAATGCTGCTTCCTGCTGTTACGTGCGAGAGAGCACTTTGCACAACTGGATCTTCTAGGCGACAAACATTTCAACTGTTCCAGTATTCTACTCCTTCAGTATGGTGTCCTGCATCACATTCATTTCTCAGGAAGGGGAGGCATTCCTTTGCCCTTGTACAGCACAGGGAAGCGACTCGACCAGCTCTTTGAAAAAGCTATCTAATTAATCCCATTTTCCTGCCCTTTCCCCATACTCTTAAATTTTTTTTCTTTTCCAAATATTTATTCATTTCTGCTTCCCCCCCACTGTTTGTGGCAGGTCATGCCATATTCTAAAATCCTCTGTGTATTTAAAAAAAAAAGTCTAGCCCTCTGACTCGCCAGTCAGTGGAAATCATTTTTCCCCATTTACCTTATCAAAACCCTGCATAATTTTGAATCCCTCCTGTCTAATTGTTCGGAGCCTCTCCTTACTGCTGCACTAAGGAATGCGAATGTTCACCCTCCTACTCTTATAACAATGCACATGAACACGCTAGCTGCACTTTGCTACTGGACTGCCCTCTGTGTGACAGCCGTAACCAATTCAACAAGGAAGAAATCTTTATGACATCAGCTTAGCAACCAGGAGCAGCCTACACACTAGCAACGGGCTAGTACAGTCTGCATTCTCTCACTTGCGTTCCCATACCAACAGTTATTTACTGTTGAAGTTTAAATACAAACACGAGGAAGATAACCACTCTCTCAATAGGGTTCCCAGATAAAAGCTTTCCAGTGAATGTGTTTTCAGTTTGTATTTAAAGTCCCGTTGGAGAGAGGAAATTAAATTGAATAAGGATTGACTCAAACGGATGAATTACTGCCTTTCTGTTAAAAAGACGGTTTAGAGCTCACTGATAGCTGTGCAAAGGAAGTGTATGCAAACCACAGTATCTTGTACAGCTCAGTTTTGAGCGCAGCAGGGAGCTTTCTTTATCGCAGTCTACCGCAAAGGAGGTACAGACTGATCAAGGGTAATCTTGTTGCAGCAGAACACCCAGGCAATTGGTTTTAATGGCAGACATGTAATTTTATTAAATTGATTATATTGACAACTTCAGATCAAAACACCTTTTAATCAGACCATTTAAAAAAAAATGATAATTGACTGGACTTCAAAGTGTGTTCACATTTTAGTTGGGCTGAACTTCATATTCCAGTTGGTGGAATTTTATTCTTAATTCATTAAACGCCATAGAAGGATAAAATCAAATAATGCACCTGAAAGTCTTTCTGCTCAAATGTAAATATTGATTTGCACTGGTAAACTATTTCAAACTCTTCCCAGTTCTAACCAAGTGCTTTACCTCCTGCTGTTTTGAGTGCCTTTTGAACACTTAATTTCCTTTCCAACTCCCGACGTGTGAGCTTGCAGTTTGTTTCTTGAAGGTGACATTGAAGTGCAAGGTACACAGTACTTCAAGTGTCTTAGCAACTCGGGGAAAACGGATGCCATGCTTGTTATGACTTTGTACTGCCTCAATTTGCATAGGGAAACCCCCTGTTTTAATTGAAATGAAGCTTTAGAGTGCTACCGATGCTGAATGCAGAACTTAAAATGATAATGTCACGGTGATATGATGCTCGTGCACTTTCCCTGCCCGTATTCCTGTCCTTCACTTCCCACCTGTCAATAGGTGAGCCCAGTTGCAACCGACGAGCTCCTCTCTATTGCTTGTCCCACAGAAAGTGGGCTCCCTGTTAGTAAACCATGAAGCAAGGTGGTGAAAGTTGAACACTACCACCCTGCTACAGAGAGAGGATGCATGAGGCCATGCTGAGGAGGAACTGGAGACATTTTGAATTAAAGCTAAAAGTGATATTGTCATGATAATTACATGGAACTTTACAGCACAGAAACTGGCCACTCGGCCCAACAGGTTTATGCCAGTATTAATGCTCCACACCGTACTTCATCTCACTATCAACCTCTCCTTCTATACCTTTCTCCCCCACTTGTCTAGCTTCCCCTTAAATTAATTTATGCTATTGGCCTCAACTACTGCATGTGGGAGCAAGTTCCACACTCTCGCCACTCTCTGGGTAAAGAAGTTTCTCCTGAATTCCCCATTGGATTTATTAGTGACTGTCTTATATTTATAGCCTCTAGTTTTGGTGTCCCCCACAAACGGAAGAATCTTCTCTGTTTACCGCATCAAACCCTTTCATAATTCAATTCACTGCATAAGAATTGGCTGGTCTTTGTGTAGCTGCTGACGTGCAGTGTAGCAGAGTAACGATGTTTCTGATTGGGTGCAGGAACTTGGTGTGCTGCAAGACTACTTTTTGGCCTTAACCACGGAAGAACACATCCACCACTGTGTCGTGCAGGTGAGAATCATGTGTAACTCTTACAAGTGAATACAGTTGATTCGGGAACGAGAAAGGGTGCTGATTGCTGAAACCTTGCGAAAGTCTGACTTGCTTGTATTACTCCTGAGGCTAATTAACTTTTTTTTTGTTTCTTTTTGACGACCCTTCCTTAAAAGTACTTGCTGCAGTGGATTAACACTTTGGCCTTTCTCCTCTGGAACCCGCATTTGAATCCAGCTGGGCAGATGGGATTGAAATCTCGCTCCCCTGGGGCACATGTCAAATGAGTTCAAGGCTGTCTGACTTTAAAGGTCCCAGGTTGCAAATTTGCAACACAAAACTGTTGGTCATTCTGAGCAAATTGGCATTCTAACTCCAGTCACAAAATGACTGTGTGGGATATGGCAAATCACACGGGTATAGCCAGGGATGCTGATCTAAGGTTGGGATTGGGATGAAAATATATTGTTAGCAGAGTAGAGGGAGTTGCACTTTGCACCCATCCCATGTCCTATCTGACTGGTGAGCGCTCTGTGTCGGCTGACAAAAGGCTAAAGCCCTTCCGTTCCCCATTTTGAGGGGAATATAAATTTACTTTAAAAACAAATCGAGCCTGTGAGCTACTAAGTTCCCGTATTTATGAAAGGCATTTTAATTTGGGGTGGGGGAAACCAGCACATGCAAGATTCATGAAAGTGACTTCATCTGGGTGCAATAACATGCCAGCAATCCTATCCTATCTCTACTGTTAAAAGTTAGAATGTGTATCTGTGTATAAAACCTGTCTGTATGTAAGTTAGAGACTGAGCATTGTTGATCGCAGTTCCCTCCCTGCTCTCCCAAAATGAGTACATATTGTACTCTGCTGAAATGGTGCGTTACAAATGTCCCCTTCACAATAAAGATCTTTGTTCTAAAACCGTCCAATAACTAAACCGTACCTTGCTTCTTTGCTTTTTAACCCCTGTCCACCAAGACTGCTCTTAAAATATGAAAGCAAGTTATTTAAACATATCATTTTCATAATTTTAGTGAGGGTGTAAATCTATTTCTGTTCACTGAGAACTCTGATTTTCACACTTCCCCTATAGTTAAGCACCTGGCCTGCACCCTGCCTTGCCCTGCAGCAGCTTGGAGCGGTGTGGGAGAATAGGCCTGTGTCTGCCCCTACTGTAGCGTAGTATCATCTTGTTCCAATAGGATGTGCCATTATGCAACTTGCTCAACCTCCTTCTCCATTGAAGTATCTGCCCCAGAACTAACTTCTGGCTTGATTGATTCTGGGGAACTCCATGCTTATCTCACACACATTGTGGCATCATATTTAGACAGTGTCATGCATGATCTCTTATTCTGGTGTCCTACAAAGCTCCAGGACCTGTTACAACCTCAAACTTTGCTGATGAAGAAATAACTTGTATTTATACAGTGCCATTCACATCCTCGGGACATCCAAATTGTTTCACAGCCAATTAACTACTTTTGAAGTGTAGTCACTAATTATATAGGGATACATGGCAGCCAATGTATGTACAGCAAGGTCCCACAAATCGCAATGAGATACAAACTGATTTGGTGATGTTGGTTGAGGGATAAAGGATTTGGCCAGGGCATAAAAGTAGGAGATTTGGCAAACGGCGAGGAGAATTGTAAATGACTACAGGAAGAGCTAGACAGGTTATCGGAATGGGCATACAGGTGGAAGAGGCAATTTAATGTTGATAATTGTACGGTTATACATTGGGGAACAAGGAATGGCCCTGAAGGGCATGGCTGAGCAGTGACACCTAGGATGTATTTGAACTCTGAAAATGTGAGTGCAGGTACAGAAAGCCACAAAATTGGCCGACAGCATTTGGGTTTTACAAACAGGTATAGAGTATAAAACGAAAGCAGTAAATTCATACAAGACATTGGCTAGGCCACAGTTAGCGAGTACTACAGGAAACTCTCTTTTTTTTATCCGGCACCGACGGGACAGGCGGGGTGCCGGTTTATCAAAAAGTCCGGATTACAGAGTTATAGTTAAAAGGTACGAGAGCTCGTACACAGCAACAAATCCAAGCTTCCCTGTTGCTTAGCAACAGCTGCAAGAAGCCTGACCACAGACCAAGCATCCCTGTTGCTTAGCAACAAGTGCAGGAACCCCGGTTACACAGCCAAGAATCAAGAAACGGCCACTAATATGAAGAAAAACTTAACTGAACCTACTCCTGAATTTTGCCGGTTAACCGAGATTTCCGGTTGTTTGGGTGCCGGTAAATCGAGAGTTTCCTGTGTGTGAAATTTTGGGTGCCCTATTATAGAAAGGCCATTAAACCCATAGAGAACATACAGGGTAGATTAATCAGGATGCTGTCCGAGAACAGAAACTAGTTAATGAGGACAAGACTAGACATACTGGGACTGTTTCCACTGGAGCAGAGAAGGATAAGAGATTTGAGTTTTTTAACTTGAGGGGGTGACATGAATCAGTCATTCATGAAAGAAAGACTTATGAAATAATATTGAGCGGCCTACTGGTGGCGCTGTCCAGGGAGAGTATAAATACTCGGGCATGGGCCCAGCTTGCGCAGGACATTCTTAACAGGAACTAGTGAAGGACACAACTAGACCTCCATGTTGTGAAACAGTTGATTAAAGCTTTGTTTAACGCTTAGACCAAGTGCCGAGTAGTTTTCTTACATCGGGGGTTTAATACATTTTTTGAGGAAGAGAATGGAGAGATGCAGGGGCAGGGTGGGAATAGGTAATTAGAGGCATGTGTGGAATATAAACACCAGCACAGACCAGTAGGGCCAAATGGCCTGTTTCTATGCTGTAGGTTCTATATAATTATGTGTAAAAGGATGAATACACTCCTGTAAAGCACCTTGGGACGTTTTACTATGTTAAAGGTGCTATATAAATACAAGTTGCTGTTGAATAGAGAAATAATTATTTCCTTTAAGTGCTAAAGACCTGCCAGTGCCAGAGAAGCAATGGTTGGTGCCAGTGGCAAAACATACCCCACACTTGCAAGTAAGAGCCACAGGTTACACCTCTCTGTCAACACACCTTTAAGGATCCACTCGGGAACCCTGGCTCGCTATCAGTTGAGACCACGGTTTACCAGTGGGAGGATGAGGAGGAGGGAGATAGTGATGAACCTGCCCAAGGACAGTTTGCTGAACCAAACTCGGAAGCTTTCACTGTGCTGTGCTCCATGTCCAGGGATCTCCAACCCCGGGTAGGACCCCTTAGATTCCCTACAGACTGCAAGCATCGTCTCTCATCGGGTTTCGTAATTCTGCGAATGGTGTGTATTCCGCATACCACAACCCCACCCGACCATCCCATTGCATGGTCTCCTATTCCAGGATCCTGGAAAGCTGTAAGATTGTTTTTGCTGTCAGATTGAGTTTTGTAGTCAGTTTAGCTTCAGTTCAAAACAAACTGGTGCCAAGGGTGCAGTTTGTGGAGCTTTCCAGGACCCTGGAATAGGAGGCCATGTGCAGCATTGGTTAGCACAACCTGTCAAGTTAGCCTCATTTGTATGGTGTGTGGAGGATGCTTAACCTTTGAAGAAAGTAGAAGGCTCTTCTATATGGGTAACCTTGTTTGTGTGTGCAAGGTTATAGTTGCTTTGCATATGTCCGTAGGTAGCAAAATATGTAAACTTCTGAAATATTTGAGACCTGTCCTTATGCAAAATCCAGCATGGTACATTTTGTTGTGGAACGTACTGCAGAATATTAGAATGGCTTGCTGCAGACTTGGGCATTGTAGCAAGTATAATCTGCCATATGTAGGTTAAAGGAAATGCACACGTGGAGCCAGACCCAGCAAGACCTGGTACCAATAGGAGAGGGTGGGGGCCAGAAAGAAACCAAGAATATCTGAGGGAACCCAGCAATGCAAAAAGCCCCTATAAAAGCCCAATTTTAACCAAGCAGATCACTCATTGTAACAAATACTTCAGAGTGCTTTCAAATAAGGAGTGGAGCGATATAAAACAACCAGCATTTCCTTTAACCTGCATAAACTGACAGAATTTTCAGAGTTAACCTGCCAAATCTATTGCAACACACAAGGGATTATATGCAAATATGTTCAGCTGAAACTGGCTGAGCAGCAATGAACTGGTTTATTTGGCTAGAATTTGCTCACCCATCTTTTCTGACCTACATTGGCTCCCAATCCCCCAATTTAAAATTCTCATCCTGATGTTTAAATCCCCTCATAGCCTCTCTCTCCCCCGGCCCACCATTTCCACCCACGCCTTCAGCCATCTAACCCCACACTGGAATTCCCTCCAATAACCTCTCCACCTTCCACTTCTCATAAGATCCCACCCTAAAACCCACCTTTTTAACCAGCTTTAGGTCACCCCCTCCCAGTATCTCCCGCTTTGTCTCTGTGTGCATTTTATGCCTCTGAAGTGCCTTGAGACAGTTTTTTATGTTAACAGTGCTATACATATGCAAGTTGTTTTTACTCCTCTGGCATTTGATATAGTGCAGAATTTCATCATTTACACTCCTTTTTAAAAATTGGTCAAAAGAAATTCTACACTATGCTTGTGTTTGTATTCTTTGATTAAATATTTTTATTTAAAAAGCGAGCACTGACGCTATCAAGGCAACTGCCTTGGATGGCTGACTTACATTAATCAAAGGTGCTTCTTTGTTTAAACTGGGTTTGTTAAATTTAATTTCCTCCAATAAAGTCACTCATTTATGGTCGCTGTGTAAACAAGTATCAGAAAATCAATAAACTGATCGGACAACATGGTAAAGTCATCATTTTTATAGCAGTTTATTTTTTCCAAGGGCGAGACTCCCTATGACTTGATTTATATAAAGAATGAAGTTGACCTCCTATATAAATAAGATGTTTTATCATTAATGAGCTACCAATTCATTATTCAAAGGAGAAGTGGAACATGTTCACTTCTAAGAGCAGCAGTACTTGTAGTAAAACTGATGCATTTATAGTTCAGCTGTAAAACTAAATATTATAAATTCATAGGTAAAATCAAATGTGGCTTGAGATCAACTTTAAACCATTTTGAGTCGCACTTTTTCTCATTCTATTTAATTGCAGACACGTCTTCCCTCAATCAAGCGTCTAATGATAACGGTAGTGTGTTGCTAGATTAAGCTAATGTAACCGTGTTGCATTATACCCTAGAAAGAAAAAGAAAGACTTGTATTTCTATAGCGCCTTTCACAACCTGAGGGCGTCCTAAAGCGCTTTACCGCCATAGAAGTGCTTTTGAAGTGAAGTCACTGTTGTGATGTAGGAAATGCGGCAGCCAATTTTCACACAGCAAGATCCCACAAATAGCAATGAGATAATGACCAGATGATCTGTTTTAGTAATGTTTGTTGAGGGATAAATATTGGTCAGGACACTCGCGCACTAGTTTTATTTCGTGCGTTCCTTGTTATTGTACCAGAAGAGCAGAACGCAATGCATTTGCTGCTCTTCTCCAGTATACACACTAATAGTTTGGGATTTTATCGCGGTGCTAGCTTCCGAGCGTATGCGTGTGGATTTGCTGCTCTTAGAAGTGAACATGTTCCATTTCTCCTTTGAATAATGAATTGGTAGCTCATTAATGATAAAACATCTTATTTATATAGGTCAACTTCATTCTTCTGGGCAGCATGGTGGCATAGTGGTTAGCACTGTTGCCTCACAGCGCCAGAGACCCGGGTTCAAATCTGGCCTCGGGCGACTGTCTGTGTGGAGTTTGCACATTCTCCCCGTGTTTGCGTGGGTTTTCTCCGGGTGCTCCGGTTTCCTCCCACAGTCCAAAGATGTGCGGGTTAGGTTGATTGACTATGATAAATTGACCCTTAGTGTTAGGGGGATTAAATACGTGGGGTTACAGGGATAGGGTGGGATATGTGTTGGTGTAGGGGTTACAGGGATCGGGTGGGATATGTGTCGGTGCAGGCTCGATGGGCCGAAATGGCCTCTATCTGCACTGTGGGGTTTCTGTGATTTCTGTGATTCTTTATATAAATCAAGTCATAGGGAGTTGAAGAAGTTTCAAATTGAAAATGTTTGATTTTCTTTCAGGGACTGAAGAATATTGCTGCCATCAGTCTCGCGATTAACTGTCAGAATAAAGCTACCAAGCTCCTGAGTGAACAGTCGACGTCTCCAACTAAGCCTGCTTAATGAAGTTCGTGACATCTTCAGACCATTGCGAGTCAACGGAACTGAGACAAGCACAGTCATCTGAGAATTACATCTCACAGCAACTGACTGTTCAGATGTACTCAAACTTGCACTTTCTGAAGTGTGATGCGCTCATTCTCCCTCACTATTTCTTCTCTCTCTCTCCTCTTCCATGCACTGTGACGAGACTTCCTCCCCCCACCCACTCATGAGCGCTCCCCGGAAGCCCCAGGGTTCCATGTTTACTGAAATTCAGACTTGAATTCCTCTTACTCGCCACTGATGGTTTAAGGTCGCTTTCCATTGATCAGCAGCTTCTGTTGCAAATGCTTCTACCACATTGTGTTCAAGACCTGGCAGTAACTGGGCGCAAAGTAAAGATAAACTCAACCTGTCCACAACCACCCGTAGCGCAGTTAATAGCTCACCTATAATTGAAGTTTCACGTGGAATTGACCATTTATTTCTGGCACCGAAGTTGTGGATTTTGCTGCTGATGGTTGGATTTCCCAGTAGTAGGAAGGTCATTATCTTTTTATGAAGGTAAACTTTTTTTTTTCCATGTGTACAGAAGTAGAAATCTTTACTAGCTTGGTGAGTGATTACTTAATTCATCATTTGAGTATCTAGCAGAGATAAATCACGGGTTGGAAAGGTCATATATTCACCTAATAAAATAGTCTGTATTACATTTTAGCAAGTCCTCAAGTTCCTGGTTGTCCCCACTCTTCACTCTCCTAACCCAGCAGAACTGTAAAAGCCCGACAAAAAAAATATCAAAAGAACACGTGCCTGACCCCTGTTGTCTCTGTCATAGAGGCTGTGTAATTTTCATTTAATTATTAGAGCTTATTTTTTATTTAAGTTAGTTCGAAGTTATAGTGCCATTTCTAACTTTGTACTGTTTTTAAAGCAGAAGGATTTTTTTTGCTTCCATCTTTTTCCCCTCTACAACCCGCCCCTCCCCAATTCCAATGCTGCATAGAATTTTGAATGTATAATGCTGTCAATATTATGTGATGCGGGTATCAATTATGCAGTTGAAAATAATGGACAAGTTTAAAATATTCACTCAGTTGTAATATTTGCTGAGCTCTTTTAAATAATATGCCAACTTGGTAATGTTCAATAAAATAGAAACTAAGAAATGTGCAATTAATCTTTTTTTCTGCATGGAAATTAGAAGTTTGAAAACTGCTTGAGGCAGTAAACAATACAGTGGGATTACACTGTCTTGGGAGGCATGAGTTAACGCTAATCTAGTGGTATCTACGATGTAGAGGTGTACTGTAGGGAAGATGGGGAGAGGCTAAGGGGAAAGGATAGAAATAAAAAGGGAAGTATGAATGTGGCAGGGTTAATGTATTTATCGGCAAATGTGTAAACCATTAAAAATAAAGTGGGGCAAGCTAATTGGAAAGGAACGATATGATGTAGGCTTGGTGGAAACTTGGCTTTAGCCGGGGCAAGACTGAGAAGTAAATATTCCAGGCTGTAAATTTATTTTAGGAGAGTTGGAGAAGATAAAAGGGAGAAAGGGTGGTCTTAATTAATGACAGGATTACAGTCCAAGGAAGGACAATTTTTATTGATGGTGTGGTGCTTAGACAGCGTCTGTCTGGGTTGAATTATAAAATAATAAAGGGATCTGTTGGGAGTACGTTATAGGCCACTGAATCGTGGGAAAGAGATCAAGATGCTGGGTTACCAGTGGAAGACCGCGTTTTGTCCGAGGTTTGCTGGAAGGTGAGCTGCTTTTCAACAGATGCTGTTGAGGCAAAGACTGCAACATTGGCAAGGGAATGAAGTAATTGCTTGAAAATGAAGCATATACAAGGATATAGAAAAAGGAATAGAGTAAAGAGGCTCGAGGAGATAGATGGCCTCCTGTGCTGTAACTTCTGTGATCTTTCTGTTACCATCTCTTGCTCGCACCGTTAATGTCACTTGTAATGATAGGTATTTTCTCAACTTACAGCTGCTATGAATGAAACCACAGTCCAATAAGTGAATTAAGTCGTCAATATAACATACTTTTAACATGCATAATAGCTAATAGATCCTTTCTTTAAAAGCTCATTCTTCAAATTCCTCAGTACTACAGCGCTGTAACTGTGGATTCGCTAGTGCATTTTCTCCTGTTCTTTTAGAGAAGGGGGTTTGAACAGCACATCTTGTTGACCACTTTGAGTAGCAGAAGGTTGGGAGCAGGCTTCCTCCCTTTCTCTTAGTGGCAAATACTGCACAGCTTGATGGGAAAGGAGGCAAAATAAATGGGAGACTTCCTTTTTGAAGTTTAAATTCCCGATCCTTTAATTGCCAAGATTATCTCCCAGTGAAGAGCGTTGCTGAGCTATCTACATTTGTGCCGCTGTTCAACATTAACTCAAACACAACGGGCCTGTTAGTATTTGGTAATTCACCCTCCAAGCTGAAATATATAGAATCATAGAATGGTTACAGCACAG
Source organism: Somniosus microcephalus (assembly GCF_052327205.1). Lineage (NCBI taxonomy): Eukaryota > Metazoa > Chordata > Chondrichthyes > Squaliformes > Somniosidae > Somniosus > Somniosus microcephalus. The sequence goes on from NC_141008.1 coordinate 12,441,209, forward strand.
AAGGCGACCATTCGGCCTGTTGAGCCTGTGCCGGCTCTCTGCAAGAGCACTTCAGCTAGTCCCACTCCCCCGCCCTTTCCCTGTAGCCCTGCAAATTATTTTCCTTCAGGTACTTATCCAATTCCCTTTTGAAAGCCACGATTGAATCTGCCTCCACCACCCTTTCAGGCAGTGCATTCCAGATCCGAACCACTCGCTGCGTAAAAAAAAAAAAGTTTTTCTTCATGTCGCCTTTGGTTCTTTTGCCAATTGCCTTGAATCTGTGTCCTCTGGTTCTTGACGCTTCTGCCAATGGGAACAGTTTCTCTCTATCTACTCTGGCTTCTCATGATTTTGAACACCTCTATCAAATCTCCTCTCAACCTTCTCTGCTCTAAGGAGAACAACCCCAGCTTCTCCAGTCTATCCACGTAACTGAAGTCCCTCATCCCTGGAATCATTCTTGTAAATCTTTTCTGCACCCTCTCTAAGGCCTTCACATCCTCCTAAAGTGCGGAGCCCAGAATTGGACACAATACTCCAGTTGAGGCCTAACCAGTGTTTTATAAAGGTGTTTCATAACTTCCTTGCTTTTGTACTCGGTGCCTCTATTTATGAAGCCCAATATCACATATGCTTTTTTAACCGCTTTCTCAACCTGCCCTGCCACCTTCAACGATTTGTGCACATATACCCCCAGGTCGCTCTGTTCATGCACCCCCTTTAGGCTTGCACCCTTCAGTTTATATTGCCTCTCCTTGACCTTACCAAAATGTATCACTTTGCACTTTTCTGCGTTAAATTTCATCTGTCAAGTGTCCGCCTATTCCACCAGCCTGTATGTATTTTTGAAATCTATCACTATCCTTTTCACTGTTCACTATACTTCCAAGTTTAGTGTCATCTGCAAATTTTGAAATTGTGCCCTGTACACCTAAGTCCAAATCATTAATATATATCAAGAAAAGCAGTGGTCCCAGAACCGACCCCTGGGGAACACCACTGTATACCTTCCTCCAGTCCAAAAAACAACCGTTCACCACTACTCTCTGTTTCCTGTCACTTAGCCAATTTCCTATCCATGCTGCCACTGTCCCTTTTATTCCATGGGCTTCAACTTTACTGGTAAGCCTATTATGTGGCACTTTATCAAACGCCTTTTGGAAGTCCATATACATCACGCCAACTGCATTGTCCTCATCAACCCTCTCTGTTACCTCATCAAAAAACCCGATCAAGTTAGTTAAACACAATTTGCCTTTAACAAATCCGTGTTGGCTTTCCTTAATTAACCCACACTTGTCCAAGTGACTGTTAACTTTGTCCCTGATTATTGTTTCCAAAAGCTTCCCCACTACTGAGGTTAAACTGACTGGCCTGTAGTTACTGGGTTTATACTTGCACCCTTTTTTGAAGAAGGGTGTACCATTTGCAATTCTCCAGTTCTCTGGCACCACCCCCCGTATCTAAGGAGGATTGGAAGATTATGGCCAGTACCACCGCAATTTCCTCCTTAACCTCCCTCAGCATCCTAGGATGCATCCCATCCGGTCCTGGTGACTTACTACTTTAAGTTCAGACAGCCTTTCTAGTACTAAAATCGGCCTTTCTAGGGGGAAGGCCGATTTTAATGAGATAAGGCAGGATCTGGCCAAAGTGGACTGGGAGCAGCTACTTATAGGAAAATCCACATCAAAACAGTGGGAGACTTTCAGAAGGGAAATAGAGAGATTACAACGCCAACATGTTCCTGCAAAGGTCAAGGGTGGGACCAACAAGCAAAGGGAACCTTGGATGACCAGGGATACACAAAAATGCATTAGGAAAAAAAGGGCTTTTGGCAGTTACAAAAGACTAAAGATGGAGGAAGCCCTAGAGGAGTATAAAAAGTGCAGGGGCATACTTAAAAAAAGAGATTAGGAGGGTGAGGAGGGGCCATGAAATAACACTGGCGAGCAAAATAAAGGAAAATCCTAAGATGTTTTATAAGTATATTAAGGGCAAGAGGATAACCAGGGAAAGGGTAGGGCCCATTAGGGACCAAAGTGGCAATCTGTGTGTAGAGCCAGATGATGTAGGCGGGGTTTTAAATGAATTTTTTGCATCTGTTCACTATGGAGAAAGACGATGTAGACATAGAAATCGGGCAAGAGGACTGTGACATACTTGAACATATTAGCATCGAGAGGGAGGAGGTACTAGCGGTTTTAGCAGGCCAAAAAGTGGATAAATCCCCAGGCCCGAACGAGATGTATCCCAGGCTGTTGTATGAGGCAAAGGAGGAGATTGCAGGGGCTCTGACACAAATTTTCAGAACCTCTCTGGCCACAGGGGATGTACCAGAGGACTGGAGAACAGCTAGAAGGGTAGCAGGGATAAACCAGGGAATTACAGGCCAGTGAGCCTAACATCTGTGGTAGGGAAATTATTGGAAAAAATTCTGAGGGACAAAATTAGTCTCCACTTGGAGAGGCAAGGATTAATCGGGGATAGTCAGCATGGCTTTGTCAAGGGTAAATCATGTCTGACAAATCTGATTGAATTTTTCGAGGGGGTGACTAGGTGTGTGGATGAGGGAAATGCTGTGGATGTGGTTTACATGGACTTCAGCAAAGCTTTTGACAAAGTCCCGCATAGGAGACTGGTCAAGAAGGTAAGAGCCCATGGGATCCAGGGTGCCTTGGCGCGTTGGATCCTAAACTGGCTGAGTGGCAGGAGGCAGAGGGTGATGGTCGAAGGTTGCTTTTGTGACTGGAAGCCTGTGTCCAGTGGGGTACCTCCGGGATCGGTGCTGGGTCCCTTGCTGTTTGTGATCTACATAAATGATTTGGATGAGAATGTAAAAGGTATGATCAGTAAGTTCGCAGATGACACGAAAATTGGTGGGGTGGTAAATTGCGAGGAGGAAAGCCTCAGGCTACAGGACGATATAAATGGGTTGGTCAGATGGGCGGAAAAGTGGCAAATGGAATTTAACCCTGAAAAGTGCAAGGTGATGCATTTTGGACGGACAAATAAGGCAAGGGAATACACAATGAGTGGTAGGACCCTTGGAAGTACAGAGGGTCAGAGGGACCTTGGTGTACATGTACATAGATCCCTGAAGGCAGCGGAGCGGGTAGATAAGGTGGTTAAAAAGTCATATGGGATACTTGCCTTCATTAGCCGAGGCATAGAATATAAGAGCAGGGAGGTTATGATGGAGCTGTACAAAATGCTGGTGAGGCCACAGCTGGAGTACTGTGTGCAGTTCTGGTCGCCTCACTATAGGAAGGATGTGATTGCTTTGGAGAGGGTGCAGAGAAGATTCACCAGGATGTTACCTGGGATGGAGCGCCTCAGCTATGAAGAAAGACTAAACAGGCTGGGGTTGTTTTCCTTGGAGCAAAGAAGGCTGAGGGGGGACCTGATTGAGGTGTACAAAATGATGAGGGGCATAGATAGGGTAGATAAAGAGGAACTTTTCCCCTTAGTAGGGGGGTCAATAACAAGGGGGCATAGATTCAGGGTAAGGGGCAGGAGATTTAGAGGGGATTTGAGGAGGAACTTTTTCACCCAGTGGGTGGTTGGAATCTGGAACTCACTGCCTGAAAGGGTGGTAGAGGCAGGAACCCTCACAACATTCAAGAAGCATTTGAATGAGCACTTGAAATGCCATTGCATACAAGGCTATGAACCAAATGCTGGAAAATGGGATTAGACTGGACAGGGATTGATGGACGGCGCAGACACGATGGGCCGAAGGGCCTCTTTCTGTGCTCTATGACCTCTATCAATTTTGATCTCATCCAGTTACCTCCTCTTTCTCTGACTTTGGCAGCATCTTCCTTGGTGAAGACAGATACAAAGTACTCATTTAGTACCTCAGGCATGCGCTCTGCCTCCATGTGTACGTCTTCTGTTTGGTCCCTAATCGGCCCGACCCCCGCTCTTACTACCTATTTATTATTTATATGCCTATAGAAGACTTTTGGATTCCCTTTTATGTTTGCTGCCCATCTATTCTCATACTCTCTCTTTGCCCCTTTTATTTTATTTTTCACTTCCCCTCTGAACTTTCTATATTCAGCCTGATTCTCACTTGTATTCTCAATCTGACATCTGTCATATGTGCCTTTTTTCTGCTTCATCTTATTCTCTATCTCTTTCGTCATCCAGGGAGCTCTCGTTTTAGTTGCCCTATCTTTCCCCCTCGTGGGAATGTACCTCTACTGTACCCGCCCATTGTTCGATTGCAGTTTTGCCTGTCAATCTTTGATTCCAATTTACCCGGGCCAGATCCGTTCTCAGCCCACTGAAATTTGCCTTCCTCCAATTGAGTAATTTTACTCTAGATTTCTCCTATACTTTTCCATAGCTAATCTAAACCTTATGATACTATGATCACTTCCCTAAATGTTCCCCTACTGATACTTTCTCCACTTGACCCACCTCATTCCCCAGAACCAGATCCAGCAATGCCTCCTTCCTCATTAGGCCAGAAACGTACTGATCAAGAAACTTCTGAACACATTTCAGAAATGTTTCCCCCTTCTCTGCCCTTTACAATATTACTATCCCAGTCTATATTAGGATAGTTGATTCTGCCATTATTACTCTCTAGTTCTTGCACCTCTCTGTAATTTCCCTGCAAATTTGCTCCTCTATATCCTTCCTACTAGTTGGTGGTCTATAGAATACACTAGTAGTGTAATGGCACCTCTTATTTCTTAACTCCAACCAAATAGATTCTGTCCTTGACTCCTCCAGGACATCCTCTCTCTGCAGCACTAGCATTCTCCTTAACCAATACTGCCAGCCCACCTCCTTTCTTTATTTCCCTATCTTTCCTGAACACCGTAAATCCAGGAATATTTAAAACTCAATCCTGCCCTTTTTTGAGCCAGGTCTCCGTTATCGCCATGGCTTCATATTCCCATGTGGCTATTTGCATCTGCAGCTCACCAGCCTTATTTACCATGCTTTGTGTGTTTACACACATGCACTGTAAACCTATCTCAGACCTTCTTGTATACTCTTAGTCTGACCCCCACCTAATACCATACTGTTTCTTACTCTGGTGCTATCTGTCTCTCTCCATCCTTTTGTGCACTTTGTTTCTCCTTTCTAATGCTACATCCTGGTGCCCATCCTCCTGCCAAATTAGTTTAAACCCTCCCCGTGAGGACATTGGTCCCGGCCCTGTTGAGGTGCAACCCATTCGGTCTGTACAGGTCCCACCTCCCCCAGAACCGGTCCCAATGTCCAAGGAATCTGAAGCCCTCCCTCCTGCACCATCTCTCCATGCATACATCTGCTCTATCCTCCTATTTCTATACTCAGTAACTCATGGCACAGGGAGTAATCCAGAGATTACAACCTTTTTGAAGTCCTGCTTTTTAATCTCTTTCCTAGCTCCTTAAAATCTGCCTGCAGGACCTCATCCCTTTTTCTGCCTATGTCGTTGGAACCGATATGGACCACGACCTCTGGCTGTTCACCCTTCCCCCTCAATGTCCTGCAGCCGCTCAGTGACATCCTTGACCCTGGCACAAGGGAGGCAACCTACCATCCTGGAATCACATCTGCGGCCGCAGAAACGCCTGTCTGTTCCCCTAACTATCGAATCCCCTACCACTATTGCCTTCCCGATCTTCTTCCTCCCCCCCTGTACAGCTGAGCCACCCATGGTGCCTTGGACTTGGACTTGGCTCTGGCTGTACTCCCTAGAGGATGCACTCAGGAATCCTGCACTACTTGCCTGGTCCTCATAATCTGTCTGACGGTCACCCATTCCCTCTCTGCCTGCACACTCTTACGCTGTGCGGTGACCACTTCCTGAAACGTGCTGTCCACGAAGCTCTCAGCCTCACGGACGCACCGCAGTGACACCAGCTGCTGCTCAAGCTCCGAAACCCGGAGCTCGATCTTCTCCAGCCGACGACACTTCCTGCCCACGTGGTTGTCCAGGACATGGGAAGCGTCCTGGAGTTCCCACATGGTATGAGATGTGCATTCCACGGGACTGAGGCGCCCTGCCATGCCTCTATTTATTCAACTCTTTATTTCTGTAAATTAGTTAATAGTCTTAAAAGTCGGGCCTACTTTTACCTCCAGCTGCTTCTCTCGTTCTCTTAGTTAGTGTCTTTATCTGAAGCTAAATCAGCATTTTGCTCTCGCTCTGAGCTGATTCCCTAAAGTGCCTGAACCTCAGTTGCAGGAGGGCTTATTCCATCAATTAGACTTGCTTTTTCTTATCTCATGCTTGCTATCGTTGGCACCGAGATCTTTTCCGTGCCAGAAGAGAAGTGAGTGTCGTAAAGGTTTTTGGTGTTGTGAAAAGTTTTCAACTTTAACGTGAGATTGTACTATTTATCTACAATTGTGTATTTCCAGAAAAGAAAAACCTAGGCTCCTATCCAGCACTCCAATACCTTTGGCTTCAAATACCAAAACACAGTTTTGTAGTCTATGAACTTGTCATGGCTTTTCAAGCTATGAGATTAAAGGTCAAGCGGATGATCAGCCCCTGGAGTTGAGGAAAAGTAGACAATGCAATCTGTGACATCTTGTTCAGAACGCACTCAATGACGTTGCAAGTAGTGACATCCCCAGTGGAATAAGGCTGCAATGATGCACCATGGATTTCTCCGAGAGCACCATGATTCAGGACAGGATTTTTTTTTTTTTTTTTTTGAGTAAACGCAATTACAAACTGTGTGTCTAATGTGCATTTTCTCCCTGTGCAATTTTCTTTATCATAGAATGATACAGCACAGCAGGAGACCATTCGGCCCTCATGTCTGTGCCGGCTCTTTGAGAGAGCTCTCCAATTAGTCCCACCCCACCCCCCCTGCTCTTTCCCCATAGCCCTGCCAATTTTTTCTTTTCAATTATTTATCCAATTCCCTTTTGAAAGTTACCACTGAATCTGCTTCCACCGTCCTTTCAGGCAGCGCGTTCCAGATCATAATCAATGCAGTCCAGATCATAACAATTCACTGCGTAAAACAAATCTCTTCTCATGTCGCCTCTGGTTCATTTGCCAATGACCTTAAATCTGTCTGCTGGTTACCGACCTTCCTGCCAGTGGAAACCGTTTCTCCCGGACTGCTCGATCCAATCCTTTATGTAAATTTCTCATGTCACAATTCAAAAAGAAATTGAGAAAGCCAATGGCCCGCAGTGTACAAAGAAAATGGAACTACTGTCAGGCCGTGGGGGCCGGCGGCTGGTATGTCTTCTGCTCTCACCAGCCCATGATTTTCACACACCGCATTCATGAGAGAGTTAGGAGAGGTGACTGAAGGCTAGGTGAAAAGGATGTGTATTAAGAAGGTTTCGGGGTGAGAGGGAGCTCCAGAGAGAGTCTACTGCCAATGCGAGCAGTGCAGTTGATGATGTGCGTATGGACTTTCAAACGTTTGATAAAGTACCACATATTAGGCTTCTTTGCAAAATTGAAGCCCATGGTGTAGGGGGTTTCTCTTGCTTGCTCTGGTCTCCTGCCAGGCTTCGTGCAATAATTACCCTTGAGTGGTTCTACCCACTCTTCCCTACGGTTCTAGACCTTGGACTTAGGTGCAGGGAACTGTAGTGCAGAGAAAGACTCAATAGACCAGGTTGAATAGCACAAAATGGATGCTTTTATTAAACAGTTTGCAGCATTATAAAATACATGTCATAAGCACAGATTAAAGCTACTACAAGCATGCACACATCTGTAAACTTAACTCTATGGAAATGGGGAACACACGGCACATCGTAAAAGGGGTAACACATTACAACCACCCTTAACCCCCTCCCCTAGACCTAACTAAGTTTCGACTTGAGGAACTCGGGATCATGCTCACCACTTTCAGAATTGCGAAAAGGGGTTCGCAGCCTTTTTGGCACAGCTTTCCGTCGTCACGTGGATTTGGAAACTTCTGGCGCAGCTTGTTTTCCTCTTGGTTCTCCCGCGGCGAGGCTGCCGATACAGCCTTGGTGAGCGCTCGCCACGGATGAATCCGTTACCGGCGTGGTGTTGAAGCACTGAATGCACCTGTGTTACCGTTACCGATGGGCTGTTGAGGCACTGGAGTGCTGGGCCCGGAGTGTCCTTTTATCTCCGGCCTGGATCGTCGTTTTTCCCGAGGGTGTCTTCTCCTTCGGCCTGGGTCGTCGATGATCTCCCGACAAAAGTACCCGGGCCACCCTCGTCGGCTTCCCGTCGTGGCCGAGCCTTGCCTGGCCGAACACCGACCACGTTCCGAAACCGAAGTGCTGCCTTAACCGAAGAGTCGTAGAAGTTCCGAAGCTACTCCGTAGCGTTCGAGAAGTGAAGCTGACATCAAGCGTACCGTAGGAGTTCCGAAGTTACGAATCGTTGAAGAAGTGAACTACAAGTGAAACGCCCTGATGGACTTTTTCAATCCACAGTTATACCTTTTTGGAACATTCTTATCTCCCGCCAAATCATAGTCCTGTCTTTGTAATAATTTTGGCGGGCAGAATTCTCTGCAGGGGTGTTTTGTCTTCATAACGGGAGCCGGTGATAGCTTAACTGGCCTTCCTGGGCCGATAATGTCTTTGTCACCGTAACTCGGTTTGTATATTGATCGGTCTGGAGATTGCCCTTGATGGCTGTTAAACGGCTTTTCTTTGTACAGTAAATGGGTTTAAGTGTTCGTTCAATTGTCCGCCCATTTCTTGATGGGCCTCATCCTGCTACCCAAAACTGTCCTGTACTTATAATCTAATCAATATGTATGCTCAGTTCCCTGAGTTTCGGTTTCCCGAAACTGGTTTTCGCGGGCTTAATGTCCTCAATCCACAAGCCTGTCTGACTTGCAGTAACAGAAATTCAAATGGTCCCAGAAGCTGGTCACGAGGTCCGGCGGCCATTTTGTGTGCCCTTTTATCAAAGGCTTCTCTGTACAAGCTTCTTTTGGTCAATAAAACTGTCTTATTAACCCTATTTTACTGCGTGATTATTATTGAAAATTTCGAATCTTACAGTCCCTCCTGTGATACTGATAGCTTGCTTAAAGTATCAATAACCCTTGGTGAGCAAATTTTCCCTGATTCCCCACATCCAAACATTCCTGGCAATTAGCTATCTATAACCCCCACGACACATGCAGTTCCCATTTCAGAAAAATTACATTGTGTACAGTTGGACAATCATAGGCAGCACTACCTTAGACTATAACACATTCATCTTTCAGATGTAAAGGGGCCGATACCCCTTTCACCACCTGTATACACATTTTATTAATCAAAGAAAACAGAAAAACCTTCTGAATGGCTATAACACAACAGTATTCACACACTTAAATCATACAGTGACTAAAACCAAGAGTGGAGGGACGCTTTATCCTTTAATACTTAGCAGCTTAAACTGGGGTGTCCTCCTCACCCACTCGTACGTAGCGTTCTCTCCATTCTCCTGTGTTCTCATGCCTCTGGAGGCGTTTGCCTCCCTTGCAATGCACGACCAGTAAAAATATTACAATCAAAACCTGACACACTACTAGGATGTGGGATGCTATTCTAATCCAGGGTGGGATCTCTATATTAGTGAACAGGTCCCACCATGGTGGGGTGACTATGTCTAATATGTCGTTCCCTATCTCTAAAGTCTTCTGCTCTAGTGTGTAAAAATGATTCTGTGAGACTATTACGGCTTTTAAAATCTTGGTGAGGTGTTCGGGGAGAGGGGGAATGACATAACCAAAATGCGCGACGAATCGCCGCAAATCCGTGAAATTCTCCTTTACAGTGAGGTGAACGGTGGAAGGTACAGGAATGGGGACAATTTGCTGTTGTGCCACTTGAACTTCAGCCCTGGGTTTGAAACAGAAACTGCTGTCACTGACCGGACACCACCCGTGCTGTCCGTGGTGGTAGTGAGGCGCTGCAGTGGTAACACAGTATGTCCCACCTCCGATATATGCCACCTGCGGGGGTACATGGTCCTTTGCCATTGCCTCCATGGTGCAATTTATCGGCTTCGCGCTAGTGGCTCTGAACCCGCACTGTGGTTTCACAAAGGCATTCAAGTGCTGGGGACACAGGATGATGTGTGCTCCCCAGCTATGACACCCCGAGAGGTCGGTGCCTGTCATCGTACGCTCCCATCTGATGACGTAAGGTGGGACCACTGCGTAACGAATGTGCGCACCCCCCTGTATGACTCCAATGTTCTCCACCCTGTATACCGGGGCGGGCTTTGCTGTGGGACCCAACACCGCATCCTTACCACTATTCCCATGATAGTGTGATTCGAGCGTCTGCAGTCCACTGGGACTGGGTACGCCTCTGCAGCTAGTCTGAGCTGGCACGGACTTAATGCATTCTCAAAGGGGTGGAGCGCTTGCAAGTGCTTGTTGCTGATCCAGGACGGGACCAAACCTTGTTTTAAATCCTCCAGATTACTGCGGCCCTCGCCCAGTAACCACGCCCCATATAGCACACAAGCCTCGTTCTGTGCTGCCTGATCGGACGCATTCCGATCCTCCCTAATGAGTGCATTTACCATTCTAGCGTGTTTCTCCAGCTCAGCGATTATTTCTTTTAAGTGTAGTGTCATGGCCTGATCCTCATGTAGTTCAGAGCCCACTACCTTATTTTCGTTTGTCAGTATGTTCCTTAACTGGGCCTTTAAACCATTAACCTGTGTCTGCAGCTCCATGTTGTCTAGAGCGTTGACAACAGATGTCCCGGTACTAAAAGCAGTGAAAATGTCATTTACAGTACCCCTTCTTTGCCTCCCTACCCGATCCAAAACTTCCTGTGGTGTGGTGTACAATTTGGCTTTGTCGATGTCGGCAAAGTCAAATTCATAAAATTGTCTGAACATTCTGGTTAACAGGACCTGGTACAATTGTTCCGTTTCCTTGGGACACCACTCCGGCAATCGTACCTCAGTGAGGTTTAAAATCACTGAGGCCACTGCGTAGTGTACCCCTTGGTACAGCACCTGACCAGTGGGTACCAATACTAGACCGTTCCCGGGCCCCTTTGTGGTGGTGGGGCACCCTTCCTTCTGGGCTAGTGCTACCGGGATTGTGGGCAGGGGCTTGCGTGGGCGGGTGATGAGTTCAGTGGCGTTTACCGGAATCGGGGAGAATGGGGCTCCGCACGCCCGGGTGCTGACGTCCCACCTCATCCCTTTTCCTGCACCCTGCCACTGCCTCTGGAAAAAGATGGATATGCCCTTGGGGCAAACGCGCTTCGAACCCCACATGCAGACATATATCCCTTCATCTGGTTCCCACCATTTGTCCCAACACACACGTAACTGTCCGTGAGTCCCCGTAATTGTCCGATGGGTATTGTTACCCAGTCGCTCCCACTCAATTGTAGAGTTCTTCATATTCTTTCCCAGCTTTCGCAGCCACCACCATCTACTTAGCGGTACGTTCCCATTACACACCAAACAGATCCTCTTTCCCACGGTAGTGCTGACTCTGGGTGCAATGATCCTCACCCGAGGGCACAGTAATGAAGTCTCTTGGTAGGCAAACCCGGATTTGCTGGAGTATTCTGTGGAATTCGACCCCAGCCAACCTGGCCATCTCCCTTCGTGGAAGTAGGTGGCGGTTTCCTCAACCTCTCGCTTCCCCGTCCCATCCATCGCGATGGGGGCTGTGTCCCTGGAGCATCCGAACACGATGACGTCCTTGGTGCGGCCTCGGTAGGCCAACCCGCACCCGATCGCCGCGAGTACCACGAGAATAGGGTGGGATATGTGTTGGTGTAGGGGTTACGGGGATCGGGTGGGATATGTGTCGGTGCAGGCTCGATGGGCCGAAATGGCCTCTATCTGCACTGTGGGGTTTCTGTGATTCTGTGATTCTGTGAATCCTCTCCATTGTATTCCTGGTTTCTGTAACCGATAGATGATGTAGCCAGGCTCCCAATAGGTGCTGGCTTAATTAAACTGGCGTCCGGGTCCCCTGACCCCGCTTCCAAACAAACACACATGCTGGGCAGACTTCGAAAACTACCTTTTAAAACATCCCCATCATCTTAGACTTTACATACCTTGAACTAACATTAAAAGTACTTAACTTAACCGACCTAAACCTAAACTTATGTACAGCGCCGCCCTCCTTCGGGCGGCCTACCTAATTCCTGTGAGGGCTGCAGCGTGCCGCTCCCTGTGGCGGGGCTGCACTGACCTTCGGCTTTGATTCCCCGCAGCCTGTCGCTGCTGAACGGGAACCGTGCCTTTCCTGGGCTACCCTGGACCGAGGTTGGGGAAAATGCGGAGATTCTGGCCAAGTCTTTCTGGGCTGAGGCGTCCGAACCGACCTACGAGGGGGCGCCTTGGGCGAGGCTCCCAGGGCTGACGGACCGGGGATCGGGACCTTCACCGTCACAGCCTGTGGTCCCACCACAGCCTCCGGCTCCCTTTCCTCAGGCTCCGCCCCCCCGGGGCCGGGATCTGTGGCATCCGACCCCACCTCAGCTGTCCCTACAGGTGGTGAGTCTCCGCCCCCAATCCCTACCTCCCCTAAGCTTGAGTCGAGGGCGGGATCTTCGTCCTCTGACTCTTCCTCCTCCGTGATCGGGTCAAGGGCGGGGTTGAGCTGTTCGGGCTCTTCCTCGTCCGAATCCCAAACTAGAGGGGAGACCTCCCACTCCGATGGGATGACTCCTCCCTTCACGCAGGCTACAGTTCCAGCCTGTGTGGTCTGTGACTCTGTTGCAGGCTGAGGATTTTTATCCTCAGACCTGGCCCCTGTTGTTGGCCCTTGTGCACCCGGCTTAAACAGTTTACACTGGTTAATGTGAAACCATCTTTTGCGTCGGGACACCTCTACTGTATGAGTGGCGCAGACCGGCGGATTTTGCACCGATTCCGGCTCATCCTCCTGGTCTACGGTTCTCTCGCCAGCGCATAGGGTTAGGCCCAAGAATTTTACTTCTCGCCGGCCAACCCGCGCCTTCGTAGGGGTTTCCTTAACACTTTCTATCTCCTTCACACTCGTACTCTCTCCCCAGAGACAATGATTTCTCAGATCCACGTGGATCCCGTGGGCTACCAAGAAATCAGACCCCAGGACTCTCGTTCCACCTCCCACCTCCCACCTCAGCAGGATACACTTCCACGTGGTGCGGAGTGGTCCTAAACGAATGGAGAGGGGAAGGGAATGTGCGCCAGCCTGTTCTTCGCCCGTAAAGCCCAACAGGCGATATGGGACCTCGGTGGACAGAGGCGAGGCGGTGGGGTTATCTGCGTGGATTACGGTGCACGATGCTCCCGTGTCCAACAGATAGGTTTCCTTCACCTCCTCCACCTCCATCTCTACGAGGGGTTGTCTCCATGCATCATAGCGGAGCGGACACAGGTAGACGGGCTGCGCCGACTCTAGTCACTTGGGTACAGCGATCGGAGTTTCGGGAGCGCCAAGGCCGGTGGTGACAGCTATTTTCCCCTGCGAGGTCATCAGAGACCACATTGTCTGTATGATTGACTCAATCGCAGCGGGATCCACAACCGCACCCGCTCCTGGTGCTGGGGCAGGAGCTACGGCTTGGGTTTGGGCTGGTGCTGGGGGAGTTTTTCCCCTTTAAATCCTTCCACGGATTTTTACAGTCCCAGCGCCAATGACCCTCCTTCCCACACCCGTAACAACTGCTCTTGGCTTGGGGAGGCCGATTCCCCTCCTGATGCCATTCCTTTTTAGCAGGAGCTGCAGGCCTCGCCTCATGCACCTTTCCCTTTGAGGAAGGCACATCCCTACTCTTGTTGTTCCTGTAACCTATCGTGAGCTGATCAAGTACTAACTCTTCCGTGGAGCGGGGGTTAGTGGGGTCAAAGCATGTTTTGTCCTGCTCCCTCACCTATGGCAAGCAATTGGCGACCAGGCACCGGAGCCAATGAGCCTTTTGGTCATTATTCAGCCCGGCCCGCCCAGGCAGTTGCGCCGATACACTGGCCACAACCTTCCGGCGAAAACCCGTGGGGGTTCTCCCTCTAGCTGTATCGTCCTTTCCAATCGGAGGAACGGACTTCCGTCACCCTCCCCTATAATCTCCAGGATCTCGTCCCGTAACTCCTCATACGCCTTGTGCCCTGTCTTGCTCTCGCCAGGGAGACACTGGAGGAGCGAGCTGTCCAGGGAGAACAGCAGCATTTTGGACTGTTCAACCCCGTCGCAGTCATTAACTGCTGCGGTCTGCTCCACGTCCCTAAAATGGACGGAGCGATCTCCTGACTCGGAGAGTTTTGGGATGTGACTTATCATTGCCCTCAGCTGTTGTGCGCTGTGGGGCATTATGATCTGATTCACGAGGGGTCCATCCTCGCCATCCGCTGCGCCCGGACCGAGCCTCCGGTGTCTGGTTGGACACATTGGCGCCGGCCCCGACTCTACTACCTGGGGTTGCTCTACCTCAGGAACCTCTTTCTCTAATTTCACCATTTCCTTCCCCGGAGTCCAAGACTCAGTATAGGCGGGAGGTGCCGAGGGCTCGGGGGTTGGTACCCCAACTGCCTCTTGTGGAATCGGTCTTTTGGATTCCTTGGCTAACAGTAGCTGGCTCGCTGGTGGGTTTATGAGGCACACCAAGCCGTTTGCCTTTGCTAGGGCCTTTCTCAGGTCCTCTAGCTCCCTGTGGCAAGCGCTATGGTCGGTGTTCTCAGTTCGGGGTAGAGCAGCAGCGGAGGAGGTGAGCCCGGCTTAAAAACCGGCGCGAAGGCAGAGGCCCGACCAGTTCGGGGGAGAGCAGCAGCGGAGGAGGAGCCCGGCTTAAAAACCGGCGCCAAGGCAGAGGCCCGACCAGTTCGGGGGAGAGCAGCAGCGGAGGAGGAGGAGCCCGGCTTAAAAACCGGCGCGAAGGCAGAGGCCCGACCAGTTCGGGGGAGAGCAGCAGCGGAGGAGGAGCCTGGCTTAAAAACCAGCGCCAAGGCAGAGGCCCGACCAGTTCGGGGGAGAGCAGCAGCAGAGGAGGAGCCCGGCTTAAAAACCGGCGCCAAGGCAGAGGCCCGACCAGTTCGGGGGAGAGCAGCAGCGGAGGAGGAGCCCGGCTTAAAAACCGGCGCCAAGGCAGAGGCACACCAAATCAACAGCAGAGGAGAGAGGTAAAAAGTAACCAGTGTGTGACGTCACCAGGGAGCTGGTAAGTGATTGGTTGGTGAGTATTTCTCTCTTTTCAATACAAGCTTGACTTCTGTGGTGTTACATTTCTAGGGTCTCTGGTGTAGTGGGGACAGTTGGTAAATAAAGCGCCCTAGAGTATACCTGTAACTGGGGTATTGAATAAATTTTTAAATTAATTAAAGGAGTAAGTCATGGCAGGAGAGCTCAGACCCGTGTTCTGCTCCTCTTGCTCCATGTGGGAAATCAGGGACGCTGCCAGTGTCCCTGGCGACCATGTGTGCGGGAAATGCATCCAGCTGCAGCTACTTGCAGACCGCATTGCGGCGCTCGAGCTGCGGGTGGATGAATTTTGGAGCATGCGCGATGCTGAGAGGCTCGTGGATAGCACGTTTAGCGAGTTGTTCACGCCTCAGGGTAGGGCAGCACAGGGGGTGACCATCAGGCGGAGCAACAAAGGCAGGCAGGTAGTGCAGGGAACCCCTGCGGACATCCCCCTTTCAAACAAGTATACCGCTTTGGATACTGTTGAGGGGGATGACTCACCAGGGGAAGGCAGCAGCAGCCAACTTCCTGGCACTGGGGGTGCTCCTGCTGCCCAGGAAGGGGGGAAAAAGAGTGGGAGAGCAATAGTGGTAGGGGATTCTATAGTAAGGGGAACAGATAGGCGTTTCTGTGGCCGTAGACGTGAATCCAGGATGGTTTGTTGCCTCCCTGGTGCCAGGGTCAAGGATGTCACTGAGCGGCTGCAGGGCATTCTGGAGGGGGAGGGTGAACAGCCAGTGGTCGTGGTCCACATTGGTACCAACGACATAGGTAAAAAGAGGGATGAGGTCCTGCATCAAGAATTTAGGGAGCTAGGTAACAGATTAAAGAGCAGGACCTCAAAGGTTGTAATCTCTGGATTACTCCCAGTGTCACGTTCTAGTAAGTATAGGAATGGGAGGATAGAGCAGATGAATGCGTGGCTAAAGAGTTGGTGTAGGGGGGAGGGTTTTACTTTCCTGGATCACTGGGCCTGCTTCTGGGAAAGGTGGGACTTGTACAAGTCGGACGGGTTGCACCTGAACCAGAGCGGGACAAATATCCTTGCGGGGAGGTTTGCTAGCACTGTTGGGGGGGGTTTAAACTAACTTGGCAGGGGGATGGGATACAGAGGGGAGCTGAAATAGGGGGGGATGTGCTGCCAATTATAGAGAAAAAAACAAGTCAGCTTGGTAGACAGGGCAAATATATAAGGGCAAGGCTGGATGGCATCTATTTTAATGCAAGGAGTCTTGCAAATAAGGTGGATGAACTGAAGGTGTTGATAAACACATGGGAATATGATATTGTTGCTATCACGGAGACATGGTTGAGGGAAGGGCAAGATTGGCAGCTCAATATTCCGGGGTACAGAATCTTCAGGCGAGACAGAGGGGGAGGTATAAGAGGAGGGGGTGTCGCAATATTAATTAAGGAGTCAATTACTGCAGTAAGGAGGGATGATATATTAGCAGGGTCCTCTAATGAGGCCATATGGGTGGAGCTTAAAAACAAAAAGGGGGCAAGCACTTTGCTGGGAGTGTACTATAGGCCTCCAAACAGTCAGGGGGAGATAGAGGAACAGATATGTAGGCAAATCTCAGAGAAATGTGCAAATAATAGGCTACTAATAATGGGGGATTTCAACTTCCCCAATATTAACTGGGATAGTCAGAGTGTGAAAGGCTCAGAGGGTGTAGAATTCTTAAAGTGCATCCAGGAGAGCTTTTTGAGCCAGCATGTAGAAAGTCCTACAAGAGAGGGGGCGGTACTGGACCTAATTCTAGGGAATGTGGCCGGCCAAGTGGAAAAAGTGCTAGTAAGTGAGCACTTTGGTGATAGTGACCATAATATGGTAAGATTTAAGGTGGTCATGGAAAAGGACAGGGATGGGCCAGAAATAAAGGTTCTAAATTGGGGGAAGGCCGATTTTAATAGGATAAGGCAGGATCTGGCCAAAATGGACTGGGATCAGCTACTTGTAGGAAAATCCGCATCGGAGCAATGGGAGGCTTTCAGAAGGGAGATTGAGATCATACAATGGCAACATGTTCCCGTAAAGGTCAAGGGTGGTTCCAAAAACCACAGGGAACCCTGGATGTCAGGGGATATACGAGAATGGATTAGGAAAAAAAGGAGGGCTTTTGGTAGATACAAAAGGCTAAAGACGGAGGAAGCCCTAGAGGAGTACAAAAAGTGCAGGGGGATACTTAAAAAAGAAATTAGGAGATCAAGGAGGGGCCATGAAATAACACTGGCGAGCAAAATAAAGGAAAATCCAAAGATGTTTTATAAGTATATTAAGGGTAAGAGGATAACTAGGGAAAAAATAGGGCCCATTAGGGACAAAAGTGGCAATCTGTGTGTGGAGCCGGAAGATGTAGGAGGGGTTCTAAATGAATTTTTTGCATCTGTTTTCACTATGGAGAAGGGCGATGTAGACATAGAAATAGGGCGGGGGGACTGTGATATGCTCGAACATATTAACATCGAGAGGGAGGAGGTATTGGCGGTTTTAGCTGGCCTAAAAATGGATAAATCCCCAGGCCCGGATGAAATGTATCCCAGGCTGCTGTGTGAGGCAAAGGAGGAGATTGCGGGGGCTCTAACACATATATTCAGGACCTCTCTAGCCACAGGGGATGTGCCAGAGGACTGGAGAACCGCTAATGTAGTACCATTATTCAAGAAGGGTAGTAGGGAAAAACCGGGGAACTACAGGCCAGTGAGCCTAACATCAGTGGTAGGAAAATTATTGGAAAAAATCCTGAGGGACAAAATTTGTCTCCACTTGGAGAGGCAAGGATTAATCAGGGATAGTCAACATGGCTTTGTCAAGGGAAGATCATGTCTGACTAATTTGATTGAATTTTTTGAGGGGGTGACTAGGTGTGTGGATGAGGGTAACGCAGTGGATGTGGTATACATGGATTTCAGTAAGGCCTTCGATAAAGTCCCGCACAGGAGACTGGTCAAGAAGGTAAGAGCCCATGGAATCCAGGGTGCCCTGGCACATTGGATACAAAACTGGCTTAGTGGCAGAAGGCAGAGGGTGATGGTCGAAGGTTTTTTTTGTGACTGGAAGCCTGTGGCCAGTGGGGTACCACAGGGATCGGTGCTGGGTCCCTTGCTGTTTGTGGTCTACATTAATGACTTGGATATGAATGTAAAGGGTATGATCAGTAAGTTCGCGGATGATACAAAAATTGGTAGGGTGGTAAATAGCGAGGAGGGTAGCCTCAGTCTGCAGGACGATATAGATGGGTTGGTCAGATGGGCGGAACAGTGGCAAATGGAATTTAACCCGGAAAAGTGCGAGGTGATGCACTTTGGGGGGACTAACAAGGCAAAGGAATACACAATGAATGGAAAGACCCTAGGCAAGATGGAGGGTCAGAGGGATCTGGGTGTGCAAGTACACAGATCCCTGAAGGCGGCGGAACAGGTGGATAAGGTGGTAAAAAAGGCATATGGGATACTTGCCTTCATTAGCCGAGGCATTGAATATAAGAGCAAGGAGGTTATGATGGAGCTGTATAAAACACTGGTTAGGCCACAGCTGGAATACTGTGTGCAGTTCTGGTCGCCACACTACAGGAAGGATGTGATTGCGTTAGAGAGGGTGCAGAGGAGGTTCACCAGGATGTTACCAGGGCTGGAGCGCTTCGGCTATGAAGAGAGACTGGGCAGATTGGGTTTGTTTTCCTTGAAGCAGAGGAGGCTGAGGGGGGACATGATTGAGGTGTACAAAATTATGAGGGGCATAGATAGGATGGATGCTGAGGAGCTTTTTCCCTTAGTAGAGGGGTCAATAACTAGGGGGCATAGATTCAAGGTAAAGGGCGGGAGGTTTAGAGGGGATTTGAGAAAGAACTTTTTCACCCAGAGGGTGGTTGGAGTCTGGAACTCACTGCCTGAAAGGGTTGTGGAAGCAGAAACCCTCACAACATTTAAGAAGCATTTGGACGTGCACTTGAAATGCCATAGCATACAAGGCTACGGGCCAAATGCTGGAATATGGGATTAGATTAGGCAGGGCTTGATGGCCGGCGCGGACACGATGGGCCGAAGGGCCTCTATCCGTGCTGTATTACTCTATGACTCTATGACCTATCCTCCATGGCCATCTTGTATGCTGCCCCAGCTCCCAGAATACTCTCCTCCTGTGTCTCTACCTGCTTAGCTAGGCGGAAACACCTGTCTCTCATCCTACCTTCACTGGCCTTGGCCTCAATGACCTGACACTCCAAGTAATCTATCCTGGTCTCATGGCGGTGAGTTACGGATTGGCGTTCCTGATTCAGCGCGTTAAGCGATTCAATCAGTTTCTGACCTCCCGCAACCTTTTCCTCTACTTCTGCTAGTAACCCTTTTATCTGGGCTGTCTGTGCTACAACGACTTGGTCCAAAAGCTGGACTTGCTTCTTGTAGCACATCAGCCAGACCGCCTTCTCTACAGATCTTTTGTGCTCTTTGCTTTCTGTCTACTTGATGGCTGCGTCTAGCGGGCGCCTATCTCTTAATAGGTCAGATATCCACTGTTTTGGATAACATAGTCTGCTATTCTCTCATCCATCACATTTCGTTTATTCAGACCTTGATCTAAAACACTACATTCCTGCTGCCAAGGTCCTGCTGCGGTCGCCATCTCTGTAGGGAGTTTCTCTTGCTTGCTCTGGTCTCCTGCCAGGCTTCTTGCAATAATTACCCTTGAGTGGTTCGACCCACTCTTCCCTACGGGTCTAGACCTTGGACTTAGGTGCAGGGAACTGTAGTGCAGAGAAAACTCAATAGACCAGGTTGAATAGCACGAAATGGATGCTTTTATTAAACAGTTTGCAGCATTATAAAATACATGTCATAAGCACAGATTAAAGCTACTACGAGCATGCACACATCTGTAAACTTAACTCTATGGAAATGGGGAACACACGGCACATCGTAAAAGGGGTAACACATTACAACCACCCTTAACCCCCTCCCCTAGACCTAACTAAGTTTCGACTTGAGGAACTCGGGATCATGCTCACCACTTTCAGAATTGCGAAAAGGGGTTCGCAGCCTTTTTGGCACAGCTTTCCGTCGTCACGTGGATTTGGAAACTTCTGGCGCAGCTTGTTTTCCTCTTGGTTCTCCCGCGATGAGGCTGCTGATACAGCCTTGGTGAGCGCTCGCCACGGATGAATCCGTTACCGGCGTGATGTTGAAGCACTGAATGCACCTGTGTTACCGTTACCGATGGGCTGTTGAGGCACTGGAGTGCTGGGCCCGGAGTGTCCTTTTATCTCCGGCCTGGATCGTCGTTTTTCCCGAGGGTGTCTTCTCCTTCGGCCTGGGTCGTCGATGATCTCCCGACAAAAGTACCCGGGCCACCCTCGTCGGCTTCCCGTCGTGGCCGAGCCTTGCCTGGCCGAACACCGACCACGTTCCGAAACCAAAGTGCTGCCTTAACCGAAGAGTCGTAGAAGTTCCGAAGCTACTCCGTAGCGTTCGAGAAGTGAAGCTGACATCAAGCGTACCGTAGGAGTTCCGAAGTTACGAATCGTTGAAGAAGTGAACTACAAGTGAAACGCCCTGATGGACTTTTTCAATCCACAGTTATACCTTTTTGGAACATTCTTATCTCCCGCCAAATCATAGTCCTGTCTTTGTAATAATTTTGGCGGGTAGAATTCTCTGCAGGGGTGTTTTGTCTTCATAACGGGAGCCGGTGATAGCTTAACTGGCCTTCCTGGGCCGATAATGTCTTTGCTTTGTCACCGTAACTCGGTTTGTATATTGATCGGTCTGGAGATTGCCCTTGATGGCTGTTAAACGGCTTTTCTTTGTACAGTAAATGGGTTTAAGTGTTCGTTCAATTGTCCGCCCATTTCTTGATGGGCCTCATCCTGCTACCCAAAACTGTCCTGTACTTAGAATCTAATCAATATGTATGCTCAGTTCCCTGAGTTTCGGTTTCCCGAAACTGGTTTTCGCGGGCTTAATGTCCTCAATCCACAAGCCTGTCTGACCTGCAGTAACAGAAATTCAAGTGGTCCCAGAAGCTGGTCACGAGGTCCGGCAGCCATTTTGTGTGCCCTTTTATCAAAGGCTTCTCTGTACAAGCTTCTTTTGGTCAATAAAACTGTCTTATTAACCCTATTTTACTGCGTGATTATTAATGAAAATTTCGGATCTTACAATGGGATAAAAGGGGCAGTAGCAGCATGGATACAAAATTGGCTACGGGATAGAAAACAGTTGTGGTGATTGGCTGTTTTTCGGGAGGTATACCGTGGCGTTCCCCCAAGGTTCAGTACTAGGACCACTGCTGTTTTTGATATACATTAATGACTTGGACTTGGGGGTACAGGGCACAATTTCTAAATTTGCAGATGACACGAAACTTGGAAGTGTAGTAAACATGAAGATCGTAATAGACTTCAAGAAGACCTAGACAGGTTGGTGGACTGGGCGGACACGTGGCAGATGAAATTCAACGCAGAAAGGTGTGAGGTGATACATTTCGGTAGGAAGAATGAGGAGAGACAATACACACTAAATGGTACAATTTTAAAGAGGGTGCAAGAACAGAGACACCTGGGGGTGTTTGTGTACAAATCTTTGAAGGTGGCAGGACAGGTTAGCAAAGCAGTTAATAAATCACATGGGATCCTGGACTTTATTAATAGAGGCAGAGAGTACAAAAATCATGAATTTATGATAAACCTGTATTAAAGAGAAAGACTTGCATTTATATAGCGCCTTTCACAACCAATGGACGTCTCAAAAGCGCTTTACAGCCAATGAAGTACTTTTGGAGTGTAGTCATTGTTGTAATGTGGGAAATGCTGCAGCCAATTTGCGCACAGCAAGCTCCTACTAACAGCAATGTGATAATGACCAGATCCATCTGTTTTTGGTTATTTTGACTGAGGAAGAAATATTGGGCAGGACACTAGTTCGGCCCCAGCTGGAGTGTTGTGTCCAATTCTGGGCACCACACTTTAGGAAGGACGTGAAGGCCTTGGCGAGGGTACAGAAGAGATTTACTGGAATGGTTCCAGGGATGAGGGATTGCAGTTACATGGATAGACTAGAGAAGCTGGGGTTGTTTTTAGAGTAGAGAAGGCTAAAAGAAGATTTGATAGAGGTGTTTAATATCATGAAGGATTCAGATAGAGTAAATAAAGAGAAACTGTTTCCAATGGCTGAACTGTCGATAACCAGAGGGCACAGATTGAAGGTGATTGATAAAGAACCAGAGGCGACATTAAAAACTATTTAACGCAACGAGTGGTTAGGATTTGGAATGCGCTGCCTGATAGGGGGGTGGATACAGATTCAATAGGAGCCTTCAAAAGACAATTGGATAAATACTTGAAGGAGAAAAAATTGCAGGGATACAGGGAAAGAGCCGGGAGTGAGACTAACTGAATTGCTCTTTGAAAGAGACAGTGCAGACTCGATGGGCGAATGGCCTCCTGTGCTGTACAACTTTGTTTCTACGATTATATAATGCAGCGATGGGTAGGAGATACAAAGGAAGACAGAGGCCAAGAACTGGATGTGGCTGGTGAAGATTGCAAGAATAGGGTGGGGTGAGGCCATGTAGGAATTGTAGGTGACTATTCGATATGTTGGTGACAGAGCCACAGTAGGTCAGGGGGTGTGGGGGGTAATGGGTCTTAGGGCAGGCGATTAAATGGTGGAGCTTTGGATAATTTGGAAGTTTATGAAGGTCAGGAGGCCATGAAGGAAGGTGTTGGAGAAATAGTCTAGAGCAGCACGGTGGCATAGTGGTTAGCACTGTTGCCTCACAGCGCCAGAGACCCGGGTTCGAATCCAGCCTTGGGCGACTGTCTGTGTGGAGTTTGCACATTCTCCCCGTGTTTGCGTGGGTTTTCTCCGGGTGCTCCGGTTTCCTCCCACAGTCCAAAGATGTGCGGGTTAGGTTGATTGGCCATGATAAATTGACCCTTAGTGTTAGGGGGATTAAATACGTGGGGTTACAGGGATAGGGTGGGATATGTGTTGGTGTAGGGGTTACGGGGATCGGGTGGGATATGTGTCGGTGCAGGCTCGATGGGCCGAAATGGCCTCTATCTGCACTGTGGGGTTTCTGTGATTCTGTGATTCTGTGTGGATAACAGATTTGGCAGCGTGTTGTGATCTGGAATGTGCTGCCTGAAAGGGTGGTGGAAGCAGATTCAATATACATTTCAGAAGGGAATTAGATATATACTTGAAAAAGAAAATTTTGCAGGGCAATGGGAGAAAAGCAGGGGAGTGGGACTAATTGGATAGCTCTTTCAAAGAGCCGGCATAGGCACGAAGGGCCGATCATTCTATGATATGGGGTGAGGTAGGGGCAGAGGAGAGCAATGTTGTGAAGGCAATCTTGGTGATGAGTAGCGTATAGGGCTTGATATTCAGTTCTGGGTCGAACAGGATACCAAGATTACATACACCTTTCCTACCCCTCATAACATGGCTCAGCATCCATTTCTTTTTGTCATTTTTTTGCTCTTTATCCCCCATCTACATTAAAGGTGCTATATCTGTTTAAAGGTGCAAGTAGTAATAGTAGAAGGAAGCAAGAGGGTGAAGTGCTGGAATAAGGATTAATTCCCAAGTAATAAGGAAGGAGTTTCTCGATGCTGCTACCTCAGTGGTTTACCTGGGGCACTAAGTGGAACTTGTAGCCAGGAGGAGATGCTTTGATGAGGGAGAAGCAATCACTGCTTGTGAGCCAGGTTCTTGTCGGGGTCAGGATGTCTATGATGAGGTTGTGGGTGGCGAGGGCCTTGTTTGTGAGGGAGCAAACATTCTGGAGGGTTAGGGGGCAATGAAATGGGCCAGGGAAGGGTTTAGTGGGGTTAACCCCTGGGCAGTGAGCTGCGTGGGACGGTTGCAAGAAGTGAATGAGGCAGTTTGAATAATCTGGAGTAGGGCAATGATAAGTACCACAATGGGTAATGCACAGCACAGCAAGGGTGCAGCAGACACTTGGCTATGGTATTGTCCAAAAGAGACTCAAAGCCTGTGATGGCAACAGGGCATGACATTGGTTGAGGGGTAGGATTGGGCGGGGTGGGGGATTGAGTGAGGCATGCTGTTGGAAAGGGAACAAGGGCAGTAATGGGCTGCAGAAGCAGTAAGAGGTGGTCGAGAAAGAGGGTGTGGAGCAGGGCTGTGAGGTGGCCAGTTGAGTGATGAGAGGTCCAGGGTAGCAACACTGGCAAACCTTAAATTACATTGTCGAGCAACAAAGTCTCCAGCACAGCCTTAGAGTTGGAGCTTGATGATTGGAAGCAACCAGTCCAGTGGTCAATCCAGCTGTGCTCTGCGAAGAATTTAGAGAAATTGTGGGCAGCTGAGCGAGCCAGCTAACACATGCAGTGGAGACACCTGAACAAGCTGGAGCAACAACAGACTGAGGCAACAATGGGCCACTTAACAACTGCACAAGGAGCAAAAGGAACATATAGTCGTGGAGACTTACCTTGTCTATTGACTTGCAGCCTCAATGATGGTGGGTCACAGTTGCTGGTGGGAAGATCACTGCATTGAGTTGGGAGCAGAAAGTGCTGTAGAACACGTCTGATTCTATTTATAATTCTTAAAAGGGACAGGCCAGACTAGCAGTTGCAAAACTGCAAATGTTAAATAAATACAGAAAATACAGAGCTGGTCAGCCAGTATCTATAAGGAGAAACGACAGGTTGAGATTTTGGGTGTGTGTATTCTTCATCATGAATGTAGCTTTAAATACAAAGCAAAATCTGGAATCTCAAGTCTCCAAATCTAGGGCAATTTAGAATAGATTGCCTGTCACCTATGCTGCAAATGTAAGTAAGAGGCTTTGGCTAGCTTCAGCTGCCAATTGGCTGCATTTATATGCTTTGTACAATCTTCATACTTGAGAGTAAGGAAACAGGCTGCCCACTTCGCCCACGCGCTGCCCACTTCTCCCACGCGCTGCCCACTTCTCCCACTCACTGCCCACTTCGCCCACGCGCTGCCCACTTCTCCCACGCGCTGCCCACTTCTCCCACTCACTGCCCACTTCTCCCACTCACTGCCCACTTCTCCCACTCACTGCCCACTTCTCCCACTCACTGCCCACTTCTCCCACTCGCTGCCCACTTCTCCCACGCGCTGCCCACTTCTCCCACTCACTGCCCACTTCTCCCACTCACTGCCCACTTCTCCCACTCACTGCCCACTTCTCCCACTCACTGCCCACTTCTCCCACTCACTGCCCACTTCTCCCACGCGCTGCCCACTTCTCCCACTCACTGCCCACTTCTCCCACTCACTGCCCACTTCTCCCACTCGCTGCCCACTTCTCCCACGCGCTGCCCACTTCTCCCACTCACTGCCCACTTCTCCCACTCACTGCCCACTTCTCCCACTCACTGCCCACTTCTCCCACGCGCTGCCCACTTCTCCCACTCGCTGCCCACTTCGCCCACGCGCTGCCCACTTCTCCCACTCACTGCCCACTTCTCCCACTCACTGCCCACTTCTCCCACTCACTGCCCACTTCTCCCACTCACTGCCCACTTCTCCCACTCACTGCCCACTTCTCCCACGCGCTGCCCACTTCTCCCACTCACTGCCCACTTTGCCCACTCACTGCCCACTTCTCCCACTCACTGCCCACTTTGCCCACTCACTGCCCACTTCTCCCACTCACTGCCCACTTCTCCCACTCGCTGCCCACTTCTCCCACGCGCTGCCCACTTCTCCCACTCACTGCCCACTTCTCCCACTCACTGCCCACTTCTCCCACTCACTGCCCACTTCTCCCACTCACTGCCCACTTCTCCCACTCGCTGCCCACTTCTCCCACGCGCTGCCCACTTCTCCCACTCACTGCCCACTTCTCCCACTCACTGCCCACTTCTCCCACTCACTGCCCACTTCTCCCACTCACTGCCCACTTCTCCCACTCGCTGCCCACTTCTCCCACGCGCTGCCCACTTCTCCCACTCACTGCCCACTTCTCCCACTCACTGCCCACTTCTCCCACTCACTGCCCACTTCTCCCACTCACTGCCCACTTCTCCCACGCGCTGCCCACTTCTCCCACTCACTGCCCACTTTGCCCACTCACTGCCCACTTCTCCCACTCACTGCCCACTTTGCCCACTCACTGCCCACTTCTCCCACTCACTGCCCACTTCTCCCACTCACTGCCCACTTCTCCCACGCGCTGCCCACTTCTCCCACTCACTGCCCACTTCTCCCACTCACTGCCCACTTTGCCCACGCGCTGCCCACTTCTCCCACTCACTGCCCACTTCTCCCACTCACTGCCCACTTCTCCCACGCGCTGCCCACTTCTCCCACGCGCTGCCCACTTCTCCCACTCACTGCCCACTTCTCCCACTCACTGCCCACTTTGCCCGTTCAGATAGGAAACAGCTCCATCTGGTTGGCTGTAGCTGCCGTTCTTTTGCTGTCTATTTTGTTGCTTCAAAATTGATAACCTTGTGCTATTTCTGTGTGTGGGCGTTGTATTACAGTCGGTTTTAAAACCAGTGATGTAAAACGAACCCAAGGATTCCAAGAAAAGTGGTCATTTTTGTTGATTATAATAATTGCTAGAGGCTATATTGTTTTTCAAATCTCTTGTCTGCCCTGTTAAACATCAATGCAGTACATTTCATCATTTTCCCTGTATGTTTGGATTTCTTTCTTCATATTCCACCAAATCTGACACAGCATAAGTACGGCCATAGTATGAGTTTATTCGTCTTCGATTGGAGATGATGCATTTTGGAGGGTTCTGATGGTCATACATTTGGGTTCTGGGGCACGTCTATTACTATACCATTCCACGACACCTCTAGGGCCACTCAGAGCCTCTCCTTCAAAGATCTGGAAACGCCCCCAGCAAGGCCAAGAAGCACCTGGCTCTCAATCGTGACAGCTGACCTCAGGCCCCAGAAGGTAGGGATCTCCTCTGCCATGAGGAGAGCCAAGGGCTGTGAGAGATGAAGGCCTATGATCCATCACGCCAAGCTCTGAAGGAGTCTGCTACAATGGCCTGACCTGTTACTCCAGTTGGCTGTGTTGGGCCTTCTATATTAAAATGATTCATCCATTTTTAATCCTCCTCCTCCTCCTCCTCCTCTATCTCAAAGATAATTACCCGTTCTTTTACAAAATCATCTACCCTAGCAAGCTAACTGAGATCAATATTGTTTTTCTAATCTCTTCTCTGCCCTCTTAAATATCAATGCAGTACAGGAAACTCTGTTTTATCCGGCACCGACGGGACCGGCGTGCTGCTGGTTGATCAAAAAGTCTGGATTACCGAGAGGTATACTTACTAAGGTTCGAGAGCCCCGTACATGGCCACAGATCCAGGCATCCCTGTTGCATGGCAACAGGTGCAGGAACCCCGGTTACATGGCCACAGATCCAGGAACCCCAGTTATACGGCCACTAATATGAAGTAAAACTTACCTGAACCTACTCCTGAATTTTGCCGGTAAAAAGAGAGCTTTCTGTACATGGAGGTTAGTGGGCTCCTCAGAGGGGGAAAGAATATTTGGGTAATGGTTGCGAATGCAGTTTTGAGGCCTTTGCAAAAGTTCTGTGCAGCATTGTCAGCTTGTACGAGGGTCTGAATTCCTGCGAGCCAGAGGTTTGTTCTCGCCCATCCCCTCTCAGGCGGTTTACTTCTGTTCCTGGTGGATACTTGTACTGTGTAGAATTTCTCTCACCAAACACTGAGAGTAGATAACGAAATTGACTGCAGAGCTGACAGTGAGCCAGCAGATGGGATGCCTGAGTCAGGGTAATTGTTTAATATTGTCCCACCCAAGTACAGTTGTATTTTTATCCTGTAGTTATGCAGCAGACTTGATAAACATCCTTGGAAACCTAGGGGCAAACTAAAAGCCACATTCCTGTAGTTTGTCTTTAGTCCCCACCCAGATTACCAACCAGAGTTGACACATTCCTTAACATTGCTCCATCTGACTAATTCACTGCCATTTGACAGCTCGGTAAATAGAATATTGCACAATGTTTTACAGACAAAATTCTTGTTCACAAAAATACTATCAACTGAAACAGTAATTTACCTGACTCCAACTTTCTCCCAGTGCCTTTTTACTTGCTATAAAATTGCAGCTTCTACAGGCAAGGCCGCACTTTCTACGATCGGAAAGCTAACCTGTGTGTGGGACATTGAGAAAACAATCCTCCCTTAGACTGTAAAGGTGCTACTTGATAGCACATAGGACTCCACTACGCCTTACGTCACTTTGGCTACACCAGACACCTTCCGTAACAGGCTGAATTGGGAACAGGAGTAGAACATTCATTGATAGCAAAATACTGCGGATGCTGGAAATCCGAAATAACAACAGAAAATGCTGGAAAAACTCAGGTTTCGACCTGAAACGTTGACTCTATTTCTCTCTCCACGGATGTTGCCTGGCCTGCTGAGTTTTTCCTGCGTCTTCTGTTGTTATTTAGAACATTCATCCCCTTGAGTCTGTTCCACCATTGGAATATTGAACAGTGCACTGAAGGAGCTTATAGACAGATTGCAATAGGTTAATCAAATATTCAGTCTTGTTCCTCAGCACAAATAGAACATAATGTTTGTAAGAATTAAGTAAACACAAGAGCTTAATTCCTCCATGGCAAAATGTGCTCATTTTTCTACACGTTAAATTTATTTGATTTTGAGGATAGCGTTTGAATTACCTTTTTAAAATTTACCATTAACGAGAAAAATCATGGACAAAATATTCCATTTTTGGCGTATCACCATCTGAGCAAGGACGATTGTTTGGAATAGGGAGGTAGTCTGGGTTGTATGTAGGAGGGGTAGTGACATTAGTTCCCCAATAGCTTGGTGAGTAAATGAGCTGTGTGATGCTGAGTAATCAGGATCAAGAAGGTCATCCTCCTCAGTGAATTATTTTCACAACACTGCTTTCTCTAATTTCCATTCCTGCATGTCTGAACACGGCCATTACATCTCCTTGAACAACATTTCCTCCCACACCTGTATGGTTGCCTCTGCTGCGCCTCATGGCTTCATGCTCGGTCTCCGTTTACTTTCCATCTACATGGTACAAGCATCTCGTAGTGATGTCACACCACCTAATTCTAGCGCTCCGCCATTGACTTCAGGGCTGTTGCTGTGCTATCCAACTGCCTGTCAAACATCCAGCGCTGGATACGCCAAAATCTCCTCAGCTGAACGTCTGCAAAACTGAAACTGCCACCTTCGGTTCACGTCGGCACCCTGTGTCACCTCCAGCTCCCATCAACCTTGCCAGCTATTGGCTCAAGCCGAAGATGCCACACAATCTTGCCTTTGACCCTATATCGTGGTACTTGTACTCAGGATTTTGGCAGTGGAGGGAAAGGTCTAATACCGGCCAGCATCGCAAGAATCGATTTCTCAAATGTTTTTTGTTAGCCTCTTCATTCCCCATCCCTCACAAACTTCAGTTAACCCAGAACTCTGCAGCCCATGTCCTACACACCTATCAACCTTACCCCACCATCAAAGGCCAATATTCTGCACACTCTCCCCCAGCACGGTGGGCATAGTGGTTAGCACTGTTGCCTCACAGCGCCAGGGACCCGGGTTCGAATCTGGCCTCGGGTGACTGTCTGTGTGGAGTTTGCACATTCTCCCCGTGTTTGTGTGGGTTTCCTCCGGGTGCTCCGGTTTCCTCCCACAGTCCAAAGATGTGCGGGTTAGGTTGATTGGCTATGATAAATTGACCCTTAGTGTTAGGGGGATTAAATACGTGGGGTTACGGGGATAGGGTGGGATATATGTTGGTGTAGGGGTTACGGGGATCGGGTGGGATATGTGTCGGTGCAGGCTTGATGGGCCGAAATGCACTGTTTCTCTTTGCAACACTCTCCCAAAACCACTTTGCCTTCCTAGCTCTCCTCTGCTTAAAATCTAACTCTTCCACCATATTTTTGTGCCTGTTCTTCTGCTCTCCCTTTACTCCTTCCCATCTCTTCTGTGTTGCCTCTCCATTTTTCCACGTGAGGGCCACTCTATACATGCCTATTGTCATTCAATCATAGAATGTTATAACACATGAACAGGCCAGTTGACCCATCAAGTCTGCAGATATTTTCACCACCTAGTCTTAATTTCACTCTCCTACTCACTCTCCCTACCCTTTAACATTCTTCTGTTTCAAGCAACTGTCTGATTTACTTTTAAATTAACCAAGGTTGACAACAGCACCTCCCTCCCCTGTAATCTCTACCATCAGTAAGGATAAGAACAGCAATGTTCCACGTTCCCCTCCAAGTCACACACTACCCTGACTTGGGTATATATCACCGTTCCTTCATCATCACTGGGTCAGAATCCTAGAATTCCCTATTTAGCAGTATTGTCAGAACACGGTCACCACATGGACTGCCGCAGCTCAAGGAGTAGGCCCACCACCACCGTCACCGTCACCATCTCAGGACAACTAGGGATGGGCAATTAATGTAGCCTTGCCAGTGATGCCCGCATCCCAAGAGCAGATTTTAAAAGAATATGAATTTATGGAGTCTGCTTCAACTAATGCCATTACCATTCTGTGCTGTGTTGGGTTAGTCCCCAATCTCAACTGTGGTGGGAGTGCTGCAATTGGGTAGGGAGGGGAAAAATCAATCAATTCATGCACCTAATCATCAGCCAATGACCACTGATGTGATTGTATGTGGACTATTGATGCATACAGGATTGAGCTTGTTTGTGACTCCTTCCGTGGGTAAATAGTCTGTTAGCAAACACTCTCCAGGCTTCAGGCGCCAGAGGGCTGCTGGGCTATACTCTGGATTGGACATTATCTGCAGCAAATGAGGTGGATGAATTGGCAATGCTTTTTAAAATATTGGTCACGTGCAAAATTTGAGTGTCTCATCTTGCCCCCCCACCCCCCTCCAAGCTCTACTCTTAGTAGTCGTGTAATGTTAAACAGCCTCAAAAGGAGGATGTTGGTAAAAGATGTTTCCATGGAGACCCTACTTTGGAAATGGTCCAGGACTATGTTTCATAAAGAAATCAGCCTTGTACCTGCTCTCCAGATAGTCACAGCACGAGTGTCACTTACACAGTCAGCATATTTGTCACGGGATTAAAGTGTGCGAAATTCAACACATATGCAGAGAACAGGCAGCTAACTCCCGTCGATCAGAATCATTTGATGTGAATTCTGGGATAATAATTCAGATGCCAAAGACTCGACCATTCCCATCAATCCCTCCACCATCACCAGGGAAGCTGAAAGTATTCTGTAGCAAGAAGCAAATTCTGCTTTTCAATGAGATGAGAGACCGTGGAAGGAATGCCGGGGAGTCGAGTGAAGTTTTCAATAAATATTATTAAATATCTTTTTAGAAATAGTTAGCATTAACTTTTATCTTCTTACATTCCTCTTTCTTAAAAATATAGGTGTTTAAGTAGCGAGTGTGGTTAGTGCCAGAGACTGGCTCGAAGGAGGTTCTGAGCCCAGTACTGCGAGGGAGTTGTATTATCATCAGTACACATGCCTCATTAACTCAGAAAGAAGACCTCAGTGTTTGTGTGGTCTCAGCCACATGGGATCAGAATTTAACTCCCTCGCATTTCTTGACTCAGCTCCTCAAAGCAGCACCACTGATGGCATCAGCACTGACAGGATGAACCAATCTCTTTTTAAAACAAAATGCGGGGGGTAAACTGAGAGTTAATGATAATTTGTATCTGCGTCATTTTACAAAGAATGCAGATGGCAAGACTCTCCTTTTGTAGTTTTGTCCTAGATTAAAGAAACGTATCTGATCACTGAGATATTCCACTCATTATACTGTTCCACATTGATAGAATGTGCAGCAAGTGGGGCATTAAAGAAAAACAAAGCAGCGACTTTGCACTTCTGGTCTAAACCTAGGTGATTCCACCGTTTGCGAATGAACAGGGCTTCTAGTCCAGGAAGTCTGTCAACCGGATGGTTGATAAAGATCCCTAATGTATCAGTAGTACAGTAAAAGAAATTTCCCTCGTGCTGCTATTTGGACTATCCATCAGTGTGTGACATGGTGAAGGTCACCATAACCAAATGCTATGAGCGGTGTTGTTGGCATGTTTCAGTGCAGTAGTGAGGACATGCTGCATTCTCAGAGGTGCTTTCCTTCATTAGCCGAGGCATAGAATATAAGAGCAGGGAGGTTATGCTTGAACTGTACAAAATGCTAGTTAGGCCACAGCTAGAGTACTGCGTGCAGTTCTGGTCACGACATTACAGGAAAGATGTGATTGCACTAGAGAGGTTACAGAGGAGATTTACGAGGATGTTGCCAGGATTGGAGAATTTTAGCTATGAGGAAAGATTGGATAGGCTGGGGTTGTTTTCTTTGGAACAGAGGAGGCTGGGGGGAGACTTGACTGAGGTGTATAAAATTATGAGGGGCCTAGATAGCATGGATAGGAAGGATCTATTTCCCTTAGCAGAAGGGTCAATAACCAGGGGGCATAGATTTAAAGTAATGGGAAGAAGGATTAGAGGATAGTTGAGGAGATCTTTTTTCACCCAGAGGGTGGTGGGGGTCTGGAACTCACTGCCTGAAAGGGTGGCACATTTAAAAAGTACTCGGATGTGCACTTGAGGTGCTGTAACCTACAGGGCTATGGACCAAGAGCTGGAAAGTGGGATTAGGCTGGGCAGCTCTTTTTCGGCCGGCACAGACACGATGTGCCGAATGACCTCCTTCTGTGCCATAAATTTCTATGATTCTATGGGTCATTAAACCGAGGTCCTGTTCTAACTCTTCCAGGTGAACATTAAAGATCCCATGGCACTGTTTGAAGAAGAGCAAGCGAGTTCTCCTGATGTCCTGACCAACCTTCTTCCCTCAACCACCGGCACTAAAACCAGATGAACCACTCACTCACCTCATTGCTGTTCGGGAGATTTGGCTGTGCGCTGCCTACATAACAATAGTCACTGCATTTCAATGTGATAAATGTATGTGAAGTGGCTTACAGTGCAGCTAGGACCAACTTAAAAAAGGGTATCAGGACTGCCAAAAGGAAACAGACACTGAGGATTGAGGATCATTTCCACAACAACTCGGACCCCCGGCGCATGTGGCAAGGCATCCAGTCCATCACTGACAACAAGAGTAAAAACACCAGCCCCCCGGTTAGCGATGCCTCCCTTCCGGAGGAGCTTAACAACTTCTACGCTCGCTTTGACAGGGACAACAGGGAGCCGGCTACCAAAGCCTTGCCACCCCCGGAAGACCAGGTGCTCACTCTGTCGACCTCCGACGTAAGGGGTGTTCTACGCGGAGTGAACACACGTAAGGCTGCTAGACCTGATAGCATCCCTGGACGGGTACTCAAGGAATGTGCCGATCAGCTGGCTGATGTCTTCACCGCCATCATCAATCTGTCATTGCCCAGGCAGTAGTTCCTACATGCTTCAAGACCGCTACCATTATTCCTGTGCCAAAGCAAACGGCTGTGACGTGCCTGAACGACTATCGACCTGTCGCACTCACACCCATCATAATGAAGTGTTTCGAGAGACTGGTCCTGGCTCACATCAAAGCCAGTGTTCCCGCCTCTCTTGACCAACACCAGTTTGCCTATCGTGCAAACAGATCAACGGAGGATGCAATCACAACTGCTCTACATTCTGCATTGAATCACTTAGACGGTAAAGAGACCTACATCAGAATGCTGTTCATAGACTACAGCTCAGCATTCAACACTATCGTCTCCAACAAGCTGGCCACCAAACTCCACACTCTTGGCCTGAACACTTCCCTCTGCAACTGGACCCTGGACTTCCTAACAAACAGACCCCAGTCTGTCAAATTAGGTAACCACACCTCCCCCCCACCCCCCTGACCCTGAACACGGGGGCCCCACAAGGATGTGTGCTGAGCCCCCTCCTCTACTCCCTCTTCACCCACGACTGTGTGGCTGTTCATGGTTCCAACACCATCATCAAGTTTGCGGATGATACCACGGTGGTAGGCCAGATCACCAACAACGATGAGTCAGCCTACAGGGAGGAGGTCCAGCATCTCGTGAAGTGGTGCGCCGATAACAACCTGGCCCTTAACATCAAGAAAACCAAGGAAATCATTGTGGACTTCAGGAAGTCTAAAGGCAGAAGTCACACCCCCATCCACATCCATGGGGCTGTGGTGGAAAGGGTGGACAGCTTTAAGTTCCTCGGAGTCCACATCACGGAAGACCTCTCCTGGTCCCTCAATACCTCCTCTTTGGTAAAGAAAGCCCAGCAGCGCCTATATTTCCTAAGGAGGCTGAAGGGATGTAACCTGTCACCCCTGATCCTCTCTAACTATTACCGCTGCACAATAGAGAGCATCCTGACGAACTGTATCACAGTGTGGTATGGCAGCTGTAGCTCCTATGATCGGAAAGCCCTGCAGCGGGTAGTCAAAACTGCCCAACGCATTACCGGCACCCGGCTACCGACCATAGAGAACATCTATCAGAAACGCTGTTTACGGGGGTCACTGACCATCATCAAAGACCCTACCCACCCCAGCCACAGTTTGTTCGCCCCCCTGCCATCTGGGGGATGCTACAGATGCATTCGCACCCGAACGACTAGATTTAGGAACAGCTTCTTTCCCAGGGCTGTCATCCTACTGAACTCCACAAATAAACTCTAAAGCCTGCACATCTGCCAATGCACTTTATTATGGTTATGTTTATGTTTATGTATTACAAGCCAAATGTATGTTGAATGTTAAATGTCTTAATCTAAATGTACACTCTCGGGAGCCGCAAGCCTACATTTCGTTGTACTGCACTTGTGCACTAACAATGACAATAAAGTTGATTATTATTATTATTATTCAGATATTTCTGAGACATATTACAAAATATAATACAAATAAAAGTCCTTGGCTTCTTATGTTGTTCACCTTGAAAGGTTTGGAAAAGCTGCACATTCCTCAGACATCAAGCAACAGAAACACAACTGATCTTCATTATGGATTATTTATTACAGACAGAAATTTAATAGTCGGCTTAATATTTTGCATCCAAATTGTCCTAGTTTTAAGGTCAGTGTTACGGCTGTGAATAATCAGTTGTTGGGATGAGTGATTGATCGCCCATCAGATTCAGGACCAAGCTGAACCACTTTGAATCGTTAACTCATCCTATAATCCAATGCAAAAAGGGAAAATGTGACCTTGCTCTTGTTTCAGCTCAGTAATTGAAATTTACAGTAACCACGCTATTATATTTCAAGTATCAGAGGCTTATTCGATTAGCTTTTAACCAGGTGGCAACTGTAACTGCTGCAGTCTCCACATTATTGAAATGCACTGTGATTGACACATGTAGATCAATAGAAACATAGAAACATAGAAGATAGGAGCAGGAGTAGGCCATTCGGCCCCTCGAACCCGCTCCGCCATTTAATGAGATCATGGCTGATCATCCAAACTCAGTACCCTGTCCCTGCCTTCTCCCCATACCCCTTGATCCCTTTAGCCTCAAGAAATATATCCAACTCCTTCTTGAATATATTTAATGAATTGGCCTCAACTGCCTTCTGTGGTAGAGAATTCCAGAGGTTCACCACTCTCTGGGTGAAGAAATTCCTCCTCATCTCAGTCCTAAATGGCCTACACCTTATCCTTAGACTGTGACCCCTGGTTCTGGACTCCCCGGCCTCGGGAACATCCTTGCCGCATCTAGTCTGTCTAGTCCTGTTAGAATTTTATAAGTTTCAATGAGATCCCCTCTCATTCTTCCCTGTGACAGTGATAAAGCTTTGCGCATCCGTGCTACAATAAAACTTGTGTTTTTTAAACCTGTGAGGATTGTCACTTGTTCTGTTTAAAATTCCGGTTGGTTTTGTGGGGATAGGGCTTACGCATTGGGCACTGTGCTAGGGTGCTTTTGATCACTGGTCTCTATATCAATTATTTGAATTGCCCAATTCAGCGTTAGTTGTTCATGGTGTAGACTTTGTTGGGGGCGGGGTTATGGAATAGGGAGAGCCGCTGTCCAACCTGGAGGTCCCCAGTAATTTGTAAGATTGATGGTTTGGTTTTATAATGAATTATAAATCCAGAGCAAGCAGGACTATTGGCTGGATTGTGACTTTGGTTAAAATCCGGTCTGTGGTGGGACTGCACAATATGAGTAGAAACAAATAATTTTCTGCCTTTGCCATTTTGTCCATGCTCATATTTAGCCAAGCTTGTTTGGATTTGGATTTCACATGAGCCATTCATATCTGGGCTAGCCTGCATCACACTCTGTGCAGTCCAGGTTAAATTCTCGATAGTGTGGAAAGGTGTTACTGGTAGTTGTGCTGAAGTTCTTTCTGGGTTTATCAGAGTATTGCTTTCGGTACAGCACAAACAAGTCAATAGGAACCTTGTTAATAGTTACATCGAGTTTACCGCACAGAAACAGGCCATTCAGCCCAACTGATCCAGGCCGGCATTTCTGCTCCACACGAGCCTCCTCCCACCCTACTTCATCTCATCCTATCAGCATATCCTATTCTTTTCCACCTTGTGCTCATCCAGCTTCCTCTTAAATGCATCTATACTATTCGCTTCAACCACGCCCTGTGGTAGTGAGTTCCACATTCTCATCACTCTCTGGGTAAAGAAGTTTCTCCCGAGTTCCCAGTTAGATTTATTAGTGACTATCTTATATTTATGGCCTCTAGGTTTTGACTTCCCCACAAGTGGAAACACTCTCTGTGTGCCTACTCTATCAAACCCTTTCATAATTTTAAAGACCTCTATTAGGTCACCCCTCAGCCATCTTGGAGAAAAGAACCCCAGCCTGTTCAACCTTTCCAGATAAGTATATCCTCTCAGTTCTGGTATCACCCTTGTAAATCTTATATGCACCTTCTCCAGTGCCTCTATATCCTTTTTATAATATGGCGACCAAAACTGTCCAAGTGTGGTCTAACCAAAGTTTGATTCAAGTTTAGCATAACTTCGCTGCTTTCCAATTCTATCCCTCTAGAAATAAACCCTAGTGCTTGGTTTGCTTTTTTATGGCCTTATTAACCTGCATCACTACTTTTAGTGATTTGTGTATCTGTACTCCTAGATCCCTTTGCTCCTCTGCCCCATTTAGACTCTTATATTTCAAGGAGTAAGTGGCCTCCTTATTCCTCCTATCAAAATGCATCACCTCACACTTATCTATATTGAAATTCATTTGCTAATTATATGCCCATTCCGCAAGTTTATTAACGTCTTCTTGTACTTTGCCGCATTCTTCCTCTGTATTAACTATACCCCCAATTTGGTGTTGCCTGCAAATTTTGAAGTTTTACTTCAGATTTACGAGTCCAAATTGTTAATGTAAATTGTGAACAACAGTGATCCCAGCACCGATCCTTGCAGAACATCATTTCCCACCTTTTGCCAGTCTGAGTAGCTGCCCTTAACCCCTAGTCTGTTTTCTGTTTTGTAGCCAGCTTGCTGTCCATTCTGCTACTTGTCACCTGACTCCTTAGTTATGAGTCTACTATGCGGTACCTTATCGAAGGTCTTTTTAAATTCCAAATATATTACATCTACTACATTACCTTCGTCTACTCTTTCTGTTACTTCTTCAAAAAATTAAATGGACACCAATTCATTCTCAATATTTTGAAGTGTTTGTTTAATAGGAGCAACCAGATAAAGGGAACTAGGTGCTGTTCCAGCTCATCAGTGTATCAGCACAGCGTTCCCCGAGTGCTAGGATGTTATGGGGTAGGGTGATGTATTAAGGGCGGTATGTATTTCTGTACAAGGATGGGAACCCCAGCAATCTGCTGTGGCACAGCACCTAGCAGTTAGTTCAGGAGAGGAAGAAATCTTTATGTTTGCTGTACAAATTAGATCACTTTACTTCTCATGCGATGTCCCTGCTAAACACCTTCCTCCACCTTCTCCCTCCTGCCTGAATCCTTATTGTGTTGAAAGCAAGACTCATTGCATTCTTCCATTTTAACTCATTCTTTCCCAGGCACATTACCTCCCTCAGCCCTACAAATTTACAGGATATTGACACTCAAGTTTTATGTAAACACACCACTACCTCTTGCCTTACATTGTCTTCTCTTTTAGTCTCTTCAACCTTGTCCTGCAGTCTAGGCCTTGGCCCTTCACCCGAGGTATCTCAATTTAATAATAAAACATTAAGAGGCATTTACAGTGCATACAACTTGCAAGTACTACATTCTCTCAATTGAAAGAAGAATTTGTATTTATATAGCTCCTCTCACAACCCCAGGACATCCCAAATCGCTTCACAGCCAATTAAATACTTTTGAAGTGTAGTCACTATTGTAAGAAACGTGGCAGCCAATTTGCGCTCAGCAAGGTCCCACAAACAGCAATGAGGTAATCCAGCACATAATCTGTTTTAGTGATGTTGGGTCACAGATAAATTGTTGCCTAGGACACCGGGAGAACTCCCCTGCT
Source organism: Somniosus microcephalus (assembly GCF_052327205.1). NCBI lineage: Eukaryota > Metazoa > Chordata > Chondrichthyes > Squaliformes > Somniosidae > Somniosus > Somniosus microcephalus. The sequence continues at coordinate 12,479,746 of NC_141008.1, forward strand.
CTTACTAGTGCCCAGAATAGAATGTCTTTCAACACTATTGTCGAAAGGCCATGAAGACAGTTGGAGTAAGTGACGTTTTATCTCGCTCTTAGCAATAAGTCAGTACTGTGTGACCGGTGTCACTGAATCTTTGGGATTCTTCCACAAGTACCGGAGACCTGGAACTCATGACACACAGCCACAAGTGAGTTACGACAGCCTTTTGCTTGTGTAGACTTCACAATTATGTTGTCATTGTTCCTTGCTGGTGTAAATTATCGCTCTACTGGGCAGTAAAAACATCATTTACTTCCACGCAACCATTTAACTTGGGCTGCCTTTTAACACCTTGTCTGTGACAGCAGTAAGGGAGAAAAAGCTTTGAGTTGAATTCCCTGTTTAAATTAAAAATAATTCTTACAGTCATCATTTTGGGGCCAGTTTCATGCTTATTGAATTGTTTGGATTGCAATGTTTCACCCCTCTATCAAGCACCCCTTTGTCAGGTGTTTAGATGTAGTGAAATTCCTCAATAATTTCACGCTGTGGATTTTATTGGGTTTTCACCTCAGTTAATCACTTTTTGGAACTTCAGAGCACCTTTAAATCCAATACTTGGTCCACTGCTAAAACTGTAAAGTCTAAATTCAAGAAATCCTCAGAAAATCACTCCTCCTGCCCCCGTTTCAATTTCTAACACGAGCCACCCTGAATGAGGTCCCTTGTAAGTGTTAAACTGTGGGCGGTTTTGTGCTGTGCACGTACGCTCACTGAAAGCCATCATCGACTCAAAACTTTCATCTGATGAGTTGGGGCCGAGTTTAAGCACAAGTCTCAGAGGGGAGAATTCAATGTATATTTCTATTAGACTATTTCTGTTGAAATAGTGAGTGATGGTTGGGTAGAGTTATGTTGGAAAGGTTATACAGTTTGATAGTTGTATGAGGATCCGAGTTGATATTTATAGAAATAGTAATTAACCCAGGGTGCCTCAATTCAATCGCATGTGTTGATTCAATTTCATCACATCACCCAGCCCAATACATTTTGGTTCGATTCCCTAAGGCTTCCTGCACAACCATCAAGGATCAACTAGAAGTGGAAAATCATGGCTGTCACTTTTAAAATTCCAGGTTAAATCTAAACACGAATTGTAGTTACCCCAAGGTGCTGCTCTTGGCCCAGTGGCAGCAATCGCGCCTTTCAGTCAGAAGGTTGTGGGTTCATAGTCGCACTCCAGAGACTTGAGCCCATAATCCAGACTGAAGGGTTGCCGTCTTTTGGATGAGACTTTAAACTGAGGCCCTGTCTGCTCCTTCAAGTGGACATAAACGATCCCATGGCATTATTCAAAGAAGAGCAGGGGAGTTCTTCCGGTGTCCTGGAAAACATCACTGTTACACATATTCTGGCGATATATTTCATTGCTGTTTGTGGGATCTTGCTGTGTGCAAATTGCCTGCCACGTTTCCTACATTGCAACAGTGACTGCTCTTAAAAGTACTTCATTGTTTGTGAAATGTTTTGGGATGTCCTGAGGTTGTGGAAGGTGCTGTATAAATGCTAATTTCATCTTTCTTCCTTCCCATCCGTTTTGCAATATATAATATTGTTAATAACTTTTCTTTTGAAATATAATTTTAATAGATAATGCTCTTGACAAGGCTAAGCGAGCCCACAATCAACGAATCAGATCAAAGCTCTGCAGCCCTGCCACATCCAGTCGTGAATGGTGGTGGATCATTAAACAACTAACGGGAGGGGGAGGCTCCGTGAATATCCCCATCCTCAATGATGCTGGAGCCCAGCACGTGAGTGCAAAAGACAAGGCTGGAGCGTTTGCAACCATCTACAGCCAGAAGTGCTGAGTGGATGATCCATAGTGGCCTCCTCCTGAGGTCCCCACCATCACAGAAGTCAGTCTTCAGCCAATTCAATTCACTCCACGTGATATCAAGAAATGACTGAGCGCACTGGATACAGCAAAGGCTATGGGCCCCGACAACATCCCGGCTATCATGCTGAAGACTGGTGCTCCAGAACTAGCCACACCTCTAGCCGAGCTGTTCCAGTACAGCTACAGCACTGGCATCTATCCGACAATGTGGAAAACTGCCCAGGTATGTCCTGTCCACAAAAAGCAGGATAAATCCAATCCGGCCAATTACCGGCCCATCAGTCTACTCTCAATCATCAGCAAAGTGATGGAAGGTGTCATCGACAGTGCTATCAAGTGGCACCTACTCACCAATAACCTGCTCACTGATGCCCAGTTCAGGTTCCATCAGGACCACTCGGCTCCTGACCTCATTACAGCCTTGGTCCAAACATGGACAAAGGAGCTGAATTCCAGAGGTGAGGTGAGAGTGACTGCCCTTGACATCAAGGCTGCATTTGACTGAGTGTGGCATCAAGGAGCCCTAGTAAAACTGAAGTTGGGGGGAAAACTCTCCACTGGCTGGAGTCATACCTAGCACAAAGGAAGATGGTTGTGGTAATTGGAGGTCATTCATCTCAGCCCCAGGACATCGCTGCAGGAGTTCCTCAGGGCAGTGTCCTAGGCCCAACCATATTCAGCAGCTTCATCAATGACCTTCCTTCCAACATAAGGTCAGAAATGGGGATGTTTGCTGATGATTGCACAGTGTTCAGTGCCATTCGCAACTCCTCAGATAATGAAGCAGTCCATACCCGCAGGCAACAAGACCTGGACAACATTCAGACTTGGGCTGATAAGTGGCAGGTATCATTCGTGCCACACAAGTGCCAGGCAATGACTATCTCCAACAAGCGAGAGTCTAACCACCACCCATTGATATTTAACGGCATTACCATCACTGAACCCACCACCATCAACATCCTGGGGGTCACCATTGACCAGAAACTTAACTGGACCAGCCACATAAATACTGTGGCAACAAGAGCAGGTCAGAGGCTGGGTATTCTGCGGCGAGTGTCTCACCTCCTGACTCCCCAAAGCCTTTCCACCATCTACAAGGCACAAGTAAGGAGTGTGATGGAATACTCTCCACTTGCCTGGATGAGTGCCGCTCCAACAACACTCAAGAAGCTCGACACCATCCAGGACAAAGCAGCCCGCTTGATTGGCACCCCATTGACCACATTAAACATTCACTCCCTCCACCACCGGCGCACCGTGGCTGCAGTGTGTACCATCTACAGGATGCCCTGCAGCAACTCACTAAGGCTTCTTCGGCAGCACCTCCCAAACCCGCGACCTCTTCCACCTAGAAGGACAAGGGCAGCAGACGCATGGGAACACCACCACCTCCAAGATCCCCTCCAAGTCACACACCATCCTGACGTGGAAGTATATCGCCATTCCTTCATCGTCGCTGGGTCAAAATCCTGGAACTCACTTCCTAACAGCACCGTGGGAGTACCTTCACCAAACGGACTGCACCTTACCCCCCTCCTCTCACAGTACATGTACCTCCCTTAATGCAGTGTCACAACACTTTGTGTTGTTGTCTTATTTTGACTAGGAGCTAGGCTTCAATCCCATCACAGTCAGAAAGGAGACTTTGATCCTATTAATTGGGATTGGTGTCAAATGGAGCCCTATTTTGGCAATCCGGCCTTCTCAAGACTGTTATGTATTGTGTTTTCTTCTCCCACCTGTGGTGGCGCTGTCACAGCAGATAAATGGTTGGGTGTTCTCTTGGTTAAGTTTAGCTCTCTTTGTTCGGAACTTTCCAGAACATCCTTTCCTTCCTGAATAAAGCACTTCATGTTTAAATCTCTGAGTTCTGAGTCCTAAATTGTGCCTAGGTAGAAAGGCACTGACACAACAAGTGGCGACGAGGATGGGATGAATCTGTGTTGTGGGAACTTTCTTGTTTTCGGCTACAAAACACTCGGAACAGAGATTGCAGCATCACATTAACGTTACGGCAGTGAGTAAACAGAAATTTTAATTTGAAACGTGAGATGGCTACTATATTAGGAAACATCAGTGATTTTGATGAAAATGTGGAGCATTTGAGTGCATATACGGAACATTTTGACTATTTTGTATTGGCGAATGCGGTGGCAAACGAAAAGGTCGTGCCTACCTTTTTGAGTGTAATGGGGCCGAAGAAATTCAATTTACTTTGCAGCCTCGTGCAGCCAGATAAGCCAGGAACTAAAACATATAAGCAACTAGTGGAAATTCTTGGAGCACATTTTTACCAAAACCTCTGGTTATTGCTGAGAGATTTAGATTTCACAAACGGAATCAAGAGGAGGGGGAATCAGTGACGATGTTTATTGCTGCTTTAAAAAGGTTGTCAGAACGCTGCGAGTTCAAGGAGGTGCTGAAGGACACCATTAGAGACAGACTCGTGTGTGGTCTGCAAAATGCAGCCACACAGAAGCGCCTTCTTACTGAGGACAACCTTACTCTTGAAAAGGCCATTGAAGTTAGTGTCTCCATGGAGATGGCAGAAAAGGAGGCTCACCAGTTGAGTTCAACAGGGAGAGTTCACAAGGTGTCGTCTGAGCCTAAAGGTGCGCGGAACGGCACATGTTACCGTTGTGGGAAAACGGGCCATCACGCTAATGACTGCTGGTGTACGGAGCTGGAATGCTGAAATTGTGGCAAAAAGGGTCACATTGAATGCACCTGTAGAGGTAAAAAAAAGAACAGACAGAGCTGGGAAGCATGAAAGCAAAATGTCTGTATTTGGACAAGAGAGGAAAAGGAGTGTTCATTCAGTGCAGTATGATGGAATAAGCAAAACAGAGGGGGGCGACACCTCTGAGGAGGAAGAGGTGCACAAATTGACGGTTGCAGGTGATTCAAATGGCTACTGGGTGTCACCACTGGTGGAGGGACAATCAGTGCAGAGGAAGGTGGACACAGGCGCGGCTGTGTCCCTTGTTTCAGACACTGTCTACAACAAAATGCAAAAGCATCTTACCCTTCAGCCAACAAACATTGTGCGAAAGACGTATACCGGCGAACCTGTGGCCATGAGAGGCGTCATTGAGGTGATAGCTAAATTGAACGGACAGACTGCGAAACTGCCACTATATGTGGTAAAGGGAAATTACCCATCGCTACTGGGACATGCGTGGCTAGAGAAAATCACGCTGGACTGGCCTGCAGTCCGCATGATGTCAAAAGGGGAGTCAGGTCTGACTGCAGTGTTAAACAAACATGCAGAACTCTTCAATGGGGAACTTGGGAGCATGAAAAAGATCAGCGTGAGACTGGACATTAAACCTGACAGCAAGCCGAAGTTTCACAAAGCCCGACCTGTACCCTATGCAATTAGGCCAAAAGTTGAGGCTAACTTGGAGGCCTTAGTCGAGAATGAAGTCCTGGAGCCTGTGAGCGTGAGCAAATGGGCCACACCCATTGTTCCTGTCCTGAAAAAGGATGGATCTGTTCGAATCTGCGGGGATTTTAAAGTGACTATTAACCCGGTGCTGTCTGCAGAACAGTACCCTCTTCCCCTCATTGATGATCTTTTTACGGGCCTGGCCGGAGGGCAAAAGTTCAGCAAAATAGACTTATGCCAGGCTTATCTACAAATGCATGTCGATGACAAATCAAAGGAGCTGCTGACAATTGTGACACACAAGGGGCTATACAGGTACTGCCGCCTTCTGTTTGGAATTACGTCGGCCCCTGCTCTATTCCAAAGGGCAATGGATCAGATTTTGAGTGGACTGCCAGGAATCCAGTGCTACCTGGACGACATCCTTGTTGTTAAGTATGTGTATTGTATTGAACAATTAACACAAAGACTTAAACGTATAACTCAAACAGGTCTTTACTGGTCGGAGGTAGGGACTATACATAGGTCTTTACTTCATGCCCACAGGCGGGAACTGAGGGGGATCAGTACCCACAGTACTATTTATACCCCTATGGCCAGGAGTGGTACTGCGTATCACTACGCCCAACAAGTAGTGCAGTCCTGTCCATAGGTTCAAAGTAGCACACATATTACATACACAACACTTGTCACTGGGACAAATGAGGGGGATCATCTTCTGAACTTGGATGCGACACTACAACGACTGAAAGAGTACGGACTCAGAGATCGTAAGTGTAGTGTATGTGCCTTTAAGTCAGAACTACTTTTACAGCTCCTGTATACTGTAGTACCGGCAGTGACCACACCGGTATATAAGCTTTGCGCATGCCTCTGTACCCCAGTCTTGAGACTACCCTCCTCCAGTAAAGACCTGTTTATTGTTAATGTACAGCATCCGTGTGATTATTTTATAACAGCATATCCTCTGAATCACGGATCCAACAGTAAGGACAAATGTGAATTCTTTCAGTCTTCAGTTGAGTACCTGGGGCATGTGATTGACGCTACTGGCCTGCATAAGGCGCCGTCAAAGGTCAAGGCGATCGTGGAGGCCCCAGCACCCCAGAATGTGAGCCAGTTACATTCATTTCTGGGGCTACTTAACTACTATGGGAAGTTTATTCCAGACTTAGCAACATTGCTGAAGCCGTTACATCAGTTGCTATGTCAAGGCAAAACATGGAAATGGACTGAACTGTGCAATGAAGCTTTTGCCCAAGCAAAGAAAGCATTGCTGAAATCGGAGGTCCTGACACACTTCGACCCAAAGCTAACCGTGCAGCTAGCATGTGATGCGTCACCATATGGTGTGGGAGTAGTCATATCCCACATCATGCCTTCTGGTGAAGAGAAACCTATCGCCTTCGCATCACGCACCTTGAACAAGGCCAAGAGTAACCATGCACAGATTGAGCGCGAGGCCTTGGGAATCATTTTTGGAATTCGAAAATTTCATCAGTACCTGTTTGGGAGAAGGTTCACACTCCTGACGGACCACCGTCCATTGACTTCAATCTTCGGGCCCCACACCAGAATTCCGTCTCTTGCTGCAAGCAGGATGCAAAGGTGGGCTTTACTGTTGTCAGGACACACAAACGACATCAAATATCGCAAATCAGACTTGCACGGCAACGCAGACGGTCTCTCGAGGCTACCCTTGCCTGTTACTCCCCCAGAGCCTCGTCAGATAGACATCTTCTACTTTAGACAAGTGGAGGGAGCACCTGTCACGGCAGTTCAGGTGCGAAGGTATACCCGCAATGATCCAGTCCTGTCTGAGGTAATGGACAATGTCGTTCGAGGGAGAGCTATAGGAGATTCTCCTAGTTTGAAACCTTACATTTCAAAAAGAAATGAGCTCTCCGTCCAGGCAGGTTGTCTTCTTTGGGGACGCCGTGTCATCATTCCGCCACCTCTGAGGGAACCTATACTGCAACAACTTCATACAAGCCACAGTGGGATGGTTCGGATGAAGGAAATGGCAAGAAGCTACTTCTGGTGGCCAGGTCTTGATGGAAATATTGAGGAGAAAGCCAAAACATGTTCCCCATGTCAAAGAGTCCGGAATGTTCCACAGCTGGCAACCCTACACCCCTGGGATTGGCCTGCAGAAGTGTGGCAGCGAGTACATGTGGACTTCGCTGGTCCTTTCGAAGAGAAGATGTTTATGGTGGTTGTGGATGCTCGTAGCAAGTGGCCGGAGGTCGCTGTGATGAGGTCTACCACGGCAGAGAAAACAATTGAGAAACTTGGTGAGATGTTCAGCCGTTATGGCTCACCGGAACAACTCGTAAGTGACAATGGTCCACAATTTGTATCACAGGAGTTTGCAACCTTCCTGCATGTGAATGGTGTCCAACACATCAGGTCTGTGCCCTATCATCCCTCTACTAACGGCCTGGCAGAAAGGTTCGTGCAACCTTTGAAGCACGCCTTGAAGGCATCGCAAGGTCAGGGCTCCATCCACCAACGTCTGAACAGCTTCCTGTTGTCCTACAGGAATGAGCCGCATGCCACAACCAAAACTTCCCCCGCTTCGCTCATGATGAAGAGGCAGTTGCGGACAAGTTTTGACTTACTCAAACCTCCAAGGGCAGAACAGGTTGTCCATTGTCAACAACAAGCTCAAGTTGAAAAGAGAGAGAAAAGAGCCAAGGAGAGACGGTTTCACCCTGGAGAGCACGTCCTAGCTCGAAACTACAACACTGGACTGAAATGGGTTCCTGCTACGGTGATCGCGCAGACAGGCCCTGTGTCTTACATGGTTGAGACTGCCGAGGACATCGTCTGGAGAAGACACACAGATCAACTGTTGCTAGGAGCAGAGACAGCCACAGAGGCTCCAACGGCTGGTCGGCCTGAACTGTTTACGGATGATACCGCAAACCAGCATCCTTTGCCACAGTGCTCTTCTCCAACACAGGAAGTCATAGAGATTGTTCCACCTGTGCAAACTCCTGACTTTCGACTGACACAGGCACCTTCTCCATCCAGGTCTGTGTCAATGCCTACTGCTGTGGAAGCCAGCGATGACCACCGGTATCCTGTCAGGGAGCTTGGATCTGTAGGCTTAGTGACTTACCCACAAGACTGAGGCAGAATAAACCCCAGGGTAAAGTCAGGGTTTGAGGCAGTCTACCTCTACCCTTGGTTAGTGAGTGCATTGAAAGTAACTTACCTGTTGAGGAATAATGTGGACCTTTCATTTAAGAGAGGAGGAATATGTTATGTATTGTGTGTTCTCCTCCCACCTGTGGTGGTGCTGTCACAGCAGATAAATGGTTGGGTGTTCTCTTGGTTAAGTTTAGCTCTCTTTGTTCGGAACTTTCCAGAACTTCCTTTCCTTCCTGAATAAAGCACTTCATGTTTGAATCTCTGAGTTCTGAGTCCTAAATTGTGTCTAGGTAGAAAGGTACTGACACAACAAAGACAAGACTAAAGGCCCCAGTCCACACAGCTCTTGGATCATGTGGAACTGAATACCATCAAACATACTTCTGATATCTCAGTCAAGCACTTTATTTTCCCACCTTCTAGCCAAAAAATTTCATTTTTTTGTAAAATAAAACACTTACTCGCAAGTGTTATAAACACTGGAGGTCTGCCTGTGATGTTTATATTTCTGCTGGAGGCTCACAGTGACGGCTGTCCTTGGTTTAAACTGCTTCCTCACACGTCGAACGAAAGATCATATCGCTTGGTTCAACCCCCACCCTATCTTCCCTACACCGCACCCTCTTACCCCGGCTAGGGCTTGTATTGCACTGCGTCTGTTCACAGGCCAAGCTTGCTTGTGCGGCCTAGGTGATTATCCTACTGTTAGGGGGAATTTCGCATCACAGAAGTCGGCTTCGGTCTGTGCCTTTCACTTTGGCAGCTGAGCCTGAATTATTTTTCAAGCCTAAAAGTGACTCAGCTCATCAGAATGTCGTCGACTCCACTTAAGTGAATGCTCCAAGATCAAGTATTATAGCGTTAGAAATAAATCTGCCTTATTCATGCCTCTGACGCACTAATCAGCTTTACTGCTGAACGTGTATTCTTGCAGAAAATGTCGTTACTGTGATGTGCACAACACTGAACACCTTTAGTGAATCTGGGGCAGGTAAAAATCAAATATATACCTGATAGCGTTTCTGATTTCAGAAGAGAGTTTATACAAGGATGTCAAGGCCTTAATGGTACCAGGGATGAGGGATGCCAGTAATGTGGAAGGACGGTGGCATAGTGGTTAGCACTGTTGCCTCACAGCACCAGGGACCCGGGTTCAAATCTGGCCTTGCGTGACTGTCTGTGTGGAGTTTGCACATTCTCCCTGTGTTTGCGTGGGTTTCCTCCGGGTGCTCTGGTTTCCTCCCACAGTCCAAAGATGTGCAGGTTAGGTTGATTGGCTATGATAAATTGACCCTTAGTGTTAGGGGGATTAAAATGTGTGGGGTTACGGAGATAGGGTGGGATATGTGTCGGTGCAGGCTCGATGGGCCGAAATGGCCTCTATCTGCACTGTGGGGTTTCTGTGATTCTGTGACTGGAGAAGCTGGGATTGTTCTCCTTGGAGCAGAGAAGGTTAACGGGAGATTTAATAGAGGTGTTCAAAATTATGAAGGCTTTAATAGAGTAGATCGGGAGAAACTGTTTCCAGTGGCAGGAGGGTCAGTAACCAGAGGACACAGATTTAAGGTCATTGGCAAATGAACCAGAGGGGAGATGAGGAGAGTTTTTTTACACAGCGAGTTGTTATGATCTGGAATGCACTGCCTGGAAGGGCGGTGGAAGCAGATTCAGTAATAACTTTCAAAAGGGAATTGAAAAGGAAAAATTTGCAGCTCTGGGGAAGAGCAGGGGGAGTGGGACTAATTGGAGAGCTCTTTCAAAGAGCCGGCACAGGCACGATGGGCCGAATAGCCTCCTGCTGTGCTGTATGATTCTATGAGTATGTGCAATGCTGGTTCTTTGATGAAAGACAGTATTTTGAATGTGTACAGATTTTGTGTTCCATGTATGCTATGTTAATTCAAGGGAATGGCACTTGTCATTTCAGGGACCTTGTGTCAGCATCAGGCACTCCCAGGTCAGGTAAAACGTGGGGAGTTGTTGAGTAAATCTCTCCACAGTCTGCCCCATCGATATGGCACAGTCTCAGGGTCAGTCCCAGCCTCGCTAACTTAATGTGATTAGTGCTGAATTAGAAGCTGTTTTATGCTGTGGGCACTAGATCAAGAATCCACAAACTTATTTCAGATATGGGAACCCTTACAGACAGCAAAGGAGACTGGAGCGGTTCATTGTCATATGGTAGAACAATAGTGGAGTGATGGTAATGAAGACAAGTACCTCATGGTGAAAAGCTAGAAACAGTGGAGGTCCAAAGAGACTTGGGGGTCCAGGTACGTAGATCATTAAAATGTCATGGACAGGTACAAAAAATAATCAAAAAGGCTAACGCTGGCCTTTATATCTAGAGGACTAGAGTACAAGGGGGCAGAAGTTATGCTGCAGCTGTACAAAGCCCTGGGTAGACCACACCTGGAGCACTGGGAGCAGTTCTGGGCACCACACCTTAGGAAGGATATATTGGCCTTGGAGGGAGTGCAGCGTAGGTTTACCAGAATGGTACCTGGACTTCAAGGCCTAAAAATTAGGTTGCTTTGCGCCTCCCATTAGCTCCCTAAGAGGGCACTAAAGGGGCGCAAAGCAACTAGCGCCCGGGCGCGGCGCCGCCAACGCCTCCTGCGAAATTCAGCGGGCGGTTAGCGGCGGCGGTAACCATTAGTGCTCCGTGGCGATGACATCATCGCCATGCACAGCGCCCCAGCTGCGATCTTCGGCAGTGCCCCCTGACTTACCCCTGGATGCTATGTCCGACGAGGTCAGGGGGGCCTACCTACGGCCGGGGCGGTGCTAATTAAAGGCGAGGTGCCGGGTGGTCCTTTTTGTTGCTGGCCGCCTGCCAGCACCTGCCCCCTCTGCTGTCCCCGGCCTCCTCTGAAGCCCCCCACCGTGGAGTGCCGGCTGCGCTCTTTTGCTGGAACTCCGATCCCCCGTGGCCCAGCTGGGCCCCGGGTCGCGCTGGATGGTTTGTTGCAGCCGTGATATTGCAGAGGGCTAAAGTGGGATAGTATGGTTGTGACTAAATCCCACCCAAGTAGCTTGCATTGTATGTGTCTGGGCCTCAGTTTATGCATAAGGCTATCAGCCTTGGTCAGTGGTAACACTCCTCCCTTGAGGCAGCAGATTTCAGCCCCACTCCAGAGGCTGAAGCACATAATCCCGGCTGATATTTTAGTTCAGTATTGAGTGATATCTGGTAAGCATGCACTTCAGATATTATATTCCATTCCATTCAACTTATATCCTGCCCTTGTTCTTCCTTCTTCTCTTGCGGTCTTAGAGGGGCCGTCTTTCAGGTGAGATGTTAAATCGTCTGCCCTCTCAGCTGGGTGTAAATGATCCTGCGGCACTATTGCAGGAAGAGCAGAAGAGTTCTCCCGGTGTCCCAGCCAACATTCCTCCCTCAATCAGCACCAAAACAGATTAACTGATCATTCATCTCATTGCTGTTTGTGGGACCTTGCTGTGTGCAGATTGGTTGCTGTGTTTCCCCACATTACAGGGACCACACTTCAAAAGTACTTCATGGGCTGTGAAGCATTTTAGGGCGTCCTGAGGATGTGAAAGGCGCTATGGAAATGTAAGTTTGTTCTTTATTCCTCTCTTGCTTATTTCAGAGGCTGAAAATGTGCAGTTTACGTTTATGGGCTTTAAGTTCATGGTCTGTGATGCAGAATGCAGAATGTTTAAGTTGTTAGGATCTGGAACATAACACAATGCCTGAAAGGGCGATGGAAGCAGATTCAGCAGTAACTTTCAAAAGCGACTGAAAAGGAAAAATTTGCAGGGATTATGGAGCAAGAGGAGGGGAGTGGGACGAGTTGGAGAGCTCTTTCAATGAGCTGGCACAGGCACGATGGGCTGAATGGCCTCCTCTGTGCGGTAAGGCTCTATGATTCTATTCTATAAGTGTACAACAGTGAAGGCAAGGAAGTCGAGTCACGGGTAATGCAGCTCCACCTCATCCTCTACGTCAATTATATCATTCTAAGAGGAAAAGACTTATTAAATCATCTGAGTGTGAGAGGGATTGTAAAGCTAAGAACCCTGGACAATAGGAAATTGCACAGATACGTTGTCACCTCTGCGCATAGTTTCACTGACCGGTCCATTGTCACCCAGAGATACCTGGGAAATACCCAGTGCAGAGATTGTAATCCTTTCCATTTAACTTATATCCTGCCCTCTTCTCCCATCTCCTGTGATGGTGCTGACCCTTGCTGCCATACGTTTGATAGGTACCAGCAGCTCTCTCGGACCTCATCCAAAGCCCACCCTTCACAGTGGGCCGTTGGGAATAGCAGCAACTCAATTTGTACAGCACCTTTAAGATTAAGGAATGTCCCCATGGTGCATCACGACTAGACACAAGGCTGCTCTTCCCGGAAGTGTGAATGTCAGCATGCTATTTGACAATGGGTGGCATCACATCCCAGTCCAGTCTGGATTCCATATGGCATCTACACACATCCAAGCTCCAGCACAGGCCACGGAAGCCAGGCTGTGTTTGCTATTCCCCTGTGTAAGGCGCCAGCCTTGGCTCAGTGGGTCGCACTCTCACCATTGAGTCAGAAGGTCGTATGTTCAAGCTTTACTCCAGAGACTTGAGCACAGAATCCAGGCTGACACTTCAGGGCCGTACTGAGGGAGTGCTGCTCTGTCGGAGGTGCTGTCTTCCAGATGAGAAGTTAAACTGTAACCCTGTCTATCCCCTCAGGTGGATATAAAAGATCCCATGGCACTATTGGAAGAGCAGCAGGGGAGTTCTCCCCGGTGTCCTGACCAATATATATCCCTCAACCAACTCCGCCAGAAACAAATTATCTGGCCATCACCTCACTGCTGTTTGTGGGAGCTTGCTGTGCCCAAATTGGCTACCAGGTTTCCTACATTGCAACAGTGACTACACTTCAAAAAGGACTTCATTGGTTGTGAGGCGCTTTGGGAGGTCCTGAGATTGTGAAAGGTGCTGGAGAGATGCAATTCATTCTGAAAAGGGAGTTGGTGCTGAAATAAGAGAGGAGCAAAAATCATGAGCAGGTGACTTGAAATCAGAAGAAAGAAGTCGAGAGATCTCGAGGGACGGAAGAGAAAGGAGGGAGCTCATTAGAATTTAACAGTAGTGCTAGGACAGTTGAGAGCGAGAGATATGAGGGATAATCAGATAAAGTAACAAAAGTTTTGCCCCTAGTGCGTTTCTCCTGTATATGTAGGGTGCGATGCACACAGATTGGCTAGAATTTGACATTCCCTATAAAGGAACCAATCACAAAAATTCCCATTCGCATAAATTACTGTGCTAAGTCTTTGGGTGGCCATGTTGGTTCACTACTTTACACCCTTAAAAATAAAATTTGTAACACAAGATAATTATTATAAAACCTATGAAGAAAACTGACAAAACTTACCCATTTAATCTTCCGGTACTTACAACCTCCTCTCGTCCCCACAACTCCTCCCCTCTCCGTTCAAGGAGCTTGGATCCGTGATCTTGAGCCCTGGCTCGCCGTGTTTCCCGTGCCGCCCTGTGGGTGCATGACCTCCGAACTCTGTGCTCCTTGCCGCGTCTGTCCTGCCTTTCAGTGGTATGTTTGATGAGTGAGCAATGTTTTCCTGGCTTCTGCCCAAGTGCGGTAAAGTGAAAAGAGCAGAGGATAAAAAAAAAGTCTAGAGGGAAGGAAAAACAAGACAAAAGCCTAAAGAGTGGGAGAAGAGAGAAAAGGAATCCAGAAGGGAGAAGGAAAAGAAGAGGGGTAGGAGAGAAGGATGATGTTTAGAAAAACAACCACTCGTATCTCACTGAGAAGGAGACAACAGGAGGTCCCCTCAGCTTCTGAGATGGTGATACGAAAGACTTTCAGTCATATCGCACCTTTCACAACCTCAGATTGTCCCAAAGCGCTTTGCTGCCAATTAAATACTTTTGAAGTGGAGTCACTGTTGTAGGGAAACATGGCAGCCAATTTGCGCACAGCAAGCTCCCACAAACAGCAATGAGATAATGACCAGAAAATCTGCTTTATTGATTTTGATTGAGGGATAAATATTGGCCAGGACACCGGAGAGAACTCCCCTGCTCTTCTTTGAAATAGTGCCGTGGGATCTTTTACATCCACCTGAGAGAGCAGACGGGGCCTCGGTTCAACATCTCACCAAAAGACGGCACCTCCGACAGTGCAGCACTCCCTCAGCACTGCACTGGAGTGTCAGCCTAGATTTTTGTGCTCAAACCTCATGGAGTGTGGATTGAACCCACAACCTTCTGACTCAGAGATGAGAGTGCTGCCCACTGAGACAAGACTGACACCACCATGAAGCACCAACATGTAGTGCCATGCTATGCCAGTGGGGAGGATGGGCGTTCATTTCCCCATTCCAGGCACGCTGATGTGCAGAGCTCTGAGTAAGGGCCATGAAACCTGGCTGCAGGGGTGAGGGAGGAATGGAAGTGATTCAGATGACAGTGACTGATTAATCCAATGAATTATACAGGGCTAAAATAATACTTATCAATTTGGAATCAAATGCCATTGAGATGAATCCCCACCAGATTAGCCTATGAGAACAGCTTCACAGTGACTGGAGGCTTTCAGCAAATACTTGTTTCAGCACCTTTTTATTTCTCTCTTCTATCAGGGGACAAATTGGGGCTAGGCTTGTCTGGCCCTACTTTTATATCACACTTTCTCAAAATAGGCCCCAACCATTATGTTCTCTGAGGGTTTGGTGGTGTTTGAGTAGACACCTGTTGAGTCCCATTGGAGTTGAGTTGAACCCAATCCTATAATTCCAATTGGCCGACTTAAAAGAAGGCATTTTCGTGTCATGTAATGGTGCCACCCCTTTGAGGGGCAAACACTTGATGTAGCCCCATGGGGTAGGTTTAGGCCAATCTCACAATTCCCACTGGTCTATCTATAATAGGAACAGACCCATAGAGCAAGAGGAACTTCTTCACACACAGAGTTGAGGCTGTGGAATTCGCTTCCTGGGTTAGTATTTCAGGCAGAAAATTTGTCAACATTCAAGATGAGAAAGACAGCAAAAAATAACAAAAAGATTGATTAAGAAAGGGAAGATAGATTATGAAAGTAAATTAGCAAAAAATATAAAAACAGATAGTAAGAGTTTTTATAGTTACATAAAAAGAAAAAGGATGGCTAAAGTAAATGTTGGTCCCTTAAAGGATGAGACCGGGAAATTAATGGTGGGAAATATGGAGATGGCAAAAACACTGAATGAATATTTTGTATCAGTCTTTACAGTAGAGGACACTAAGAATATCCCAACACTGGACAAACAGGGGGCTATAGGGGGGGAGGAGCTAAACACGATCAAAATCACTAAGGAAGTGGTACTCGGTAAAATAATGGGACTCAAGGCGGATAAATCACCTGGACCTGATGGTTTACATCCTAGGGTCTTGAGGGAAGTGGCGGTAGGGATTGTGGATGCATTAGTAATAATTTTCCAAAACTCCCTGGACTCAGCAAAGGTCCCGGCAGACTGGAAAACTGCTAATGTAACACCCTTATTTAAAAAGGGCAGTAGACAGAAGGCTGGAAACTATAGACTAGTTAGCCTAACATCTGTGGTAGGTAAAATGTTGGAGTCCATTATTAAGGAGACAGTAACAGGACATTTGGATAATCATAATTTAATAGGACAAAGGCAGCATGGTTTTATGAAGGGGAAGTCATGTTTGACAAATTTGCTGGAGTTCTTTGTGGAAGTAACATATAGGGTGGATAAAGGGGAACCAGTGGACGTAGTGTATTTAGACTTCCAAAAGGCATTTGACAAGGTGCCACACAAAAGATTATTGCTTAAGATAAAAAATCACGGGATTGGGGGTAATATTCTGGCATGGATAGAGGATTGGCTATCTAACAGAAGGCAGAGAGTTAGGATAAATGGTTCATTCTCAGACTGGCAATCAGTAACTAATGGTGTTCCGCAGGGGTCAGTGCTGGGTCCCCAACTCTTTACAATCTATATTAACGATTTGGAGGAGGGGACCGAGTGTAACATCTCAAAGTTTGCAGATGATACTAAGATGGGAGGGAAAGTAGTGAGTGAGGAGGACATAAAAAACCTGCAAGGGGACATAGACAGGCTAAGTAAGTGGGCAGAGGTTTGGCAGATGGAATACAATACTGGAAAGTGTGAGGTTATGCACTTTGGCAGGAAAAATCGTAGAGCAAGTTATTATCTTAATGGCAAGAAACTGGAAAGTACTGAAGTACAAAGGGATCTGGGGGTCCTGGTGCACGAAACTCAAAAGGTTAGTATGCAGGTGCAGCAAGTGATTAAGAAGGCCAATGGAATGTTGGCTTTCATTGCTAGGGGGATAGAATATAAAAATAGGGAGGTATTGCTTCAGTTGTACAAGGTATTGGTGAGACCGCACCTGGAATACTGCATACAGTTTTGGTGTCCATACTTAAGAAAAGACATACTTGCTCTCGAGTCAGTACAAAGAAGGCTCACTCGGTTAATCCCGGGGATGAGGGGATGGACATATGAGGAGAGGTTGAGTAGATTGGGACTCTACTCATTGGATTTCAGAAGAATGAGAGGTGATCTTATTGAAACATATAAGATTGTGAAGGGGTTGGATCAGGTGGATGCGGGGTGGATGTTCCCGATGATGGGTGAAACTAGAACTAGGGGGCATAGTCTTAGAATAAGGGGCTGCTCTTTCAAAACTGAGATGAGGAGGAACTACTTCACTCAGAGGGTGATAGGTCCATGGAATATGCTGCCCCAAAAAGCTGTAGAAGCTACATCATTACATAAATTTAAAACAGAAATAGACAGTTTCCTAGAAGTAAAGGGAATTAAGGGTTACGGGGAGCGGGCAGAAATTTGGACATGAGTCTAGGTTCGGATCGGACATGGCCCTGTGGGTAGCGGAGCGGGCCCAGGGGCCGTGTAGCCTGATCCTGCTCCTATTTCGTGTGTCTAATTCTGTTAGATTCAGGAGATGGTTCTGTGATAGTAGTTTGGCGGTTAGGATCAGATCAGCCATGATCTTATTGAATGGCGGAGCAGGCTCGAGGGGCCGATTGGCCTACTCCTGCTCCTATTTCTTATGTTCTTATGTTCTTATGAGATTGGACAGGGGGATGAAGGGATATGGGAACAGGGTGCGTACATGTGATCATGAGTACCCTGCTCACATGCAGGGTAAACACCGACACAGACCGAATGGCCTGTTTCCATGTTGTAACTTGTGTGTATGTCTATGTACCAATATGGATTACAATGGCCCAGAAATTCGTGTCGGGGGCTTCCCGCGGGTGCAAGCCCCCAACCTACACTTACCTAGCGCGCCGGCAGTTGAGGCCTGGGCCTGCGTGGATTTCCTCTCTGTGGCCCGGTCCAGCTCCCGGTGCGCTGTGCTTGCGTGATCCAGCAGCGTAGTTAGTGCGATGCGTCCGCTGGGATCACGTGAGCCATGGGCAACCAATCGGAGGAGGGAAAAGCCCATTCATGAGGTTGACAGAAAGAACTGTCAAACTCATGAAAACTCTGGCCCCCAAAACAGTACTTACCCTTCAAATAAATATTTTAAAAAATCACACTTTTTAAATAAACTATAAATAACATTAAATAACTATTTTAAACAATAATTTAAATTTTTGAAAAAGTAATTTTATAAAAAAACGGGGCTAAAAATACACTTACCAGGACCAGCAGGTTCAAGAACAGTTTTTATCCACAGGCAGTGCGCCTACTGAACTGCTAACTGCACTGCCTCACATATTATAGTCATATTTTCCCCCCACTCGGGAACTGAATATCAAATGAACTGTGAGCGCACAAGAACATTCTTGATCACTGGACTGTGTGCACATAGGACTCTTGTACCCAACCTTAACTTATAAATTATAACTCATTTGTACATTGCACACTGCATTTTAATTTATATTTATTTGTTTATATATAAATATATATATTATACTTATACTACCATATACTTATCATATTACATTACTATTACTTCCAGTGGTAATAGAGGCTTTTTTGCACTATTCATCATATCCTGCAACTTGGACTGTCATTGCTATACTTTCTGCTTATTTGCCTATTGTTTCTATATTTATACTTGTTTTTACTTTTTGCTTTTTATATTTATATACTTATATTGTGGGAGTGAGTGGGGAGTAAGCATTCCATTGTACCAGTTACATATGGCAATAAAACGATCTTGAATCTTGAATCTTGAATAAAGTATTTAAAAATAATAAACCTGTGGAAAAAAAATTCTAATTTTAATTAATTGACCACTTAACTTTTAAAATGAAGTCCTTAAGCCTGGTTTTTAAATGTGTAAAATGTAGAGGCCTTCATGCACGGAAAAACCTGTAAAAAAAAAAGGAAGTTCAACGCGCACGCGCAGACTCCCGCGCACCCGCGTTCGACCTCTGAACCCCTTCGTTCAGAGGATCGGAAATGCCGGTTTCCCGTGCATGTGTAGTGCATGCAAGAAACCGGCACTTCCATCAGGTCCATGTGTGAGTATCCCGTGCGTACTTACGCGTTGGGACCCGAATTTCTGGGCCATTACATTTATCCACATTAAGTCCATTCTGCCATTCCTTTACACATCTAGTTAATTTATGCACATCCTTTTCCTGCTTGGGTGTGATTCCTCAGTGCAATGACTGTAATTCCCGGTGTTCCCAATGGGAACTGGCAATTTGAGGAATTCATTAACGCCCTTGATCTCCACATTCAGGGGACTGTAGTAGATACGATTAATTCTAAGTACGGTCACACTCTGTATTTCAGTTTAATTGCAGTGCGCTTCATAGCACCAGGCTCAACTTCTCAAAGCTGCAGAAGGGAACTTAAAAAAAATTAATTCTTGGGATATGTGCGTCGCTGCTAAGGCCATCATTTGTTGTCCATCCCTAGATGCCCTTGAGAAGGTGGTGCAGTCCGTGTGGCGAAGGTGCTCCCACAATCAAGGGAGTTCCAGGATTTTGACCCAGCGACGATGAAGGATCAGCGATATGTATCCAAGTCGGGATTGTAAGTGGTTTTTGATCCTAGCCCAATTGCTAGACGGACGGTTCGAGTCGCCCCCGCCTTACAAAAGTTCTATACCCGGGAATTATTATTCAGAGTGTAAATGAAATAAGTCATGGACAGGAATGCTTCAGTGAAAAATCAAACTTTGTAGGTATTCAGGTTCACCTATGTAGGTATTGGACGAATTCCTACTTAATAATTGCATTCGACTTCAGGAGAAACAATCAAATAGTTCTTTAATGCAGGAACAGATGAATACAAGCAGGTTGCCGAGATCGGTACAGGAGAGTCATGCAGTAGGTCTTAACCAGGCGGAGACGCCACGAGGACTGAGTAGGCAGTCCCGTGGATTGCGTGATGACGTCATCGCGTTCTTCCCGTGCTCAGGCAGTCACGTGACTTGCGTGATGACGTCATCGCGTTTGCCCGCACTTGGGACGGTCACGTGATGTACGACGTGACGTCATCGCGTTTGCCCGGCACCCGGCACTGCAGCTGGCCGTTGCGGCCGAAGTCGCAGGAGCGGGAGGCCGAGCTGGGCCGGCGGTTGTCGCGGGAGCGGGAGGCCGAGCTGGGCCGGCGATTGTCGCGGGAGCGGGAGGCCGAGCTGGGCCGGCTCGCGTTTACCCGCGTCATCGTGTTAGGTCGCGTTCTTAAAGGGGCAACGGCCCGAACATGCAAACTCTATACAAACATAGTTAAAGGGAATTATGTACAATAAGTAAGAGACACTCGGTGGTACTGCTACAACTCATATATATTTGGTCTAACATACACTGGCTAAAACATGCACTACTAAACGAAATCACTGTCACTGTGGAGAATAAGATCCAGGTTACAAACAACATACATACAGTACACAACTGGGGACTATAACATGCAGTAATTCCCTTGTTGCCATGGTGGACTCTAACTCCACCCCTACCAACGAATTACCCAGTCGCATAAACCCCTTCGCCTGGCTGAACCAAACGAAGCTTCCACCCCAGAATAGCCCAAAAGCTTCACTTCTGAGGAAAACCCTGAGCCCTTTACACCTCACCCAGCTTGCCTGGGATATCTGGTTACCGGCTTGGGACACTCGAGACCATGCTTACCACCACACACAGTTGGTCTCGATCGCTTCGCTCAGCGGCTTCTTCCTCTGGTACTTCTTGTTAGGTCGATCTTGGTGGAGCGAGAGACAGAAGAGAGAGAATGGTGGGAAAGAATCTATCTTTATAGGAGTCTGGCTACCCCTATCTTTCCCGCCAATCTTTAAAATCCTTTTGTTTCTAAGCACTCCGGTGCTTGATCAGTGATGGGTCATCATTGGACCCATGTGTATTCCGTGATTGGATTAATGGCCCTAAGTCTGGGACATATCTTTCGGTCTTTGTGTTGGGAAAAACTGGCTCCTCTTCGGCTGGCTGAGGCTAGTGGGTTCATTGTTCTGCTTCTCTTCTGAGATGGAGGTGAGAAGTGCTTTTGCATGTTAGAGTGGCTTTCTAATAAGTTCAAGTTCAATGGCCCCCTTCCTTTTCCCAGGACTGTCGGGCGAACCCATACATTCTGGATGACTGACAGTTCTTTTGTCACAGCCAACTGCCATGCGTTCTCTGGAGTTTTAACAAACCAGTCCCCCACGTATCTGCACAGGGCGATCCCACCACAGGGAAAACACCCTCAGCCCATAAAATCCACAAAAATATTCTCGACTGAGTCCATTCTTCAAACAGAGGCTTTGCGATCTCTTCAGGGTGGTGTGTGGCTGGGAGGGGAACCTGGAGCTGTTGGTGTTCCCATGTACCTGCTGCCCTTGTCCTTCCAGTTTGTGGAGGCTGTGGGTTTGGGTGGTGACCGATCTTATGCAGTGAACGCTAGTCACACGTAGAAACATAGAAACATAGAAGATAGGAGCAGGAGTAGGCCATTCGGCCCCTCGAGCCTGCTCCGCCATTCAATGAGATCATGGCTGATCATCCAAATTCAGTACCCTGTTCCTGCCTTCTCCCCATATCCCTTGATCCCTTTAGCCTCAAGAAATATATCCAACGCCTTCTTGAATATATTTAATGAATTGGCCTCAACTGCCCTGTGTGGTAGAGAATTCCACAGGTTCACCACTCTCTGGGTGAAGAAATTCCTCCTCATCTCAGTCCTAAATGGCTTACCCCTTATCCTTAGACTGTGACCCCTGGTTCTGGACTCCCCCGCCATCGGGAACATCCTTTCTGTAGCACTTCAATATCATGACTGAGCTGGCATCCTATCACCCTGATCTGAAACACAATTTCAACTATAATGTGTTCCGTGTTAGTCAAGAAGCAGAAATGCGATTGATATTTTGCATTGATGCATGAAGTCTGATTAGATATAACCCACATACGGACTAACAGTATATTCATAACAGAAATTGCTCAGACTAAAAGTTTATTGCACAAAATCTCCCAGCGATGTCTAATATTCATCATAGTGAGTCATGAAATGAGATGAGATGGCTGCATCATTTTGTCATAACATTTGTGCAATACTTCGCCTTTGAGGCTGCAACTATAATTTTAACACAAAAAGCTCCGCGAGGCGCTGAAGAGATTTAGTGGTGGGTTCAATTAAAAGGGAAATCAATGTAATTAAATAGAGGAGTTCTAGGAATATAGCCAGCCCCGGCATTAACAGGTGTTAACGATAATTTAAGATGCCAGGACCTATAGTAATTGAGACAGAGGATGGCTTTCACTGTAACTCAGTCCTGAATTCAACATGAGGCTGGTGGGAGGGGGATCATCCTTCCATCACACTCCTCCTCTTCTCCTTCTCAATAACCCAATGTTTCACGTTGGCTGGAAAGGGCCAGTTTAACTAGCTTCCATCAGATGTGCGGAGAGGTAGAGCAAAAATATTTGACCTTTCTGCATCTCCCCTTCAAGCCCTTCTTTAGCACGGTGACCGGTGCTCTCGATCCTGGGGATGGGCAATGGCTTTGTCCCATAGGTTTGGGACAGTGAAAGCCAACTACAGGGGCAAATTACCAAATCAGTGATTTCATTTTGGAGCAGAAGATAAAGTATAGGCAGTTTGCCCAATGTTGCTGTTACTTATGATGGTCGTCGGGATCATTACTTGGTGCCCTTCACTTTACTCTTGAGTGTTATAGATTGGTGGGTGCAAGTTTATTCCTCCCCCCACCCCCCATTGTAAACTCATGTTTAGTGAGTTTCTGATTTCAGGCAGCTGGTCTGGTAGAGAAGCTGAGCTTCCATGGAAGGAAACAGCTTGACAGACCGATGAACTTTCACCTTTTGAAAGAAAGACCTCAGGATGTCCCAAAGCACTTTATACCTGATGAAGTGCACTCGCTGTTGGCTAACGTAGGAAATGCAGCAGCCAATTGTGCAGTGTTTCCCTCAGTACAGGAAACTCTTTTTTATCCGGCACCGACAGGACCGGCGTGGTGCCGGTTTATCAAAAAGTCTGGATTACAGAGAGGTATAGTAAAAGGTATGAGAGCTCTGTACACGGCCACAGATCCAGGCGTCCCTGTTGCATGGCAACAGGTGCAGGAACCCCGGTTACACGGCCACAGATCCAGGAACGGCCACTAATATGAAGTAAAACTTACCTGAACCTACTCCTGAATTTTGCCAGTTAACAGAGATTTCCGGTTATTTAGGTGCCGGTAAATCAAGAGTTTCCTGTACTATACCGTGGTGTGGTATTAGCCTAGGTTATTGTGCTCAAGTCTCTGGGGTGGGACTATGAACCCACAACATTCTGACTCTGAGGCGAGGGTGCTACCAACTGAACCACAGCTGACTATGAATGAGCCAGCTGCAAGAATTTGCTTAGGAAGGCCTGCGTGATGTGTAGCAGAAACCAACAGGAAGTAAAGTCATTGAGTTGAGAAGCAAACATCATTAAAACTACAGAGACTCTCGCTGAATAAGTGTTCACGAACTAAGGAAAATGATGAGCTGCTTTGCAAACCGTTAAATGTCACGGCAGTTGTTGCTGATATTCAAATCAACTCCAATGCAAATGTCTGTCTACAAGTTTTGTTTACAATATTCTCAGTTCTCCTCCTATTTATTTCCATGACTTCATGTCTACATATAGGGCTCATTCAAATTGTTTAAATAAAAAAATTTCCAACATTAAATTCTTAAGTTTTTTCTCAGGTGGCAAATGATTAAAAATAAAAATGTCCTTTGTTTCCTTACAAAAGGAAGGTGTCAGCCATGGCTCAGCGGGTAGCAGTCTTGTCTCTGAGTCAGAAGGTTGTGGGTTCAAAGTCCCACTCCAGAGACTAGAGCACTGAATCCAGGCTGACACTCCAGTGCAGTGCTGAGGGAGTGCTGCACTGTCAGAGGAGCCGGTTATTGGATAAGATGTTAAACCGAGGCCCCGTCTGCTCTCTCAGGTGAATGTAAAAGATCCCATGGCACTATTTGAAGAAGAGCAGGGGGAGTTATCCCCGGTGTCCTGGCCAATATTTATCCCTCAATCAACATCACAAAAAACCATTACCTGGTCATTTATCACATTGCTGTTCGTGGAGCCTTACTATGCACAAATTAGGTGCCGTGCTTCCTACATTGCAACAGCACTGTGAAGTGCTGTGTGACATCCTGAGGTTGTGAAAAGCATGTGATGAAATATTCCATTCATCACTGCCTGTGACTGTGGTTGGTTTCAGGTCTCAGTTCCGTCTCCTCACCATTGTATTGTATATTGTAATGTATTGTGTGTAGGGCTCCGCCCATACCTGGCCCCTATGTAAGCAAGCTCAGTCTGGCCTCATATCCAGTACTGCAGACCTCCAGATGGAAGATACCTCTCTCCACTGCGTGTTACCTTCTAAGTTAATAAAAGCCTTGTTTTGTTTCGCTAACATCGAGTCTCGGAATTATTGAGGCACATCAAAGCATTATATAAATACAAAATCTTTGAAGGTAGCAGGACAAGTTGATAAAGCTGTTAAAAAAGCATATGGGATCCTTGGTTTTATATATAGAGGTATATAGAGTGCAAAAGCAGGGATGTGATGGTAAACCTTTATAAATCACTGGTTAGGCCTCAGCTGGAGTATTGTGTCCAATTCTGGGCACCGCACTTTAGAAAGGATGTCAAGGTCTTAGAGCGGGTGCAGAGGCAATTTACTAGAATGGTACCAGAGAGTGACTTCAGTTAAGTGGAGAGACTGGAGAAGCTGGGATTGTTCTCCTTAGAGCAGAGGTGGTTAAGGGGAGAGTTAATAGAGGTGTTCAAAATGATGAGGGGTTTTGATAGTAGTAGATAGAGAGAAACTGTTTCCAGTGGCAGAAGGGTCAGTAGGACACAGATTTAAGATAATTGGTAAAAAATCTAGGAGAATTTTGTTTACGCAGCGAGTTGATGTGATCTGGAATGCACTGTCTGAAAGGGCGGCGGAAGCAGATTCAATAGTAACTATTAAAAGAGGAGTGAATCTGTGCTTAAAAAAGAAAATGTGTAGGGCTATGAGGAAGGAGCAGGGGAGTGGGACCAATTGGAGAGCTCTTTTCAAAGAGCCGGCACAGGCACAATGGGCCGAATGGCCTCCTCCTGTGCGGCACAATTCTGTGAACTATGATTCTATAAGTCCTTTCCTTTAAAAATTGGGACCTATGTCCACTGGATTGGTTACGTCAGCATGCATATTGCTTGCTGTATGTGCTGTACCCCCACACTGATAGACAGCTCATCAATCAAGGGCTGCTTTAGATGACACACCAAGGCATTGTGTAATAAAAGCAAGAGTGTAACTATTCCCCCATTCATAATTTCCCAACAACTTTTATTATCCCACCATCATACTGGCAGGTAAGTGACCAGCTGCCCAAAAATAATCATAGGTTCTTCAATTTTACTGTTAATTTAGCAACAACTAGCATGGGATTAAGTGAGAGCCTGATGATGGGCCCCATTAAAGTGGTGTCCCTGAACGGTGTAAATTATTAGGGGTTGTCATTTAGTTTAACTGTACCTCTTGCTTGTTTTCTCCACTTTTAGTAAAGTTCAAACTAAAAATGGTTCCATTTTTTTTTTGTTTTCTCCAAATTGACCTAATTTTTGGGACTCAATGGTCTCCAGATTCCTTCTTCTTTTGTCACATTACATGTCTTCCAATCACATTGGCAGGCTTTCAATTTCTGCCTTGGACTTGGAGAAGGCCTCGGGCGACTGTCTGTGTGGAGTTTGCACATTCTCCCCGTGTTTGCGTGGGTTTTCTCCGGGTGCTCCGGTTTCCTCCCACAGTCCAAAGATGTGCGGGTTAGGTTGATTGGCTATGATAAATTTGACCCTTAGTGTTAGGGGGATTAAATACGTGGGGTTACGGGGATAGGGTGGGATATGTGTTGGTGTAGGGGTTACGGGGATCGGGTGGGATATGTGTTGGTGTAGGGGTTACAGGGATCGGGTGGGATATGTGTCGGTGCAGGCTCGATGGGCCAAAATGGCCTCTATCTGCACTGTGGGGTTTCTGTGATTTCTGTGATCTGTGAAGTTGAACTTTGCCGTTCTCGACCTATTCTCTCCAGTATTTACAGGGTTGAACAAGGTCTGTGTCTACAGAAGCCTCGGTCTCATATATCCCCATCTAGAAAACCAACACAAGCTGACAACAAACCCCCAAAAAGCTGGCAACTCAAGAACGACTCTGCCACCTGAAAACAAGTAATTATACAGGCTTTGTAACCTAGACTGTAGGCACAGACAGCACTTATTTAAAATGGTAAATGGATTTGATAGGGCAGATACAGAGAACTATTTCCTCTGGTGGGGGAATCCAGAACAAGGGGGACGCAATCTTAAAATTAGAGCCAGGCCGTTTAGGAGGGAATTCTGGTTGGACTTTTTCACACATGGGGTAAATGGAGGTGGGAGCACCTTCACCACACAGAATCACAGAATCACAGAAACCCCACAGTGCAGATAGAGGCCTTTCGGCCCATCGAGCCTGCACCGACACATATCCCACCCGATCCCCGTAACCCCTACACCAACACATATCCCACCCGATCCCCGTAACCCCACGTATTTAATCCCCCTAACACTAAGGGTTAATTTATCATAGCCAATCAACCTAACCCGCACATCTTTGGACTGCAGTGGTTCAAGAAGGTGGCTCACCACCACCTCCTCAAGGGCAATTAGGGATGTGGAATAAATGCTGGCCTTGCCAGCGATGCCCACATCCCATGAACGAATTAAAAAAAAGGTGAGGTTCAGATCAGCCATGATCTGATTGAATGGTGGAGCAGACTCGAGGGGCTGAATGGCCTCCTCCTGTTCCATGACATGGCAACCAAGTACCCAAAGTGACTACTGCAGCTTGGAACGTATTCTGGTTACACCAGCGGCGGCGAGACATTTTTTTTTGAGTGCTTATTATTATAGAGCCAATGGGATGTGTATAAAAAGCTGTATAATGCTTCGAAATGACTTAGGCCAGCCCAGACTTTCCTACGCTCTTCATGTTGTGCTGGTGCTCTGGATTTTGTTTATCTTCCACTGGGTTAAAAGCTCTAGATTTGCCAGTCTCAGCTCAATCAGACCGATGATTTCCTGTCTCTTTGCCTTAGGACTTTCTAGTAAATGGCAATTCTATTTGTTTTCTAGCTCTGGATCTTTATTCTGACCTCCGCTGAGTGGTAGCGCACTTGTCTCTGAATCAGAAGGTCATGACTTCGAACCCCACTCCAGTATTTGAGCAAATAATCTGGGTTGACACCCCCAGCGCAGTACTGAGGGAGTGCTGCACTGTCGGAGGCGCCGTCTTTCAGGCGACAAGTTAAACCGAGGCCTCGTCTGCTCTCTCAAGTGGATGTAAAAGATCCCTGCTGCCTGTTACTGAGTCAGTTGTCAGTGGTTCTCCTCCTTCCTACTCCCTCGGACCGTTTACATTATTTTTTTTATTTGTTCATGGGATGTGGGCGTCGCTGGCAAGGCCAGCATTTATTGCCCATCCCTAATTGCCCTTGAGAAGGTGGTGGTGAGTCATCTCCCTGAACCGCTGCAGTCCGTGTGGTAAAGTTACTCTCACAGTGCTGTTAGGGAGGGAGTTCCATGATTTTGACCCAGCGACGATGAAGGAACAGCGATATATTTCCACGTCAGGATGGTGTGTAACTTGGAGGTGGTGGTGTTCCCAGGCGCCTGCTGTCCTTGTCCTTCTAGGTGGTAGAAGTCACAGGTTTGGGAGGTGCTGCCAAAGAAGCCTTGGCGAGTTGCTGCAGTGCATCTTGTAGATGGTGCACACTGCAGCCACGGTACGCTGGTGGTGGAGGGAGTGAATGTTTAAGGTGGTGGATGGGGTGCCAATCACTTTCCTGCACTATCCCCATATCCCTTGATTCCCTTAATATCCAAAAATCTATCGATCTCTGTCTTGAATATACTCAATAACTGAGCCTCCACAGCCCTCTGGGGTAGAGAGTTCCAAAGATTCACCACCCTCTGAGTGAAAAAGTTTCTCGTCATCTTGGTCCTAAATGGCCGACCTGCTATTCTGAGACTGTGACCCCTGGTTCTATTGAAACCCCGGCCTCCCACACCACTCTTTCAGCCACGTATTTAACCTTCTAACCTGCTTGTCCTTATGCCAATTTAAGCATTGCAGGCACCAAGGAGCCAGGACACACAATCAATACAAGGACAACTGAGAGTGATGCCGTCATCCGTGCAGTCGTGTTTTTGAAAGGCTCTTAAAAATAATTTTGGAATCATTGAGGAACTTAGAGTACTTTTCCTAACATCTATCATTTTGTTTTGGGTCTCCCCAGTCTGATTTGTTTACTGTCTGTAGTCTGGTGGAAAATTTGTGTTTTTGTTGTTTCTTTGGTCCCAGCAGATGGCTCCTGAGCTCACCTCCGGCCTTTCTGTTCCCAACTCACCTGTTGGATGGACCCTGCCCATTCCTCGTCACCTTCTTCAAATATTGACCCACTTCCCTGTTAGTAACTATTGAGGATTGTGCTTCCACTGCAGGTCCTGGTCGTGCACTCCCTGTCCCAACAATCCTCTGTAAAAAAACAATGGGAATGTATTAAAAAAATCTAACTTCTCCCTTCATCTTTTTGATACCCTTCTAGTTAGCGACTCACCGACCAGTGTTTTTTTTTCCAATTTACCTTCTCATCAGGTCTCCTCTTAACCTTCTTTATTCTAATGTTACGAGCTCCAGTTTCTGTTATTTTTCCTCATAATTAAAGCCTCTCATCCCTGGGCTCACCTTAGGGAATCTCTTCTGCACCCTCTCAATGACCTTGATGTCTTTCCTTAAATAGGGCTCCCGAAACTGGACACAGTATTCGAACTGTAGCCCAACCAGTGATTTGTATAAGCTTAGCATTTCCTCTTTGCCTTTGCTCTATGCCCCTACTTATAAAACCTAAGCTCTCATGTTATCGACTTAAATTTATCCCTCAATCAACATAACAAAAACAGATTATTTGGTCATTATCACATTGCTGTTTGTGGGAGCTTGCTGTGCGCAAATTGTCTGCCATGTTTCCCACATTACAACAGTGACGACACTCATCTCAGTCCTAAATGGCCGACCCCTTATTCTGAGACTGTGACCCCTGGTTCTAGACTCCTCAGCCAGGGGAAACATCCTCCCTGCATCTACCCTGTCAAGCCCTGTAAGAATGTTGTATGTTTCAATGAGATCACCTCTCATTCTTCTAAACTCTAGAGAATATAGGTCTAGTCTACTTAATCTCTCCTCAAAGGACAATCCCCCCATCCCAGGAATCAGTCTGGTGAATCTTTGTTCCACTCACTCTATGACAAGTATATTGTTCCTTAGGTAAGGAGACCAAAACTGTACACAATACTCCAAGTGTGGTCTCACCAGGGCCCTATATAATTGCAGTAAGACGTCTTTACTCTTGTACTCAAATCCTCTTGTAATAAAGGCCAACATACCATTTGCTTTCCTAATTGCTTGCTGTACCTTCATGTTAACTTTCAGTGATTCGTGTACAAGGACACCCAGGTCCCTCTGAACACCAACATTTCCCAATCTCTCACCATTTAAAAAATACTCTGCTTTTCTATTTTTCCTACCAAAGTGGATAACTTCACATTTCTCCACATTATATTCCATTTGCGATGTTCTTGCCCACTCACTTAGCCTGTCTATATCCCCTTGAAGCCTCCTTGCATCCTCCTCACAACTTACAGTCCCACCCAGCTCTGTATCATCAGCAAACTTGGATATATTACATTTGGTCCCCTCATCCAGATCATTGATGTAGATTGTGAATAGCTGAGGCCCAAGCACTGGTCCTTGCAGTCAGGTACGATCTTTGACTGCACCTCACTTTTTTTAACCTAATTTAGACAAAAATAATTCTCGGGGCTGTGGGCGTCGCTGGCAAGGCCGGCGTTTATTGCCCATCCCCTAGTAGCCCTTGAGAATGTGGAGGTGGACCCTCTTCCTGAACCGCTGCAGTCCGTGTGGTGCAGGTACTCCCACAGTGCTGTTCGGTAGGTTTGACCCAGCGACCAATTGTAATGGAAGAATGGGTGGAGGATTAGATCAGCGATGAAGTGACAGGTAAGTTGGAGCAGAGTTATGTGATGCTCTTGTAAAGGTGGTTGGCCCCAATGCAGGGAACCAGCAAAAGCTCAGCAATAGCTTCAATTGTGTTGACACACCCGAACAGGTGACCACTGGAGAACGCCCCTGATCGGTGAAAACAAGCCGTTACATGGTCGCTGCAGCGTGGGCAGTAGGTATACTCAACGGGAGAGTTCACTGACACTGGCTGCACAGCTGAAAGTGTCACACCTCAGGGCATCACACGTCTAAAGGGCAAAATTGCCAATTGACTGAAAATGAGAATTTACTTGTTCAGTCACCAATCAATTGTTTAATTCATTTATCCTGAATTAAGCAGTTTGAGTCAGTTGTTAAGTAAGAATAAGGAACGAGTCAGCAGTAAGTTGATTGATTTATAACAAACAACTACCAACAGCAAACTAGCAAGTAGCAGGAAATGACTAAACACATTGCTAAACAATAATTTTGTGATGTCAGTTTGAGCAGCCATCTTGAATTTTTCACCTACCTGGAAGTTTGCTGGTAAAAGTCATAGTTATATCATAAGAAACCCGCCAAAAAATTAAACAATTTGGAATAAAATGCTCATATTTACTCTTAAAGTTGTGTATTTTGAGTTGTAACTATTATGTCCGTGTATAATTGAGACACGGACTCCAGGAGTTGATTATAACAAGTCTTTACTGAATGGAGACAACCTGGAAACTGAAAACTACAGAAGCCTGCTAGGGCCTTTTATACAGGGGTGGTCACTGCCGGTACTGCAGTCTGAGACCAGTTATTCCCTTAAAGGTACATAGAAACATAGAAGATAGGAGCAGGAGTAGGCCATTCGGCCCTTCGAGCCTGCTCCGCCATTCAACGAGATCATGGCTGATCATCCAAACCCTAACACCCGGTCCCTACACCGACAGCCATCCCACCCAAGCCCTATCCCCGTAACCCCGTAACCCCACGTATTTAATCCCCCTAACACTAAGGGCCAATTTTTTATCATGGCCAATCAACCTAACCCGCACATCTTTGGACTGTGGGAGGAAACCGGAGCACCCGGAGAAAACCCACGCAAACACGGGGAGAATGTGCAAACTCCACACAGTCACCCGAGGCCGGATTTGAACCCGGGTCCCTGGCGCTGTGAGGCAACAGTGCTAACCACTATGCCACCATGCTGCCACAACACAACAATTCCTCCCCTTTTAGATAAACAGTACATAACATTCATTTAACAACTAAATAATAACTAATTACAATTACAATTACGGTTGCTAGATACATTGGTTGAAGTTAAGCAATTATAAGTTCAGTCTTTGAGGAGGCTTCCTGATTCTGTCTGGATAACGCCTCTTTGGGATATCAGGTTCTTCTGGCAAGGTTGAGTCGGGATCAATGTTGTTGTTTGGTTCGTCTGCTTCCAATATCACCGATTCGGCGGTAGATGCAATTGGTACTTCGGTTTCATCGCCAGGTGTATCAGATCGTGGTGTGGAGTTGACGTTTTCCAGTGACTCTAGAATCTGGTCAGCATGGCGTCTTACAATGCTCTCTCTAACGTCCACGGTATACATTAGAGGTCCTTGCCGTGTACAGATCGTTCCTGGCTGCCATTTCTCTGTGCGGTAGTCCCGGGCCAAAACTGGTTGACCTATCTTAAAACTCCTGGTCGGCCTTTCATTCATATTCTGAAACTGCCTGTTCTCCACATCTCTTCTGACGTTTGGCTTAACCAAATCCAAGCGGCATCATAGTCTTCGATTGAAGAACATCATGGCTGGAGTTTGGTTGGTAACCGCATGTGTCGCATTCCGGTAGGCAAACAAGAAGTTATCCACCTTGTGTTGTAGGGGTATATCTTCATTACACATTGCCTTGATAGCCTTCTTGAATGTTTGAACAAACCTCTCGGCCAATCCATTAGTGGCTAGATGATATGGGGTGGATGTGTAATGCTTAACACCATTGTTCTTTAAGAACCTCCGGAACTCTTCAGACACAAACTGTGATCCATTGTCAGAGCAAATCTGTTCAGGCAGCCCATTCCTGGCGAATATGGTTCGTAAGACTGTGATAGTTTTTTCTGTGGTGGTTGAGGACATTTTTATTACCTCTGGCCACTTTGAATGTGCATCCACCGCAATTAAAAACATCGAGTCCATAAAGGGACCAGCAAAATCAATGTGCACCCTTTGCCATGGAGATGAGGGCCACTCCCATGGATGTAGAGGGGCTTGTGGTGGGGCGTTTTGGACCTTCTGGCATCCTGTGCAGCTCTTGGTCATCTCTTCGATTTCTGTATTGATTCCCGGCCACCACACAAACGCTCTGGCTAAGTTCTTCATTTTTACCCCTCCCAGATGACCCTCATGAAGCTCATTGAGCACTCTATCCTTCAATTTGGGTGGAATTACTACTCTGGATCCACACATCAAGGTTCCTCTGCACACTGACAGCTGTTCTCTTCTCGGCGAGAATGCTGGCAGCAGTGGTTCGCCATGTGCTGGCCATCCCTTCACCATTAAATCATAGACCCAGGAGAGTGTCGGGTCATTTCGTGTTTCCTTTTCTATGTTTGCATTCATCACAGGGAGACATTCGACTATAGTCGAGTGGAATAACTCCACTGGATCCGCTGCCAGTTCTTCTTCCACCGTCGGCAATGGTAGGTGCAACAATCCATCAGCATTCCCATGCTGTTTAGTTCCTTTGTACTCGATGTCATATTGGTGTGCCCCTAGGAAAAGGGACCACCTCTGTAGCCGTTGTGCCGTCATTATCGGTACGCCCTTCTGAGGGTTGAAAATGGAGACGAGAGGTTGATGATCAGTCAGTAGAGTAAATTTCTGACCGTGCAGGTAGTGATTGAACTTCTTCACCCCCCACACCAGGCTGAGGGCCTCTCTGTCAATCTGGGCGTAGTTATGCTCGGCTGAAGTTAACGAACGTGACGCAAAAGCTATCGGCCTCTCTGAACCATCAAGGAATTTATGTGACAGTACCGCCCCAATGCCGTAGGGAGACGCATCACACGCCAGTCTTTGGCATCTTGAAAATCTAAGATGGCGCCTCCCACGCTTTTCCTTCGTCCCCGATGGATCAAAATGGCGCCTCCCGCGCTTTGCCTTCTTCCCCGCCGAGTTAAGATGGCACCTCCCGCGCTTTCCCGCCGCTGCCGCTGCTGCCAATGCTGTTGCTGGCGATTATATTTATTTTACTATCCTGTAATGGCGACGCCCTATGGTCTTCGCGCCTCCCCGATTGCTGCTGCCAACACCGCTCTCCGTGGTATTTTTATTTTTCTATCGCGCTTCAATATTTGCTCCGTTAATTGAAGAACCGTTCCCGTCGTGGAGCGGACCCTCTGGGACACTTCCCTCCCTCTTCTTAGGTCTGAACGCTGCCCGGCTTCGAAGCACCGGCCGCGCCCTGTGTGCTCCACCCTCTTTCTCTCTCTTTGCTTCCCGACTCGCTTCCCAGCCCCGTTGCAGAGCCACCCGATCGAGCTCTAGCCCGCCGCAGCCCAGGAAGGATCAGTGCACTACCTGCCACCAGCCCGATTAGCTGGGAAACCACAGACTGGAGAACCAAGCCTGGCTCTCGACAGGCTCTCCTGCAACTTTTCAATTCGATGATTTGGAGGGCGGTTGCCCACGGTCGACGCCCGTTTCTCAAGTTTCTTTGAATTAATTTTTTTTGTTTTTTTCTTTCTTCTGGCTTCGACCTTCAATAACGTCGTCTGAGGTGCTGCCGAGTTGCAGGTAAGTTCGTTTCTTACTCGTCGCCAGTATTATGTCCGTGTATAATTGAGACACGGACTGCAGGAGTTGATTATAACAAGTCTTTACTGAATGGAGACAACCTGGAAACTGAAAACTGCAGAAGCCTGCTAGGGCCTTTTATACAGGGGTGGTCACTGCCGGTACTGCAGTCTGAGACCAGTTATTCCCTTAAAGGTACATACACAACAGTAACCTTTCTCAGAAATGCCTTCTCCTGTGCTGGGAGCTGGGAGCTGGGAGCTGGGAGTGCCAGGCTGCACCTTGTATTATTGGGTGGGGTTTGTTGCCCACTGCTTGTTCTGGTGATTCCCTGGTTCCTCCCAATTGGTTGCACTCAATCAGAACAAGTACCTCTCCTCTTTACTTTGTCTGCACTCACTACCTTTGCTGATGTTATGATGACCTGGGTCACTCCCTATTGCTCCCCTCAGCGGTATGACAAGTGAATGAGAAGAAGGAGAACGAGTGACCAGTATCCACAGCTAGAGGGATGAGAGGTTCTTTTTTTGGGTAGGGCTTGAACTCAAAGTGTTTGACAACTACTGAATTTGATAATTCTTAGTGATCTACTCAGTACTCTACTGGAGCAATAGCTGTGGCTAAGTGGGCAGCACCCTTGCCTCTGAGTCAGAAGGTTGTGGGTTCAAGTCCCACTCCAGAGACTTGAGCATAAAATCTAGGCTGACACTCCAGTGCAGTGCTGAGGGAGTGCTGCCCTGTCAGAGGTGTTGTCATTCGGATGAGACGCTAAACCGAGGCCCTGTCTGCCCTCTCAGGTGGATGTAAAAGATCGCAGAATGTTATTTCAAAGAAGAGCAGGGGAGGTTATCCCCGGTGTCCTGGCCAATTTATCCCTCAACCAACATCACTAAAACAGATTATCTGGTCATTATCACATTGCTGTTTGTGGGATCTTGCTGTGTGCAAATTGGCTGCTGTGTTTCCTACATTACAACAGTGACTACACTTAATTGGCTGTATTGGTCATGAAAGGCGCTATAGAAATGCAAGTCTTTCTTTATTTCCTTTTTTTATTGAGTTAAGATGCAGGCCTATGCATTCCTTTCTCAATGCCTCAAAAATCACTTTCAGAAATGGCAGGTTAATGGAAAACATGAGAAAATGAAACCAAAAATTGCCAGGTTAAAGAAAATGTGACACGTCCCAGCTGTGCCCTCTTCAAGAGGAAGTAAAAGCAGATCTCGAGCAACATGAAAGAGCTAAAGCTTTTAATAGGGTTCTATGGTCGATCAGTTGACCTGGTGTCAGTCCCAGACGCCCATCTCCACGGCAACAGCCTCCGCTCCTGCCCAGCGCACCTGTTTGTTCTCCAGGCCTTTGTCACCCCTTCCAAATCTGCTGGAGAACAGGTGTGGGTTTGTATTTTAAGCACTCGGACTCCCGCTAGTACTCTGCAGAGCAGTGCTATTGTCGGGGGAAGCAGCTCTCACACTGAGCAGGACTTCAGAAGAGCTTAGGAGATCTTGAAAAGGTTTCTTTTTGGAGGGAGCCTGTTTGATCTGTTTAAAAAAATCATTTACATTTCTTTTTTGCCCTGCGGTTAGACAAATGAATCTGTCCCGATAGAGTCCCGGGTGAAGTAGTTAACTAACAGCTTTTAAAAAGAACAAGAACAATCTTGTATTTATATAGCGCCTTATCACCTCTCAGAACCACCCCGATGAATTACTTTGAAGCGCTGGGCCTGTCATTAAGTAAGTGAATGCAGCAGCCATTTTGCACACAGCAAGATCTCACAATTAGCTGTGAGCCATAGACTAGCCAATCTATTCTTTCGGTTCTGTTGCTTGAAAGAGTGTTAATCAGGATTTCAGGAGAACTCCCTTCTCCTCTTCCATTAGTGCCTTGGGATTTTGAAATGTCCACTTGAGGGGGCAGACGGAGCCCTCGGGCTAACATTTCATCCAAAATACGGCACCTCTGACAGTGCTGCACTCTCTCGGTACTGCACTGGCGTGTCAGCCTGGATGATGTGCTCAAGACCTGGACAGGGAACGCACTCCCTGCGGTTCTGTAATGTAGCAGTGACATTATCCACTCACGTGACATCAGCTTCCATATTTGTGCAAAGTGAATATTGGCACTACTGTGTCAGCCAATGAGTTGGAGGCGGGGGTGGGACCTGTGGTTTTAATTTACAGAGTCTCCGAACTCATGACCGCAACTACAGCAAACAGAGTCTCCCGACTACAGCAGGATTATTTCGCCAGCAAAATTCAGTGAGTGGAGGCTAGTTACAGAATACTAATTATGTGCATAAACTCAATCCCAGTTATTTATAGCAGTGATTGATGAGGGAATTAACCAATCCCCTCCATTCTGTCCGCGAATTGTGGTGTCACTCTGTGCAGCCATAGTTATGTGAGTCAGAAAGTCGTGGGTTCAAGTCCCACTCCAGAGACTCGGAGAACATAATATGGCCGACACCCCAGTGCAGTACTGAGGGAGTGCTGCTCTGTCAAAGTGCCGTCTATCGGATGAGACATTAAAATGAGGCCCCGTCTTCCCTCTCGGTAGACGTAAAAGATCCCATGGTACTATTCGAAGAAGAGCAGGAAATTCTCCCTGGTGTCCTTGCCAATAATTATCAGAACCAACACCTAAAAACAGATGATCTGGTCATTATCTTATTGCTGTTTGTGGGAGCTTGCTGTGCACAATTTAGCTTCTGTGTTTCCTACATTACAACAGTGGTGATACTTCAAAAGTACTTCATTGGCTGTAAAGCACTTTGGGATGCCCTGAGGGGTGAAAGGTGCTATAGAAATGCAAACCTTTCTTTTTTTCTTTGTAACACTGGTTAGTTTTACCTCTCCAGACCAGCCTTAAATCCTTAACTGTTGCTGGTTGACATGGATGAGCCAGGATTTTGCCCAGCTCAACACTGGCAAGACTGCAGCCATCCTGTTCAGTTCTTCCCAGAAATTCCAAACCTTTGCCTTTTGATTCCATTGCCCCCTCCCCAGCAGTGTCCTCAGGCTGGACCTGACGGGGCACCGTCTCAATGTCCTGCTCTACCTCGAGTTGAGTTTGAGCCCACGTTTATCAGCAAGACCGCCTATTCCCACCGTTGCACTATCCCCTGCCTCCCTCACTACCTCACCCCACCATCACTCAAACCCTCAGCCTCACCATTGCCAATTCTAGTCTTGACCTTTCCAATGCCCTCCTAGCCAACACCTCAAGCTCCACTCGATATAAGTCACCCGGTACTTTGCTGCTAATCCCCCATTATGCCCCACGCGCCAATCACCCCAATCCTCGCAGCTCGCCACTTTCTCCCCGCCCCCCAGTGCATTGATTTCAAAATCGTTGTCCTCATTTACAAGTCCCTCCAAGTCCTCGCCCCACCCTACCTCCGACCCTTTACCCGAGCCCACACCCTCCACTCCTCTGAGTCTGGGTTACTGTGTGTCCTCTCCACCCTCCCCTCCACTATCTGTGACAATGTTCAGCCATCATGGCCCCACACTCTGCAACTTTATTTTTAGGTAAGGGTACCAAGGGGTATGGAGCTAAGGTGAGTAAATGGAGTTCAGCCATGATGTAATTGAATGCTGGAGCAGGCTTGAGGGGCTGAATGGCCACCTCCTGTTCCTAACTTTCTCCCTAACTCTCTCTATCTTGCCATGTCTTTCCCCATCTTCAGAAGCCTCCTCAGAACCGTATCCTTGGTTACCTCCTGTGACTCTTCTCCCGATTCTCTGCTTGGTGCCTGTGGAGCACCTTGGAGCATTTTGCGATGTTAAAGGTGCTTTATACGTGTGAGCTACAAGTGTCGCATCAGTCAGATTGGCTGTTACAATGACATTGACATGTGCCTCCCCTATGACCCCTTTTAGTACAAAACTTGAGTAATCACCACAAACATCTGGAAACTGGATCAATGTAAATTTCCGATGATATAAGATGCGATCAGGAAACTGCACACAACAAGACACTGCTGAGCTCAAAGACTGTGGGAATTGACGGCACAAAGCATAACTGGTGGAGCATTGAGGTTTTGACTGGAAAAGAATCGGACCTTACCTGTACGGTTGGATTGAATGACTGACACTTCCTATCGAGTGTGCGACGCCGACTGAAGATAAAACGGTGTTTCAGTTGGTTCAGCTCCCATGAAAATGGAAAGAAAATCAATGACCTCCCTTGCCCTCCCTTAACCATCGGCCCAATAATTTGATACCTTATGGATGTTGCACAGTCCCAGTGTATACTCCCAAACTAATGTGTGGAAAGAACTCCATCAAACATGGGCGCTGTTCCTGCTGTATTGTATATGGAGTTAATGCCATTCCTCTTTAATCCATCACCCCAGTTCCCAGATGGCACAGAGAGGTGAGACCATTTAATGTCCTGCAATGAGCTGAGTATAATTTACACATTTATTAACGCACCTTATTCTGGTTAATTGCATCATACGCGGCTTTCACAGCAGAGCAAGAATCAGGCACTCCAATGCAGTACTGAGGGAGCGCTGCACTGTCGGAGGGGCAGTACTGAGGGAGCGCCGCACTGTTGGAGGGGCAGTACTGAGGGAGCGCTGCACTGCCGGAGGGCCAGTACTGAGGGAGCGCTGCACTGTCGGAGGGGCGGTACTGAGGGAGCGCTGCACTGTCGGAGGGGCAGTACTGAGGGAGCGCCGCACTGTCGAAGGGGCAGTGCTGAGGGAGCGCTGCACTATCGAAGGGGCAGTGCTGAGGGAGCGCTGCACTGTTGGAGGGGCAGTACTGAGGGAGCGCTGCACTGTCGGACAGTGCAGCGCTCCCTCAGTACTGCCCCTGCGACATTGCGGCGCTCCGTCAGTACTGTCTCTCTGACAGTGCAGCGCTCCCTCAGTACTGCCCCTGTGATAATGCGGTGCTCCCTCAGTACAGCCCATCTGACAGTGTGGCACTCCCTCAGTACTGCCCCTCCGACAGTGCAGCGCTTCCTCAGTACTGTCCCTGCGATAATGCGGCACTCCGTCAGTACTGCCCATCTGACAGTGCTGCACTCCCTCAGTACGGCACTGGAGTGGCTGATTCTTGCTCTGCTGTTGGGGGTACTTGTGCTAACAAGGGGCCACTTGGTTATGCGACTGATTTCTCAGAATAAGAACATACCTGTTTTTGAGCATAATAAAACAGAGCTTTTCAGGAGAGCAAAAATAACAGCGATGCAGTGGACAGACAGGTGTGTTCGACAGAACAGGCGTATCTGCACAACCCTTACAATGACTGCTTCACTTGGGACGAGGTGAAGGGGATACTCCATCAGCGAAAGGTAGTTCCTCAGAATAGATTCACAACCAACATTCACTGAACAAAAGATTATCTGGTCATGCATCTCATTGCTGTTTGTGGGAGCTTGCTGTGTGCAATTTGGCCTCTACATATGTGAAGAACAAATAGGGCACTATGGTCACAGTCACATAGGATGTCATTTGAAGAAGAATGGGAGATTGCTCCCGGTGTCCGTCCCCAATATTTATCCCTCAACCAACACCTGCAAAAAAACAGATTAAAGAAACATAGAAACATAGAAGATAGGAGCAGGAGTAGGCCATTCGGCCCCTCGAGCCTGCTCCGCCATTCAATGCGATCATGGCTGATCATCCAAATTCAGTACCCTGTCCCTGCTTTCTCCCCATATCCCTTGATCCCTTTAGCCTTAAGAAATATATCTAACTCCTTCTTGAATATATTTAATGAATTGGCCTCCACTGCCTTCTGTGGCAGAGAATTCCACAGGTTCACCACTCTCTGGGTGAAGAAATTCCTCCTCATTTCTATCCTAAATGGCTTACCCCTTATCCTTAGAATGTGACCCCTGGTTCTGGACTCCCCGACCATCGGGAACATCCTTCCTGCATCCAGTCTGTCTAGTCCTGCCAGAATTTTATAAGTTTCAATGAGATCCCCTCTCATTCTTCTAAACTCCAGCGAGTACAAGCCCAATCGTCCCAATCTCTCCTCATACGTCATTCCTGCCATCCCAGGTATCAGCCTGGTGAATCTTCGCTGAACTCCTTCCATGGCAAGAACATCCTTCCTCAGATAAGGCGACCAAAACTGCACACAATACTCAAAGTGTGGTCGCACCAAGGCCCTGTACAACTGCAGCCATGTATCTCAATGCAGTTTGTGGGATCTTGCTGTGTGCAAATCGGGTGATGCATTTCCCGACATTACAACAGTGACTACTCTTCAAAAGTCCGTCATTGGCTGTAAAGTGCTCTGGGCCGTCCTGAGGTTGTGGGAGGCGCTATAGAAATGTAAGCCCTTTCCTTTAGGATGCAATCTGTTTCATGCTAGTTAGCTGCCACCTTTTAGAACTCTATTCTCATAAAAATATGAGTTGC
Source organism: Somniosus microcephalus (assembly GCF_052327205.1). Lineage (NCBI taxonomy): Eukaryota > Metazoa > Chordata > Chondrichthyes > Squaliformes > Somniosidae > Somniosus > Somniosus microcephalus. Next base: position 12,519,916 of record NC_141008.1, read on the forward strand.
GTTGAGCAAAGTCCCAATGGCGACTGGCCAGCTGTACTGAGAGTCACATTTCCCCTTTGGCACAGTCCGCCCAGCTAGCCTGCGTCGGTACAAAATGGGATCTTACTGGGGTCTCTGGAGGACCCGCCCCGAAACCTGTCTCTCGGGGCATTTGATGACTACCCCTTCTCCTCAAATTGTGTGCAATATCACTGCCCACTTTCAGCTGTCAGTAATGACCCTGAGGGGAGTTGTTGAATAAAAATATTATAAAGGCATTTTTTTTTTATTCAGTGGATGTGGGTGTCTCTGGCAAGGCCAGTGTTTATTGCCCATCCCTCATTGTGGTGGTGGTGGTGAGCCATCTTCTATGAATACAACTGAGTGGCTTGCTGGGCCATTTCAGGAGAGTCAACCACTCATTGCTGTGGGTCTAGTCACATGTAGGCCAGACTAGGTAAGGATGGTAGATTTTCATCCCTAAAGGACAATAGCACAACAATCCAGAACTTTCATGGTCACCATTGCTAATACTAGCTTTTTATTTTTAATGAATGAATTTAAATTCCCTAGCTGCCATGGTGGGATTTAAACTCATGCGCTGCTGGTGATCATTAGTCCAGAGCTCAGGATTACAAATCCAGTAATATAACCACAATGCTACCACAACCCCTTTTTGGCCAGCACAATCTCGTTCCCAGTGGAATAAACCCACATCATAAAGCTGCCCGTAGTTTGACACTGATTAGCAATTTCACTCACAGGCTGTCACAACAACAGCTTGCTGTACAGCACCTTCACCTTGTCCCAAGGTGTACAATCAGACAGCAATTGGCACTGAGCCAATGAAAGGGAATATTAGAGGGAGCGACTAAAATATTGGTCAAAGATGGTGGGTTTTAAAGAGGGTCTAAAAGGAGGAGAGCGATGTGGTGAGGTTTAGCTGGAGGATTCCAGCACTTAATTAAATATTGGGAAATGGAGAAATGGAGTGGAAAGGTATAAAATTTGGATTGGATACAGAAACGGGTGCAGGGATAGCGATGTGTGATTGGCGTGCGCCCATCGAGAGGAATGCCGGTAGCACGCGACCTTCGTGCTGCCTGCTAATTACAATGATTGCAGTGTTCAGCCCAGCGCTGAACTCACTGCTGAGTGGCTGAACGCTCAGCAGGGGGGCCAAGTTCGTGCGAGGCCAGCACCAATTAAAGCTAGCCTCCACTTCTTAAAGGCAGTCTGCACCTCTTAAAGGGGAGGTGCATTCTGCCTGCAGCAGCTGCTGGAACTGGTTGTGGAGGCAAGTATGACTGATTAATTGCTCAATAAGCCAGAGAAAGGGCTCCAAGCTTCTTGGATGCAGCACTAGAGACCTTAGTGCAGGGAGTGGAAAGGAGGAGACAGGTAGTCTATCCGCAAGGGGCCAGGAGGCCCTCCAGACACACACTGCAAAGGCAGTGGGAGCAGACCTCTGTTTAGAGAGAAGACAATGCCCTAGCGTACAGAGCCTCTGTGACCTCCTGGATGCAGCGACGGATGGCAAACCGTGAGACGTTTGCTATGTCGCCTGTTGCAGCCTGGAAGGATCAGCTACCAAAATAGTTCAGGACCATGGTCACCTTGAGGGCCACTGGCAGCGCCATCGTCACCCTGCTCTGAGGCAGCAGGTCTGATTGCAAGAGGTGGCAGAGGTTCTGTGACCACCTCCTTGGTGAAGCGGAGCCGCCGAACACGCTGCCCCTGGCTTAGGTGCAGGTAGGAGAAGTGCTTCCTGAAGACCCTAAGACTCCTGAGAGCCCTCCTCCCCCTCATCCCTCTGCGAGCAGCTTGTCTTTGCCGCCTCTGCTCCATCTCCTTGTCATGCTGCAGTGCGAGGGGGACTGCAACCAAAGTCCCCATGACTGGGAGCAGGTGGTGTAGCCAAAGGCCTTCCACTAGCAGGCAACACCTTCCCAATGTCCAGCAGCACTCTCTGCACACTTTAACAATATTTGAAATCTCTCTCAGCGACCCAGTGCTCCTACAAACTCTGCAGGACCAGTACAAAAGCAATAAGTAACTAACCTGCAAGTTGAATGTATCCCTTTAAGTAGCGCTGGTGGTGGGGAGGTCCCTCGTGCAGCTTAACGCACGTTCAGCTGTGCGTGTTTTGGAGAGGGCGTTTTAATGGAGCGCGAGGTTGAAAATGGCAGGTCGTGCATCAAATCAGTGTTACATGCTGGCTGACGTCACGATCGTCCTACTCTGCATACTGCCGCATACGCACGAACCGCCCGCGCTATCGCCCTCACCAAGATGGTGTTCAGCGCGGGCAGCGCCGGAAGTGGGCAGAAGCGACGCGGATGCCAATTTTGCTTCAAAGCTGGCCAAAATTACCAGCGCTATGGAGCCGAATATCGCAGCCAAACCGTTTATTGTAACGGAGTCGGAAGAGGTTATTGTAGAGGGAGTTTACTGGAACTCTCCGCTTGAGTTTCCTTCCAATTAAACTAATGGAAGGGGGAGTTGGATTGCTGTGTTAGGGGGGCGTTTGATTAGCCCTGCCTCATACCTTTCCTGTCCCTGTGCTGTACCCAGGTGATGACTGATGCCCAGGAGCTGACCAGAAATATCAATCTCTGGGTGTCTGTTCCCCAACACTAACCACTGTGATCAAAAGAAATTATAAAAATGTGTAATAAATATACACTTTATTTTATATAGGAGTGGAGTCTCCAACAATCAGTTATTCTCAAGTTATTTCATACCTTGACAGTAATGTCAATGTCATTACATGACTTGAGTCAGATGGCCAGTTTGTGCTAAATTAAGGAGAATTTTGTGGGGCTTTGCCAGTTTTTTTTATCATTACACTGACCTGGCGATCAGCTAAACTAGCTGGAGATTGCTGAAATATACACATAATATAACTTGTGCTGTCAGGAACCGTGTAATCTAGTTATGATTCAGGAGATATGTTTTTTTTAATATATCACAACAGCCTGTCAATTATTCTATTACGATACATACTAACTGTGTCACCTCCTGCTCATTAACTGTAGATTAAACTAGCAGTGACTTGTGTCACCATCATTAATCCCTCAGCGTGATGTATGCGGTCTCTTAACTGCACTGCAAAACGTGGAAAAGGTCGTCCCTGTAAAGCCCCAGACTGCGTATTAATAAATGGGAGGTGTGCGAGTCATTTCAGGCTGTAATCTTACCTGGTGTCTCAGATGCCTATATTAAAGCTTTCAATGGTAATGACTTCATCCGAAGCCCTCAATGAGATTACTGCCTGTAACTGCTCTCGGGTGTCCATTATTCACTCTATAATTGGTACAGGACACAATGGTGTTGGCTATGCATGCTCTATTTTGAATCAGGCTAATTTTGTGAGCAAAGCCCGATGACTGGGTTGAATAAATTGAAGTTGGATTCTATAATCACAATACGAATCCTTTCGGCCAGTTTCAATATGACCTGTTTCTCTCTCTGCCGCTGCAGTGGAAGATCAGTTGTAAACCAGAGGCTCTTTCATTGACATCATTAATTTAAATGGGACAAGAATGCTTGCAGTTTAGCTGCTGACGTGAGAGCATGACATCTTCAGAACTGAGCACCATGTCCCTCCAAATCGGTGGTATCACAGCTTTTGAAACTTGAATATCCTCCTCGCACTTTCTACACTAACGCTGCGCATGTTTATTCAGCAGGGCAACTGTTGCTTGAGTTCCCGAGATTGAGGCAGGGACTGGAGCAGTCGGATTGTCACAGGATCTTACAAAGCCTCCCCGCACCCATACAGCAAGTTCAAAGTTCCAGCTTCCTGTGGTCAGGGCCATCAAATAAATCTCCCCAGCAAACAGGAGAGGGCTCAAAGGCGGTGCGAGATTAGCAACACAGCTGGACATGCAGTAGTAAGAGAGGGGTTCAGTAGTTAGAGGGGCTGACACCATGGGGCAGCGTACGCCATCATACCGCCTTCAAAATTGACCGCAAGTTCAAAGCGCGGGCGCTAAATCCCAAACTTGCGATCTGTCAAGTTACGGCTTGACGGATGATCCAAGCCAATGGGGAAATACTCATTGCCGACGCAGGGTTCGGCTAATTGCCCACCAAGTGCCCTGCAGCTATGGCTGAAAATGTTACGGTTAGTGGCAGCAGGCGCAGGAGCCTGTTTCACTGCACAAGGACCCACCTTCCCTGTTCTTTTGCAGGTTAAGCCACGTTAATGGTGCAAACAAATAAGAGTTTGCATCCAGCCAGGGCGGTTCAGCAGCGTTGGAAATGCTTTAAGGAGTGAATTTTTAAAATTTATCAAAAGTTTTTTTCATTTTAGACAGGCAGTAATATAATTTGATATCTTGAATAAATACGTCACAATTTACTGTAAAACAGTTTAATTAATGAAAAGAACAATTCTACTATCAATTTGCAGCTGTGTGAGAGAGAGAGAGAGAGGGTCTTTTTGGAACTATTTCTTCTCCTAGTTTGTATAATTATTCTGAAAATACAACCAATTGCAGATAATTCTGTAAAAATATAAGGTTGGGTGAAATGCAAGAACGTCACCAGTATTCGCTGTACTGATTGGAGCACCAGGCCACATGATCCCAGGTACACTTCCGCACAGACTGCGCCCCTGGGAGCCGCGGGCCAATACGGTGCCCTCGAGTACGCAGCGTCAAACAGCAAGTTCGCGAGGGAGGGTCCCCACCAGGTAAGTTCGTATTCTATTCGGATGCCGGCGGCGTGATCCATAGGTACGCCGCCGACCGCAAAATCTGCCCCCACGTCTCTCAGTCCAGACCAGCAGTCTGTAGCCTCACTGGTGCTCGGGTAAGGGACATATCGCACAGGCTGGAAAAGCTTGTGCAATAGGAGGGAGAGCAGCCAGTTATCAGGGTCCATGTTGGACCCGATGGTGCGGGTAAAGAAAGGCCGGAATCCCTACCGGATGAGCTTAGGACATTAGGAGGCTAGTTTAAGAGCAGGACTTCACGGCGAGGGGCAATCTCAGGATCACTTCCCCAGCCACATGCTAGAACAGGGAAGGACAGGACGATTAGGGAAACCAATGCCTGGCTAAAGGGAGTGGTGTCAGGAAGAGGGACCCCTCTTTGTTGGGCGTTGGCATCAGTCCTAGGACAGGTGGGAGCTATTCCACAAGGATGGGCTACACCTGTTCAGACAGGGTGCTAAGGCAAAATGGTTAAATAGTGAAGTGACAAGATTTTTAAACTAGCGAGTTGGGGGGAAGGTAGTGGGGGTGGGGTGGGGGGTGGAGAATAAAACCAACCAGCATCAGCTAAGATAGAAGGGGGAAATAGATGACCATAATATTCATGCAGGGAACAACAGCAAGAGGGGTATGGAATGGAGGAATAAAATCAAATGGACCAGTTAAAAACAGGGAAAAGAATGATGTAAAGACAGGGGGGGCTTAGACCAATACACGGACTTCGGGAGAACAGTTTAGCAGGTACTTTACTGAACAAGAGGCAGCTTGAAACTGAAACTACAGAAGCCTGCTAGGGCCTTTTATACAGGGGTGGTCACTGCCGGTACTGCAGTCTAAGACCAGTTATTCCCTTAAAGGTACATACACAACAATTCCTCCCCTTTTAGATAAACAGTACATAACATTCATTTAACAACTAAATAATAACTAATTACAATTGCAATTTTCTCAGTAATATATACATCAACTGGAATAGTCATTTATAAGTTCAGTCTTTGAGGAGGCTTCCTGATCCGGACTGGATAGCGCCTTTCTCGAGTATCCTGTTCTGGCGGTGGAGTCAATTCTGGCTCATTGTCATTGGTTGGTTCGTCAGCTTCCAATACCCCTGCTTCTGAGGTAGACGCAATCTGTACTTCAGGCTCATTACCAGGTGCACATGCTTGTGGTACAGGTTTGGCTTGTTCCTGTGACTCTAGAATCTGGTCAGCATGGCGTCTCACGATGCTCTCTCCAATGTCCACTGTGTACATTAGTGGTCCCTGCTGTGTGCATATCGTGCCTGGCTGCCATTTTTCTGTTCGGTAGTCGCAGGCTAAGACTGGTTGCCCTATCTTGAAGCTCCTGGTTGGCTTCTCATTTATGTGCTGGAACTGCTTATCCTCAACATCTCGTCTTATGTTTGGTTTGAGCAAATCCAAGCGACATCTTAGTCTCCGGTTGAAAAACAGTACGGCTGGAGTTTGGTTGGTTACTGCATGTGTCGCATTCCGGTAAGCAAACAGGAAGTTATCCACCTTGTGTTCCAGTGGTATGTCGTCATTATACATTGCCTTTATGGCCTTTTTAAAGGTCTGAACAAACCTCTCAGCCAATCCATTTGTGGCTGGTTGATATGGGGCAGATGTGTAATGTTTCACCCCACTATTCTCCAGGAACCTCCGGAAATCCTCAGACACAAACTGTGGGCCATTGTCGGAACAGATCTGTTCTGGCAACCCATTCCTGGCGAAGATGGTCCTTAGGACTGCAATAGTTTACTCCGTGGTGGTGGAGGACATTTTAATGATCTCTGGCCATTTCGAATGGGCGTCCATAGCGATTAGAAACATTGAATCCATAAATGGACCAGCGAAATCAATGTGTACCCGTTGCCATGGAGATGAGGGCCACGCCCATGGATGTAGCGGGGCCTGTGGTGGAGCGTTTTGGACCTTCTGGCATCCTGTGCATCTCTTGGTCATATCCTCGATTTCTTTATCGATTCCCGGCCACCACACAAACGCCCTGGCTAGGCTCTTCATTTTTACCCCTCCCAGATGACCCTCGTGAAGCTCATTGAGTACTCTATCTCTAAACTTGGATGGAATTACCACTCGGGATCCACACATCAAGGTTCCCCGGCACACTGACAGCTGTTCCCTCCTTGGCGAGAATGCTGGCAACAGTGAGTCGCCATATGCTGGCCATCCCTTCACCGTCAAATCATAGACCCGAGAGAGTGTCGGGTCATTTCGGGTTTCCTTCTCAATACTTGCGTTTGTAACAGGCAAACATTCGACTATGGTCGCATGGAATATCTCCACCAGGTCCACTGCAGGTGCTTCTTCCGCCGTAGGCAACGGTAGGCGCGACAGCCCATCAGCGTTTCCATGTTGTTTCGTACATTTGTACTCTATGTCATACTGATGTGCCCCTAGAAAAAGTGACCATCTTTGCAGCCGTTGCGCCGTCATCACCGGAACGCCCTTTTTTGGGTTAAAAATTGAGACCAGGGGTTGGTGATCAGTCAGTAGGGTGAATTTCTGCCCGTGCAGATAGTGATTGAACTTCTTCACTCCCCACACCAGGCTGAGGGCCTCCCTGTCAATCTGGGCGTAGTTACGCTCGGCTGAGGTTAGCGAGCGCGATGCAAAGGCTATTGGCCTCTCTGAACCGTCACGGAATTTGTGTGACAGCACCGCTCCAATGCCGTAAGGTGACACATCACATGCCAACCGAATCGGTAGTGTTGGGTTGTAGTGGGCCAATACTTCTTTTGAAGTGATTTGGCATTTACATTCCTTAAAGGCACGCTTACACTCATCACTCCATTTCCATGTTACACCAGTTTGAAGGAGGGCGTTCAGTGGGTGCAGAATTGTAGATAAATTCGGCAAGAACTTATGGTAGTAGTTCACCAACCCGAGGAACGACCTCAGTTGCGACGCATTTTCTGGTGCTGGAGCCTTGACTACAGCTTCAATCTTGTCCGGCGACTTATGCAACCCTTCCTCATCAATCATGTGGCCACAATACGAGATTTGTCTCCTGAAGAACTCGCATTTGGGACGGTTGGCTCGTAGCCCATATCCCTGCAATCTCGTGAGCACCTGTTCCAGGTTGGCAAGGTGTTCATTGTCATTTTCGCCCGTAACCAGGATGTCGTCCAAATAACACTGGGTCCCCGGGGTCCCTTGCAGGACTTGTTCCATTGCCCTCTGCCACATAGCCGGGGCCGATGCTACCCCAAATACCAGTCGATTGTACTGGTAAAGGCCTTTGTGAGTGTTTATCGTGAGGTATTTCCTAGATGCTTCTTCCACCTCCATTTGTAGATACGCTTGAGCCAGATCAATCTTTGTAAAACGTTTCCCTCCAGATATTGAGGCAAAAATATCTTCTATCCGCAGAAGCGGATACTGTACTGTGTGCAGGACTGGGTTCACAGTCACCTTGAAGTCCCCACAGATGCGAACCTTCCTTGGCTCCCCAGGCATGCTGCTCAATGCTTTCTTCATTACAGGAACGATGGGTGTGGCCCACTCGCACCAGTCCACCTTAGACAGCACCCCCGAACGCTCCAGGCTCTCCAGTTCAGCTTCCACAGCTGGGCGTATCGCGTATGGCATCGGTCTGGCCTTGAAAAATTTTGGGGTTGCGTTATCCTCACTCTTTATGGTTGCCTTTACTCCTTTTAGAGTCCCAAGTCCTTGTTGGAACACCTCTTCTGTGTCAGATAGAATTTGTGACAGACGTCCAGGTGCGACGTCATCATCTTTTTTGTCAGTCACAGTTAGTGCCAGAATGGAATGCCAATCCAATTGTAGTCTTCGGATCCATTCACGTCCCAATAATGGTGGTCCTCCATCTCGTAGTATATACATGTATAGTTTCTGTGTTTCCTTTCCGTTATATTCAACTGGCACCCTTATTTTTCCTCTGGGGTAGACCTTTTGCCCCGTGTATGTCTTCAATACAATGGACGTGTCCTTTAAGGGTATGTGTGAGAATAGCCGCTCATAGTCTCGTCGATTCATGACAGTTAGGGCTGATCCTGTGTCCAATTCCATCTTCACTGGGGACCCTGCTATCATGAGGATGACCCAAATGGTTCGGTGATCTTCTTTTGCGATCACATTGTGTAACTTTAAACAACTTAGTCGCCTGCTCCCGGAGTCCTTATCACTCTCCTGATCTTCTGAACTACTATCTGTCAGTTTCTTTACTTTCCTGTACTGTTCCTTAGTAGTTCTTGTCGTGTTGGTCTTCTTTCCCGACCTGCAGACTCTTGCTATATGTCCCATTTTCCCGCATTGCCTGCATATTTTGTCTTTAAACCAGCAGTCCTTCTGCTCATGGGTTGTTCTGCCGCAGCGATAGCACTTTTCGGCTCCATACGCCATTTCGTTAGCGCTGTATTCTTGTGGTTTCTGTTGTATTTCCACAGCTCCCCGTGCTGCTGCTTCGTAGGATACTGCCACGCTGAAAGCCTGTTCTAGCGTCAGGTCCTTTTTTGAAAGTAGTCGTTTCTGGGTTCCTTCACTCTGGAGCCCGCAGACAAACTTATCCCGTAAGGTGTCTGCCAGTCCTGCTCCGAACTGGCAGTGCTTCGATAACTTGCGTAGTTCCGTAAGATAGTCAGCATTGCTCTCATCTTTGTGCTGGTTTCTTTTATGGAACTTGAATCTTTCTGCTATCAGCAGTGGTGTAGGGCTTAGATGTTCCTGTAAGATATGAACAATCTCCTCAAAACTTTTCTCCATTGGTTTAGCTGGGGTAATTAAATTCCGCAATAGGCCGTACGTACTCGCACCCATCAGATTTAATAATACCGACGCCCTCTTTCCATCAGCCACCTCATTTGCCTTGCAGTACACTTCAATTCTTTCCACATACGTGGTCCAGTCTTCTACCTCGTTGTCGAAAGCAGTGATACTGCCACTTTTCGGCATCTTGGGCGATTTAAAATGGCGCCTCCCGCGCTTTTGCTTCTTCCCCAATGGAATAAAATGGCGCCTCCCGCGCTTTTGCTTCTTCCCCAACGGGATAAAATGGCACCTCCCGCGCTTTTGCTTCTTCCCCTTACTGCCACGCTGCTCCTAGCGTTCTACGGGGTAATGGCGGCGACCTGCAGCTTCGGTGCGTCTCGCTTTCCTTCCCCCACCGTTTAGTTTCTCTCCGCTGTCCTGTTCTCGAGCACCGACCGCGCCCTGTGCGCTCCACCCTCTCTCTCTTGTTTTCTTTTCCCGACGACGCTGCGCGGCCCGATTTGTAGAGCTGCTCGATCGAGCTTGAGCCCACCGCAGTCCGGAAGAGTCAGCGCGCTACCTGCTACCAGCACGATTCGCTGGAACCACAGTCTCTCCCGCAATTCTCCAAACACCGATGGATTCTTTGGACGGTTGCCCTCGGTCGATGCCCGTTGCTCAGACTACGACCTTCCAGGACCTTCCTTTCAGGCGAGATCCCCGTGAGATGATGCCACACTGCAGGTGAGTTCGAACTTACTCGTCGCCACTGTAAAGTCCGCGCCTCAATAATACACGGACTTCAGGAGAACAGTTTAACAGGTACTTTACTGAACAAGAGGCAGCTTGAAACTGAAACTACAGAAGCCTGCTAGGGCCTTTTATACAGGGGTGGTCACTGCCGGTACTGCAGTCTAAGACCAGTTATTCCCTTAAAGGTACACATACACAATGCAAACAATCCTGGGAAAAGGAGTGGTGTTAAAATTAGCAAAGAAAGGTTAAAATGCACAGAGTGTGGGAAATAAACAAAGGAACTGGAAACAATTACTTTGCAAGAAGATCTCGACTTAATAGCATTAACAGGACGATAGCAAAATACTGCAGATGCTGGAAATCCGAAATAACAACAGAAAATGCTGGAAAAACTCAGTAGGCCAGGCAATATCCGTGGAGAGAAATTAGAGTCGACGTTTCGGGTTTTGAAAAAGGGTTAGACCCGAAACGTCGACTCTAATTTCTCTCCACGGATGTTGCCTGGCCTGCTGAGTTTTTCCAGCATTTTCTGTTGTTATTTAGCATTAACAGGAACCTGGCTGCAATCTGAACAAGGATGGCAATAAACATCAGATTTAATATATTTAGGAGGGATAGTAAAGGTAAGAAAGGAGTTGGAGCGGCAATAATGGTTAAAGAGGCGAGACTTACTGTAGAGGGTGGTGATGTAGACAGGAAGAGGGACAAACGGAGCCAACGTGGTTGCAGCTCAAGGAAGGAGCTTGTTTGATTAGTTGGAGTGTATTACACACCTCCCGATTGTTGGAGGAAGATGGAAGACGGAATCTGCAGTCAGGTTAGAGATGAGTAGGAATAACTAAATGATGGTTCTGGGAGATTTTAATTATCCGCTTATCAATTGGGACAGAGAAGGAGTAAATGGAGAAAAGGGAATGAAATTCCTAAAGTGTATCGGACTCCTTCCTCAGGCAGGATGACAGTCGGCCCACAGGAACAGGTGTTGCTGGATCTGGCTATGAGTAATGAAATCGATGAGGTAGATGAGCTAAATATGGGTGAGCACCTCGGGAGCAGTGACCACAATATCAGAAGGTTTCAGATCCAACTGGAAAGGAAAAAGTCAGTACAGAAACTCGAAGGCCAGATTAGATTAGGGCGGATTTTAGAAAGCACAAGAGCGAGCTAACGGAGGTGAGGTGGAAGGAGAATTTGGCACACAGGCCTGTAGAGCAACAGTGGGATGTTCCTAAAAAGAGATTGCAAAGGAGCAGAATAAATATATTCTGTAAAACAGACGGAAAATACTTGTTGTTTTAGGATGTCATGGATAAATAAATAGGCTAGAAACCAACTAAAATTGAAGAAGAGGGTCTATGAGAACTATAAGAATAATAATGAAAAAACTAAAGGTGAATATGAGAAAATAAGGAAAGAGGTTACGAGCAGGATAAGGAAAGCTAAGAGGGATTATGAGAAAATTGTTTCCAAAAATATCAAAAGGAACAGTGAAGTATTTGACAAATATAACAATAAAAAAGGAATTGTTTAAAGTGAAGTAGAACCCAGGGTAGATGAAGGTGAAGATGACTCTTCCGACGCCCTCCGCCACTAACAGTTTCCAGTTTCCCGGCCCCAACCGCCGCCTTTTCACCATGGACGTACAATCCCTCTACACCTCCATCCCCCACCAGGATGGCCTGAGGGCACTCCGCTTCTTCCTTGAACAGAGACCCGACCAGTCCCCATCCACCACCATTCCCCTCCCCCGCCTGGCTGAACTTGTTCTCACATTGAACAACTTCTCCTTTGACTCCACTCATTTCCTCCAAATCAAAGGTGTTGCTATGGGTACCCGCATGGGTCCTAGCTATGCCTGCCTTTTCGTGGGCTATGTGGAACACTCTTTGTTCCAGTCCTACTTGTGTCCCCTCCCTCACCTCTTTTTCCGGTACATTGATGACTGTATCGGTGCCGTTTCCTGCTCTCGCCCTGAACTAGACAATTTCATTCACTTTGCCTCCAATTTCCACCCTCCCCTCGCCTTCACATGGTCCATCTCCGACTCTTCCCTTCCCTTCCTCGACTTCTCCGTCTCCATCTCTGGGGATAGGTTATTGACCAATATTCACTACAAGCCCACTGACTCCCACAGCTACCTGGACTACACTTCCTCCCACCCCGCCTCCTGTAAGGACTCTATTCCATTCTCCCAGTTTCTCCGTCTCCGCTGCATCTGCTCCGATGATGCCACCTTCCACACCAGTGCTTCCGACATGTCTTCCTTTTTCCTCAACCGAGGATTCCCCTCTACCGTAGTTGACACGGCCCTCGACCGTGTCCATTCTATCTCCCGCACTTCTGCCCTCACCCCTGCCCCTCCCTCCCGGAACCACGATAGGGTTCCCCTTGTCCTCACCTTTCACCCCACCAGCCTCCACATTCAACAGATCATCCTCCGCCATTTCCGCCACCTCCAAAGTGATCCCACCACCAAACGCATCTTCCCCTCCCCTCCCCTTTCAGCATTCCGTAGGGACCGCTCCCTCCGAGACACCCTAGTCCACTCCTCAATCACCCCCAGCACCCCTTCCCCTTTGCCTGGCACGTTCCCGTGCAAGCGCAGGAGATGTAACACCTGCCCTTATACCTCCCCCCTTCCCACTGTCCAGGGCCCCAAACACCCCTTCCAGGTGAAACAGCGATTTACTTGTACTTCTTGCAATCTAGTATACTGTATTCGCTGCTCACGATGTGGTCTCCTCTACATTGGGGAGACCAAACGCAGATTGGGTGACCGCTTTGCGGAACACCTCCGTTCAGTCCGTAAGGGTAACCCCGAGCTTCTGGTTGCCTGTCATTTTAATTCACCGCCCCATTCCCACTCGGACCTCACTGTCCTCGGCCTCTTGCATTGCTCCACGGAAGCTCAACGTAAACTCGAGGAACAGCACCTCATCTTCCGATTAGGCACTTTACAGCCTTTCGGACTCAATATCGAGTTCAACAATTTCAGATCATAACCTCGGCCCCTATTACATTTTTACTTATATTTTTTATCTACACCTTTGTTTTGGCCTTTCCCCCCGCTCTCTTCTTTTTCTCTCTCCCACATGGCAGCTGTCTCCCATTCTGCCAGCGCATTTCACACCTAATCTAGAGCCATCTTTTGTCTCCACTAGTCCTCTCACCATCTCGTCTCGTTTTGAATACCTCTTAATGTCTCTTCTTCTCTTTTGTTCTCTCCCAGCCTGGCCTCTTAATCTATTTCATTCCCTGTGCTTCTTCAGTCTTGACAAAGGGGTTTGAGCCGAAGTGTTGACCCTAATTTCTCTCCACGGATGTTGCCTGGCCTGCTGAGATTTTCCAGCATTTTCTGTTGTTATTTTTGATGAAGATGTGATTGGGACTATTCTGCCCTTGCAGCGCGTTCCTATGCAGAGCTAGACAGGTAGCTAACAACTTTATATCTTCCCATAAAAACCACAAGGCTTGACTTTTCTTGTAAACTTTACTGAAAGATTCTTATTGTGAAACTGAAATACAACACAGAAATGGAAGCACACATTAGTATACAAGCACATAACTGATATGCATACACAAATTTAGGTAGGCCTGAGCAACACAGTACATTTGGCATGTAACTTACCAAAACACGTGGAAACACAGCTTACTGTGAATATACATTTAGCAAACTGAAAGGCATTCACTTTAAATTAGCCCTGTACATAGTGCATCAAAATACAGCTACAAGTTAACCAGCTAGACAGAGAGCGAGCACTTCACGGCTAGCTGTGTAAGTTTGCTTACAGAGAAAAGTTACAAACTAAACATTTTCTGCAAAATATAGTGTACACTAATCATCTATAACATTCTCAAGTACTTACAGACAAATAGTGTCCTAGGCTGGAGCATGACAAGAATATAACTTCCCAGACCATGTGTGGCTGCAGGTCTGTGATATACAGTAGTTTACTTTACCGCACTTTACTCTGCTTTACAGCATTTTACTGCGCTTTACTGCACTTGCTAGGTACCAAATATCCACTAGGTGGCGGCACACAATGGAAATCAACCCAAATTACTCAAACCCCTGAATTAACTGGAAAACTAACATAAATTCCTAAAGAAAGGCAGCACAGGGACTATTTGCTCATGTGGAGGGTAAATACCCACACGGACTGTTTGGGCCAAATGGCCTGTTTCTGTGTTGTAACTACGATGTATTTAAGAAGTACTTGGCATCAGTCTTCACGACAGCGAAGGATATGGGGAAGTAAAGTTTGGCAGGTGTAACCGGGAGGCCGATCCCATCCCATCAGTTTCCCGCCGGGCGGATTAGATTAAAATGACCCTCCTTGGTTTTGTATCTAGAGCGGTAGAATTCAGACACAAGGATGTAATGCTCAACTTGTACAAGACCTTGGTTAGGCTGCAGTTGGAGTATTGTGTGTGCAGTTTAGGGCATCCCATTATAGGAACGGGAAAGGGTCAGTGTAGACTCACTGTGATGTTGCCAGGGACGAGGGTTACAGTTAAAAAGAGAGATTTTAGATTTTCTTTTACTGGAGCTCAGAATATTAAGGGTTGAAGGTTAAGAATATGAAGGGTTATGTTACAGTAAGCAGAGATAGGTTGTCTCCAGGGGTCAGTGAGATAGGTTGTCTCCAGGGGTCAGTGAGATAGGTTGTCTCCAGGGGGCAGTGAGATAGGTTGTCTCCAGGGGTCAGTGAGATAGGTTGTCTCCAGGGGGCAGTGAGATAGGTTGTCTCCACTGGGCAGTGAGATAGGCTGTCTCCAGGGGTCAGTGAGATAGGTTGTCTCCAGGGGTCAGTGAGATAGGTTGTTTCCACTGGGCAGTGAGATAGGTTGTCTCCAGGGTCAGTGAGATAGGTTGTCTCCAGGGGGCAGTGAGATAGGTTGTCTCCAGGGGTCAGTGAGATAGGTTGTCTCCAGGGGGCAGTGAGATAGGTTGCCTCCAGGGGGCAGTGAGATAGGTTGTCTCCAGGGGTCAGTGAGATAGGTTGTCTCCAGGGGGCAGTGAGATAGGTTGCCTCCAGGGGTCAGTGAGATAGGTTGTCCCCAGGGGGCAGTGAGATAGGTTGTTTCCACTGGGCAGTGAGATAGGTTGTCTCCAGGGTCAGTGAGATAGGTTGTCTCCAGGGGTCAGTGAGATAGGTTGTCCCCAGGGGGCAGTGAGATAGGTTGTCTCCACTGGGCAATGAGATAGGTTGTCTCCAGGGTCAGTGAGATAGGTTGTCTCCAGGGGTCAGTGAGATAGGTTGTCTCCAGTGGTCAGTGAGATAGGTTGTCTCCAGGGGTCAGTGAGATAGGTTGTCTCCACTGGGCAGTGAGATAGGTTGTCTCCAGGGTCAGTGAGATAGGTTGTTTCCAGGGGTCAGTGAGATAGGCTGTCTGCAGGGGGCAGTGAGATAGGTTGTCTCCAGGGTCAGTGAGATAGGTTGTCTCCAGGGGTCAGTGAGATAGGTTGTCTCCAGGGGGCAGTGAGATAGGTTGTCTCCAGGGGTCAGTGAGATAGGTTGTCTCCAGGGGTCAGTGAGATAGGTTGTCTCCAGGGGGCAGTGAGATAGGCTGTCTCCAGGGGCCAGTGAGATAGGCTGTCTCCAGGGGGCAGTGAGATAGGTTGTCTCCAGGGGTCAGTGAGATAGGTTGTCTCCAGGGGTCAGTGAGATAGGTTGTCTCCAGGGGGCCGTGAGATAGGTTGTCTCCAGGGTCAGTGAGATAGGTTGTCTCCAGGGGGCAGTGAGATAGGTTGTCTCCAGGGGGCAGTGAGATAGGTTGTCTCCAGGGGTCAGTGAGATAGGTTGTCTCCAGGGTCAGTGAGATAGGTTGTCTCCACTGGGCAGTGAGATAGGTTGTCTCCAGGGTCAGTGAGATAGGTTGTCTCCAGGGGTCAGTGAGATAGGTTGTCTCCAGGGGGCAGTGAGATAGGTTGTCTCCAGGGTCAGTGAGATAGGTTGTCTCCAGGGGGCAGTGAGATAGGTTGTCTCCACTGGGCAGTGAGCTAGGTTGTCTCCACTGGGCAGTGAGATAGGTTGTCTCCAGGGGTCAGTGAGATAGGTTGTCTCCAGGGTCAGTGAGATAGGTTGTCTCCACTGGGCAGTGAGATAGGTTGTCTCCAGGGTCAGTGAGATAGGTTGTCTCCAGGGGCCAGTGAGATAGGTTGTCTCCAGGGTCAGTGAGATAGGTTGTCTCCAGGGGGCAGTGAGATAGGTTGTCTCCAGGGGTCAGTGAGATAGGCTGTCTCCAGGGGGCAGTGAGATAGGTTGTCTCCAGGGGTCAGTGAGATAGGTTGTCTCCACTGGGCAGTGAGATAGATTAATTAATTAATTAAAAACATTAAAGATTAGAAACAATTTCTCCACCACAAAGCTTGTTGAAATAATGTCCATCAATTCTTTTCAAATACAATTAGACAGTTCCTTGAAAAAGAATATTAAAGGGTATGTGGAGTGAGCAGTAGAGTGGGATTAGACTGGGTGGGATATTAAAGGGTATGAGGAGTGAGGGGGAGAGTGGGATTAGACTGGGTGATATAATAAAGGGCATGGGGAGTGAGCAGGAGAGTGGGATTAGCCTGGGTGGGATATTAAAGGGTATGTGGAGCGAGCGGGAGAGTAGGATTAGACTGGGTGGGATATTAAATGACATGGGGTGCGAGCAGGAGAGTGGGATTAGACTAGGTGGGATATTAAAGGGTATGGGGAGTGAGCAGGAAGGTGGGATTAGACTGGGTGGGATATTAAAGGGTATGGAGACTGAGCAGGAGAATGGGATTAGACTGGATGGGATATTAAAGGGTATGGTTAATGAGCCGGAGAGTGTGAATAGACTGGGTGGGATATTAAAGGGTATGGGGAGCGAGCAGGAGAGTGGGATTAGACTGGGTGGGATATTAAAGGGTTTGGAGAGTGAGCAGGAGAATGGGATTAGACTGGGTGGGATATTAAAGGACATGGGGGTGAGCAAGTGGGTGGGATTAGACTGGGTGGGATATTAAAGGGTATGGGGAGCAAGCCGGAGAGTGGGAATAGACTGAGTGGGATATTAAAACGTATGGGGAGAGAGCAGGAGAGTGGGAATAGACTGGGTGGGATATTAAAGGGCGTGGGGAGCCAGCAGGAGAGTGGGATTAGACTGGGTGGGATATTAAAGGGTACGGGGTGTGAGGGGGAGGGTGGGATTAGACTGGGTGGGATATTAAAGGGTACGGGGTGTGAGGGGGAGGGTGGGATTAGACTGGGTGGGATATTAAAGGGTACGGGGTGTGAGGGGGAGGGTGGGATTAGACTGGGTGGGATATTAAAGGGTACAGGGAGCGAGCAGGAGAGTGGGATTAGACTGGGTGGGATATTAAAGGGCGTGGGGAGTGAGCGGGAGAGTGGGATTAGACTGGGTGGGACATTAAAGTGCTTGGGGAGCGAGCAGGAGTGTGGCATTAGACTGGGTGTCTCATGTGGATAAAAATCCCAGTGCAGATGGGCTGAATGGCCTGTTTCTGTGCTGTAACTTTGCAGGATCCCCACCATTGGATCCAATTAAAAACAATAACAGCTCATGGTAGAGATTTTGAAATGAACAAAATTAATTGTAATTCAATTTACTTTTGATACTCTGGCAGTCTAGTTCAGGACTCTGTGTCAAAGACAAATACTGTACATAATGCCCTCAGCTAATTCCTCTCGATCTGATCCATCTATTCTGTGTTTGTTCCTTCCTTGTAGTCTTGTTGACTATTGACACCAAAACGCACTGTGGAACAATTACTATAACACGAAATGCAGTCCATCCCGACAGTTTAATCAGACACCGGTCTGGTAGAAATAATTAGTGATAGAGAAAACATTGCAGTTTTGAAGTTTTAGTTTAGATTTTACTTATCAATGTCAAGCCCCAAAAATGATTTGACAGATAAAAATTCATCATTAGCGTTTTGTGGAACATCCTTTAAAAAAATGATTGGTGTAGCTACTAAGAGCGACTCCTTTAATGCAACAATACTGTGTCAGGAATATTGATTGATAAAAGAGATGCAGATTTTCATGAGTTGTGAATGAGTTATCCTGCGTTATGCCTGAATGTTTCAACAGTGATTGGATGAATTGGCAGCTCTACGAGCTGACACAATGCATGAAGTTACAACTCAGAGAAAAAGAAACACTTTTGTTACATTTCAGTTTGTTTATCCTGTAAAGTTGTGTCTATTGAGGAAGATCTCTATTAGCCAGAGCATTATGTCTCGCACACTGTGGGTCTGCGGCCCTTGCTGAGATGTTAAAGAGAGAGGACATACATTGTACCAAAATGGTTTTCATGAAATGGCTTTTAGTTTCTGGCCTGCTTTATTTTCCCTCTCCCCTCCCTCTCGGCGTCACATGCCACTTTCTGATCGATGGGGGACATGGCGGATATCTCTCGGACACTGGGTTGGTGATGTGCAATGATGCTGAAAGATTAATAATGTGGAAATAATTGCCGTTAAGCGATGTGAGGTACAGGAGGCCGTGGTGCTACGCGTTTACCAGTAGGAGTTAAAACGTTAGCTCATCAACTTTGCCGGGACAGTCATTGGCTTTTAGTGAGGTGGTGGATTCAGTGATTTAGTTGCTTGTATGCAGTGGGAGTGTAGGGCCTGGACAAGGCCATGCTTAGGCCCAGCTGCAGCTTCCTTTTGTGTTGTAATGCAGAGAGAGTTTAAGGTGACTAAGCAGATTGTGTATCTGGCATTTATCGGTCCTTCAGACACCTCCAATCACCGGAGAAAAGGGGAAAGGAAAGAACTTGTATTTATACAGCATCTTTCACAACCTCAGGACGTCCCAAAGTGCTTCACAGCCAATGAAGTACTTTTTGAAGTGGTGTCACTGTTGTAATGTAGGAAACATGGCAGCCAATTTTCTCACAGCAAGCTCCCACAAACAGCAATAGGATAATGGTCGTGTTATCTGTTTTAGGTCATAGACATAGAGTCATAACATCACAGGAGGAGGCCATTCGACCCATCGAGTCCATGCCAGCACACTGCAGAGCAATCCAGTCAGTTCCAATCCCCCGCTCTATCCCCGTAGCCCTGCAAGTTTATTTCCCTCAAGTGCCTATCCAGTCTCCGCTTTCACCACGTCCGTCGGCAGCGAATTCCAGGTCCTCACCACTCGCTGCGTAAAAATGTTTTTACTCACATCCCCCCTGTATCTCTTGCCCAAAACCTTAAATCTGTGTCCCCTAGTCCTTGTACCATCAACTAGTGGGAACAGCCTTTCCCCGTCTAGCCTATCCAAACCCGTCATAATCTTGTACACCTCTATCAAATCACCCCACAATCTCCTTTGCTCTATTGAAAACAAATCCAGCTTCTCCAACCTGTCCTTGTAGCTAAGATCCCCCAACCCCGGAACCATTCTGGTAAATCTCCTCTTCACCCTCTCAAGTGCCTTCACATCCTTCCTAAAGTGTGGTGATCAGAATTGGATGCAATACTCCAGTTGTGGCCTAATCAGCGCTTATCAATATGAAGCCCAAGCTCAAGATCCCATATGCTTTGCTAACCACTCTCTCAATATGTCCTGCCACCTTCAGGGACCTATGCACAATTAACTCCCAGGTCCCTCTGTCCCTGCACACTTTCTTTAAAACTGTACTATTAAGTGTATATTGCCTCTACCTGTTCCTTTTGCCAAAATGCATCACCTCACACTTCTCTGTATTAAATTCCATCCGCCACTTGTCTGCCCATTCTGCTAGCCTTTCTATGTCCTGTTGCAGTCGACTGATATCATCATCACTGTTTGCCACACCCCCAAGTTTGGTGTCATCGGCAATTTAGAAATTGGTTGATTGAAGGATAATTATTGGCCTGGACTGCAGGAGAACTCCCCTTGCCTTCTTCGAAAAGTGCCACAAGATCTTTTACATCTTGGGAAGATTTCCTGATGATGCACTGCCCCTTTTTTTTGCAGTAGCCTAGCTTGGGTTGGGGCAGGGAAAATGAAATATATGTTGATACTCACGAATTGTCACTGTGTAGGTATGAAAGCAACTTGAAATGACAGCTTGGCTGGACAGGAAATACTGCAGCTCAATCATGTGATAGCCCAACCATTTATTATTTATAGGACCTTGTCAGCGGAACAATCATTTCTCGCGGCGATCAGTTTTCATTCGTTCCATGGCTTTGATCATTTAATCAACTGCACTCACAAGGGCTATCCACCGAACAGTAAAAACGTTGTTTAATGAGAAGAAACATCTCCCTCTTCTTACATCTGCCTTCCTCGGCCACTTTTCATCGAATCATAGAATGGTTACAGCACGGAAGAAGGCCATTTGGCCCATCGAGCCCCTGCTTTCCCCATTCTATTTGTTTTTCTTTTTTTAATTTTAGTTCTTATTAATTTCTCTGCGGTTCAATTTTTCTGAATTGTTCACATTCTATCCTTCATTCTCTCATTTTTCCGCTTCTCTTTTTGTCCATTGCTCCTTCGGTTTTATTTCCTTTGCCACCTCCCATCTCTCTCCCTTTTCCATCCTGCGATCTGTATTCCCACAATGTCCCAGCTCTTCATTATTACTAAGGCACTGTTTGGCAAGGGGTAGTCGGCCCTCTCCCCACACTCGCATTTCTACAGTCATCAGCTCGCGATTTTCCTGTCTACTGAGCATTAAGGGCCTTCACAAACACAGAGCACAGCACCTGGCGACTGAGGCTCTGTCTGAGCTGGTATTATGGGCTGGCTTACATTCCCAGAAAGGTGTGCGAGACTTAGCCCTGAATGCCGGGTGTTGTATTGTAGTTGGCGTCCACCAGCTGCCATATTCTACGAGCCAGCTGGATGAGCAAAGTTAATTTCTTGCTTTGGCAAGGAGCAAAAGAAAGCCACCAGCCCGTGATGACCACACAGTCACATGTTCTCCTTCCATCTCCATTCCTCAGCCTTTCTCTTTTCCTGCTTCTGATATTTTGTGATTTTCTAATGTCATCAACACCAAAAGATGTCTTTTGTTCCATTGCCGGGAGATGGGCAGGGGGTAAGGGGGGCTGTAGAACATGGGCCGGATTTGTCTGGATTCTGATACTTATTGGAAGCAAGACAGTCTTGACCAAAATGAGATAAGCGGGCAACTCTGTTCAGGATTCAGATCCTCTGGTTACAGTTCAAGTCCTTTTTTAAGAGACTGAAGTTAATTTAGATACGTTGACCAGGACACAACTTTTCAATCAGATGTGACTATGGGGGGGGGGGGAATTTTAACTCCCAAAAATGGGTGGGTTTGGGTAGGGTGGGAAGATAAAGGGGTAAAAATTTGGTTGCTTTAAGAGGGCGCTAACAGGGCACAAAGCAACTAGCGCCCGGGTGCAGTGCTGGCAACGCCTCCTGTGAAATTCAGCGGGAGGTTAGCGGCGGTGCTAACCGGTAGCGCCCCGTGGCGCTGCACTGGCCCCGTTTGTGCCCTGGCCACGATCTTCGATAGCGCCCCCTGACTTACCGCCAGACGCTATGTCTGATGGGGTCAGGGGGGCCTACCTGCGGCCATGGTGGCGCTATTTAAAGGTGAGTTGCCGGGTGGCCATTTTTGTTGCTGGCCGCCTGCCAGGACCTGCCTCCGCTGCCGTCCCCGACCTCCTGACCCGCCCCCGACCCCGCGGGGTGCCGGCTGTGCTCCATGAGCCCGGCACTTCTCTTGAGTGCCGGGCTCTTTTGCCGGCACTCTGATCCCCGGTGGTCCAGCTGGGCCCCGGGTCATGCTGCGCAAGACCCCTCCCCTTTAAGAAGGGTAGGAAGGCCTGTAGTACCGCAGCGCGATGTGCCACAGCACATATTCCCTCGCAGCCCCCCAAGAGAGAGGCGGGGCACTTCCAGACGTGCCCCGCTTCCCTCTTGGGGTGCTACCACTCAATTTCGGCCGCGGGGGGGGGTGCTAATTTTTTCGGGGCGCTAAAAGTAGCGCCCTGGAGAAGTTAGCGCCCCAAAGGGGGGCGGGACTCAATTTTTCCCCCAAAATGTTAAAAAATCTCAAACCCGCCTCAAACTCACCCTCTCCCAGGAGGCGGGTCGCTCATTTAAATATTTTAATGAGGCTGCGTGCCTCAGATTTTTCTTTGTTCCAGCTTTAACACCGGCCGGCCAGGCTTCCCTGCTGTCGGGAAACCCGGCAGCTAAATGGAGGCGAGGACTGCTGTTGGGTAAGTAGCCGGTGCCGGGTGGTCCGACCGGTTTCATTCTTATTATTGTGTTTTGTAGCAGTTTGTTACAACTGAGTGGATTATTTAGGCCATTTCAGAGGAAGTTAAGAGTCAACCACATTGCTGTGGGTCTGGAGTTACATATCGGCCAGACCAGGTGAGGACGGCAGATTTCCTTCTCTAAAGGACATTAGTGAACCAGATGGGTTTTTACGACAATCCGGTAGTTTCATGATCACCATTACTGAGACTAGTTTTTTATTCCAGATTTATTTAATTAACTGAATTTAAATTCCCCAGCTGCCAGGGTGGGATTTGAACTCACGTCTCATGGATC
The DNA here is from genome assembly GCF_052327205.1 of Somniosus microcephalus. Classification (NCBI taxonomy): domain Eukaryota; kingdom Metazoa; phylum Chordata; class Chondrichthyes; order Squaliformes; family Somniosidae; genus Somniosus; species Somniosus microcephalus. The sequence goes on from NC_141008.1 coordinate 12,542,619, forward strand.
ATTAATCCAGGCCTCTGGATTGCAAGATCCAGTAATATTACCCCTGTGCTACCGTTCCCGTGGCTCCATATCTCATTACAGCTTTGGTCCAAACATGGACAACAGAACTGAATTCCAGAGGTGAGGTGAGAGAGACATCAAGGCAGCATTTTACTGAGTGTGACATCAAGGAGCCCTAGTAAAACTGAAGTCAATGGGAATCAGGGGGCAAACTCTCCACTGGCTGGAGTCATATCTAACACAAAAGAAGATGGTTGTGGTGGTTGGAGGTCAATCATCGCAGCCCCAGGACATCGCTGCAGGAGTTCCTCAGGGCAGTGTCCTAGGCCCAACCATCTTCAGCTGCTTCATCAATGACCTTCCCTCCAACATAAGGTCAGAATTGGGGATGTTTGCTGATGGTTGCACAGTGTTCAGTGCCAATCGCAACTCCTCAGCTAATGAAGCAATCCATGCCTGCATGCAACAAGACCTGGAAGACATTCAGGCTTGGGCTGTTAAGTGGCAGGTAACATTCGCGCCACACAAGTGCCGGGCAATGTTGCCGAATCCCCCACCAGCAACATCCTGGGGGTCACCATTGACCAGAAACTTAACTGGACCAGCCACATAAATACTGTGGCAACAAGAGCAGGTCAGAGGCTAGGTATTCTGCGGTGAGTGTCTCACCTCCTGACTCCCCAAAGCCTTTCCACCATCTACAAGGCACAAGTAAGGAGTGTGATGGAATACTCTCCACTTGCCTGGATGAGTGCAGCTCCAACAACACTCAAGAAGCTCGACACCATCTGTAATGATCAGTAACATGTCATTCTAGAATGGTACACTAGGTGGAGCTGTATGCTTAGTAGGGGGCTACCCAGAAGGCAGTAGTCAAGATGGATGCCTGTACACTAGTCCACATGGCAGAATAAATGACTAGCTCAAGCTAGCTGTTCATAATGAAAACGTCTATATATTTATGAACATAACATGGTACCAGGATTGGTAATATCTGCTGAATATTGTGAAACGCGACATGGAGAATTTGAAGCCACTGGAGGGTTTGAAACTCATAGAGAATGTCGACTGCAATTGGCAGACTTTCAAACAACAATTCGAACTCTACATTGCCGCCATCGGTTTCGGTACGATGCCAGACACAAGGAAAATAGCATTACTGCTCACAGTTGCAAGCCTGTAGGCGATAGAGGTATTTAATATGTTTGTATTTGATCAAGAGGAGGACAGAGAAAAAATGGACAATGTGCTAAAGAAGTTTGATACACATTGTTCTCTCAAAAAGAACGAGGCCTATGAGAGGTACGTGTTCTGTTCACGGACACAGCAGCAAAATGAGACTTTTGATAGCTTTGTGACCGATCTGAAACTGAAAGCACAGACATGTAATTTCTCTGAACTGAAATCATCCATGATTCGTGACCAGATTGTGTTTGGTATTCATGATAAAAAGGTCAGGGAACGTTTGTTGAGAGAAATCAAACTAACAGTGGAGAAAGCTGTGAAAATATGCCATGCCAGTGAGCTAGCTCAACAGCACGCAAAGACTTTCAGTGAAATTAATAATAATGTGACTGTAGTAAGTGATAGTGCTGCTGTCGGTGCTGTGTCCTACAAGGTGAAGAAACATGGGCAGAACAGAAATGCAAAGCAATTGGAGGATGGAATTTTTAATTGTAAATGCTGTGGTTACCAGCACCAGTCAAGATAATGCCCAGCGTTCGGAAAAATGTGCACAAAATGTAATGGAAAGAATCACTTTGCCAAACAATGCTTTTCAAAAGTAAAAACAAAGAAAGGGCAACAAGTCAATGTGATTGAGGACACTGATTTAAGTGAGACATTTTTTGTAGGAATGGTGTCATGTGACAATATAAAAAAGGATACAGAACATGTGCAGCCCTCAGGAATGGACAATGCTGAACATAAAGTTAATGCAGTAAAAGAGGACAAATGGATGATGCCACTGCAGGTAATGGAGCATTAGTTACATTGAAACTAGACACTGGGGCAAAAGCAAATTTAATCAGTATGAGTGACATTAAAAATATGAAAGAAAAGCCCAAAATACAGAAAAAGTCAGTACTACTGAAGAACTATAATGGACAGAAAATAGATAGCTTAGGTGTATGCACACTTAAAGTGACAGTCAAAGACAAAGTGCATCATCTCATGTTTTCTGTTGTGGCTGAAGGACTTGATTCACTACTAGGTGACAAAGCTTGTGAGGACTTAGAACTGGTCAAGAGAGTCTACCGTATAAACTGTGCCATAAGCAGACCAGATGACTCAGTGGATTCTGTAGTGAGTAATTTCCAGGATGTGTTCAAAGGATTTGGAGTTCTATCATTCACTTACAAGATCCAGCTAAAGGAGAATGCTCAGCCAGTGGTACATGCTACACGGAGAGTTCCAGCACCCCTGCGTGACCGGCTCAAGAATGAACTGGACAGAATGACCACACTAGGAGTCATCAGGAAAGTCAAAGAGCCAACAGACTGGGTTAACTCCATGGTATGTGTAAAGAAAAAGAACAATGATCTAAGAATATGCATGGATCCAAAGGACTTAAATGCAAACATAAAACGTGAACACTACCAGATTCCCAAGCGAGAAGAAATCACCAGTGAAATGTCAGGTGCCAGATACTTCACAAAGCTCGATGCCTCACAAGGATTTTGGCAACTAAAACTGGATGAAGAGAGCACCAAATACTGTACCTTCAACACACCATTTGGCAGATATGGTTTCCTCAGAATGCCTTTCGGGATAATATCTGCATCTGAAATCTTTCATAGAGCGATGGAACACATAATTGAAGGTCTGGAAGGAGTTCGGGTCTATGTTGATGACATCATCATCTGGGGCTCCACACTGAAAGAACACAATGAGAGACTGACTAAAGTGCTACAGAGCATACGCCGGAATGGACTGAAGCTCAACAAAGCCAAGTGTCAGTTTGGCGTCCAGGAAGTCACTTTCCTAGGAGATAATCTATCTGGTAAAGGAATAGAGCCAGATATGGAAAAAGTAAACGCCATACTCAAAATGCTCCGACCCACTAACAATAAAGGAGTGCTATGCATCATGGGGATGATAAACTTCATTGGAAAGTTCATTCCTAACTTGTCAGCCAAGACAGCCTGTCTGCGAGACCTGCTACATAAAACAAATGAGTTCGCATGGACAGAAAGACATGAACAAGAGTGGATGAACCTCAAAACAGTGCTGACAACCACACCTGTGCTCACCTTCTTTGACCCAACAAAGAGAATCAAAGTGTCAACGGATGCATCAAAAATGGCCTAGGCGCGGTCTTGCTACAAGCAGAGGGTGAAGATTGGAAGCCTGTTGCCTATGCCTCCAGGTCTATGGCTGACTCTGAGTGTCGATACGCCCAGATTGAAAAGGAATGTCTAGGCTTGGTAGTTGGACTAGAAAAGTTCCATGGCTACATATATGGACTTCCCAACTTCACAGTTGAGACAGACCACTGTCCACTGGTTGCCATCATAAAAAAAAATCTGAATGAGATGTCTCCAAGGATTCAACGACTCATGATGAAGCTGCAAAGATATGACTTTGAACACCAGGCAAACACATAGGCCTAGAATTTTGCTATCGCCGCGCCAGGTGTTTAGCGCCCGAAATTTAGCGCTCGCCCGGCTTCCCGTAGCGCCCGCCTGAAATTCAGTTGCAGCGCCCCAAGAGGGAGGCGGGCGCTATTGCAGGGTTTGGCCGCCTCACTTGGGGCGCTGAAAGTCAGTTTCAGGCGTCCAGCTGCCGCTGCGCCACCCGATGCGGTGCGGCAGGCTGGGGTACTGCAGGCCTCCTCCTTCTCTTAAGGAGGAGCTGCCTGCAGCCGTGAGATCGCCGCTGGATTCCCCCGGCAAATGAGCCCGGCACCACGGAGAAGTGCCAGGCTCGCGGGGGTCAGACACCAATGCCGCGGGGGGGTGGTGTGGGAGTCCGGGGAGGAAGGAGCGGCCAAACGGCTGCTGGTAAAGCGGACGGCCGCACCTCGACCTTTACGCCCCGGCCTCTCGGAGCTGCAAGGCCCCGTTTTACAAACGCTCCTTGCGCCCGCTACGGGTGAGGCGGCGGCAAGTGAATTTGGGCGTTGGGCCGGCATCGCGTTGAAACCGGGGCGCTGCGCACACTGATGACGTCATTGGTGCCGGCGCAGCGCTACCGGCTAACGCCACCATTTGCGCTACACTGAATTCCAGGCTACCAACAGCGCCGGCGCTAAAGACCTCTTTAGGCGCTAAGTGGGCGCTAACACCACTGAATTTCTAGGCCATAGTGTTAGCAGATGCACTATCCCGAGCACCCACAATGAGTCATGTGAGCTCTACTGAGGAAGACGTGGATGTTCATGTGAGTATGGTCACTGCTGCGCTGGATGTGTCAGACACAAAATCAAAGCAAATAGCAGAAGAAACAGTAAAAGATACAGGCCTAGAAATTCACTAGCCTTAGCGCCGCTTTTGAGGCGCTAGAGGGACTAGCGCCAGAGTTATGGCCAGTTGAAAAATTCCCTGGGGCCCTAAAGCGGCGTTGCACCGGTAGCGCTGCGCCGGCACCGATGACGTCATCGGTGTGCGCAGCGTCCCGGTTGCCATGCCGACGGGCCCCAGCGCCGAAATTCAGTTGCGGCCGCCTCGCCCGTGGCAGCCGCAACTAAGACTCTGGCAACAGAGTCCAACATGTGTTTGCGCCAGCGCATTAAAGGCCCCGCGGCGGCCGGCCGCTTTCCCGCCGGCCGCCTGCCCGCAGCTCCCTCCCCGGACTTCTCCCCCCCCCCACCCCGGAACAGATGCAAGCCCGGCACTTGTCTGAGGTGCCAGGCTCATTTTTAAACAGATTTGCGCGGGCCGCGGCCGGGTGCAGGCAGCTCCTCCTTAACGGAAGGAGGAGGCCTGCACTTCCCCAGCCTGCCGCACCGCATCGGGTGCCGCAGCGCCGGAATTGCGGCGCTAAACGGCAGTTAGCGCCCTTTTCCAGGCGCTAAGACCCTTCAGTAGCGCCGGCAGCCGTTTGGGCGCGGCGCTACTGAATTTTTGGCGCGCGCAGGGGGACTTAGCGCCGGCACTAACTTCCGGCGCTAAAGCCCTGGCTAAGCCAAAACCCAATTTCTAGGCCACAGTGTTACAAACAGTAATAGAGAACATTCGTTGGCCAAAAGGTTCCTGTCCAAAGTACTATCACATCAGGTCAGAGTTAAGTGTTGCAAGTAGACTATTACTAAAATAGAACAGAATAGTCATTCCACAGGCTTTACATCAAGACATGCTCAAAAGGATTCATGAGGGACATCTCGGAATGGAAAAATGCAAAAGGAGAGCAAGAGACATTGGGCTAGATTTTCAGTTGCTTGCGCCAGCAGTTAGCGCCTTAAGAGAAGTGATTTCCGGGCGCTATGCGTGTAGCGCCCGGGCGCAGCGCAGTTTGCGCCCCGCCCCAAATTAAGTTGCCCGTTAGCGCCGGCGCAAAGTTTAGCGCCCGCCCGGATGCGCGCGCAGAAAATGACGTCACATCCTCGTGCAACGCCCTTTGGCCGCCCCGATTGCAAACTTCAGTCGGACCGCCCCATTGTGCGGCGGGCGGCCGGAGCGTTTGGAAAAAGGAACGCAACACAACCAGCGCGGGCCCCGGGGGGCGCTAATTAAAGGGAACGTCCTCTCCAGTATAAAGGCCATCCTTTTTTCTGAAAACAGTCTTGTGCAACGCATTTCTGGAGACACAACAAGGAGGATAGCTAACTGGTTTCAAGCAGCAAGAGCCAGGTATTTTTGGACTCAGGCAATAGCGCTGCAAGTGGCCATTTGGAAATTAGACTGTTTGCCAGGATTTGATGGGGGTTGCATGGGGTGCCAACGCGGAGCTGCAGCTCCATGTCCGTAGGGCTCGCAGACGCATTGTGAGAGGGGCAGCCCTGGCTAGAGGCAGAGGGGGCTACAGGCGTCGGCCACGTAGGCCTTACCCAGTCAGGCTATACCGCCAGCAGCGCTCCTACCTAAACATGAGTGCCGCGCGATGTGTTAAAAGGCTCCGATTCCGAAAGGGGGTGATTGCAGAGATCTGCCACCTGCTTCGCCGAGATCTGCGGCCAAAGCTCAGGTGCAGGACGTCTCTGTCGGTGGAAGTGAAGGTGACGGTGGCATTGAACTTCTATGCCACCGGCTCCTTCCAATACGCTGCTGGGGACATAGCAAACATCTCCCAGTACGGCGCGCATCGCTGCATCCGCCAGGTGACCGAAGCACTGTTCAGAAGGAGAAGCCAATTCATCTCCTTCCCCATGGCCCTGGAGAGCCAGCATCAGCGCGCATTGGGATTTTCCAGACTCGGGGAATTCCCCTTGGTGCAGGGCGCCATTGACTGTACGCATGTGGCTTTGCGGGCCCCTCTGGAGCATGGCGAGCAGTATCGCAACAGGAAGGGCTACCATTCTCTGAATGTGCAGCTGGTCTGTGACCACAAGCAGCGCATCATGGCAGTCAATGCCAGCTTCCCAGGCAGCAGCCACGATGCCTTTATCCTGCGGCAGAGTACTGTGCATGACATGTTCCAGGCACAGCCTCCCCCAAGAGGATGGCTACTCGGGGACAAAGGCTATCCTTTGTGCACCAGGCTCATGACCCCGCTCCGCGCGCCCAGGACCGCTGCTGAAGAGGCCTACAACGAGAGCCATCAAACCACCCGCAACATCATCGAGCTAACTATTGGGGTCCTCAAGCAGTGGTTCCGCTGCCTTGATCGCTCCGGAGGAGCTCTCCAGTATTCGCCGGACCGGGTCTCCCAATTTGTGGTGGTTTGCTGCATGCTACACAACCTGGCTATCCGCAGGACTCAGGCACTGCCACCTGACGTTGGACCAGCACCTCAGGAGGAGGAGCAGGAGGAGCATGAGGAGGAGGAGGAGGAGGAGGAGGAGGAGCAGGAGTACGTTCCCAGGAGGGAGCGACCAGGGCCAAGGGCCGCACGACGCCACCTTATTACACGGTACTTCTAAGCCCCCTGTCAGGGAATGGCCAGGGGCCATGAGGGAAGATAAATGCAGCCGCTCCGCAAGCCCTCAGCCGGCGAAGCCAACAAACACTAAGAAGAACAACCATGGAGACTGCATGAATAAAGATAATTTTTTATTAAACAAAAATGAAAAGCCCTTCCCACATGAATCCCCAAAAACAATAAACGGGCCCCACAAAAAGCCCAACAAACGACTCACTCCCACAAACTGGGGAGGAGCCACTCCACCTTTATTGAAACCGGGCCTCAACGTCGGCCTAACGCAAAAAAAAAGCCCTCCAAAAGCACAACCATGGGCAAAATAAAGATGGCCACCGCCATATTAAAGGAAAGCTGGCCACACCCTCTACTGAGTGGCCCGCGAGGGCGAGACCTTGGCCAGCATTTTGCCTCCCCTGCCCTGCCTGCTGCTCCTTCGCAAGCTCTGCCCAGTGGCTGCTGCGAGGCTGGGGGAAGGCGCCTGAGGCTCAGATGCCCTTCCGCCAGATGCCGCTGGGGGGCGGCCTACACGGCGTTTGGGCCTCGAGGGGCCGTCTCCTGAGTGGCGCACCTGAGCCTGGCCACCATCAGCTGCAGCCGCTTGCCCTTGACGCCCCAGAGGGGGAATGGCGGCGACGGATGGCGCAATGTGGGCCAGCTGGCGTCTGGGATGCGCTGGCTGGTGCTGTGGCGCGGTGGCACTCGGCCGGGCCCGCACTGCAGGATCCGCAGCAATCAGCCGACGGCCGGCTTGCTGGGATGGTCCAGCGCGGCGCCTGCCCTGGCGATGCCTGCCTGAGACAGCGCGTGTGGCAGCAGTGAGTGGCCCTGTGGTCCTGGTGTGCGCGCGCATCACATCCGCCAGGGTCTTGACGGCATCAGTTAGCATGCGGCCAGTCGCGGCAGTTGCTGCCCCGAACTCGCGCACACTGGTCGCCAGCGACTCGATGGCCTCAGGCATGCGCCCCACCACGCTCATGAGCTCCGTGTGGCGCCGGTCCAAGTCGTCGGCCATCTGATCGAGCTTCCGCACCTCCTCCGAAGTGAAGGTGTCCGGACTGGAGTCGCGACTCTCCCGCTGGGGAGGAGGGGGCCGAACTAGGGGACCCTTGCCGCGTTGGTGACGGCGAGTGTGCCGAGCAGCAGCACTCCCCTCTGATCCTTCCCCCCTTTGGGGGGAAGGCCGCGGGCCACGCGCACGGCTGCTGGGTGGCTGGACGCCACTGGTCCCAGAAGCTGCATTGCCCTGCGACAGTTCCTCCAGGCACTCGTCCAGTGAGGAGGTGTCGAGCATTTCCTCCTCTCCTGCGGGACGTGACTGTTCCCCCGAAGGTCCGGCTTGCTCCTCCTCCTCCTCCTGGTTGGAGGTGCTGTCACTGGCAGCCTCAGGGTCCTGGTCGTCACCAGCTGAAAGCAGGAATGCACAAGAGTAGCTTCAGAGTGAGGAGACGGCGTCAGCGAGGGAGTTAGGACTGGTGGGATTCAGCGCATTGGTGGGACAGTGGCAAAGGAGGTAGCTCGGATGGGCCAGTGCGACGCGAGAGGGCCAAAAGGCGAGGTCCTTACCATTGCCGGGCAGTGGAGGGTCGGATACACCGCACGCTGTGGGGACAATCACACGTGCTCCCATGAGCACACACACGCGCTCCTCCAGCCGAGTGAGCTTCTGCAGCTTGGCGCGGCCACCCCTGGCACGGGCCTGGCGATTAAACGCTACTTTAGCCTGCAAGAGAAAGGACGGGCTGTAAGTGCGCAGTGAAGCCCTGATGTAGTGTGCACTGCCTCCCATGGTGGAATAGCTTGGACAGAGTGAAGCCCTGATGTAGTGTGCACTGCCTCCCATGGTGGAATAGCTTGGACAGTGTGAAGCCCTGATGTAGTGTGCACTGCCTCCCATGGTGGAATAGCTTGGACAGAGTGAAGCCCTGATGTAGTGTGCACTGCCTCCCATGGTGGAATAGCTTGGACAGAGTGAAGCCCTGATGTAGTGTGCACTGCCTCCCATGGTGGAATAGCTTGGACAGAGTGAAGCCCTGATGTAGTGTGCACTGCCTCCCATGATGGAATAGCTTGGACAGAGTGAAGCCCTGATGTAGTGTGCACTGCCTCCCATGGTGGAATAGCTTGGACAGAGTGAAGCCCTGATGTAGTGTGCACTGCCTCCCATGGTGGAATAGCTTGGACAGAGTGAAGCCCTGATGTAGTGTGCACTGCCTCCCATGGTGGAATAGCTTGGACAGAGTGAAGCCCTGATGTACTGTCCACTGCCTCCCATGGTGGAATAGCTTGGCCAAAGTGTAGAGTGCCGAATGGCCATTTGATGCTCATGACTGTCCCAATGCTGCTGGCTGAGGGCTGGCCAAAAGGACTTTCAGGTCCCTTTGCCCATCATGTCAGGTGTACATGCAAGAATGAGGAGGAGACTGGAAAGGCTACTCACCCTCACAATCCTGGTCAGATCGTTGTATTTCTTACGGCATTGTGTGTGGGTCCTGGGGGCCTCGCCGGTGAACGTCACCCTCTGGGCGATCTGCTTCCAGGCTTTGGTGTAGTCATGGTGGGTTGGATTCCTCCCACTGTCTGGAAACAAGATCTTGCGCCTCACCTCCAGAGCTGTGACCATTATGTCCAGATCACCCTCTGAGAAGCGCAGGGCACGCTGACGGGCCTTCTCTGGCGTTGCCATGACTCCCTGGGGCTGAGCAGTAGTGTTGAGGCCTCTTTGCAAGGCTGCAGTGTGCAGGGCGTGGCAGCAGACCAATTCGTCCCTTCCCCCTTTAAGAGCTGGTCGGCACCACGGGGTCTGCTGTCAGTGCAAAAATGACCGCACCCGTGCTGCGCCCCGCCTGGGCGCTATCCCTCTGGACCGCCGGCTTAGCGCCTAAAGAGAGTAGTGGAACGCCTCTTTTAGCGCTCCACCAACCTCTTAGGGCGAAGCCACTGAATTCCCGGCAACGGGGCGCTACTTTGGGGCGGGCGCTAACTTCGGGCGGGCGCTAAGGTTAGCGCCCCAAAACTGCCTATACTGAAAATCTAGCCCATTGTTTATTGGCCTGGCATAAATAAGGACATTGAGAACATGGTAGGCATATGTGAGACATGTCAGAAACACCAAAACAAACAAACAAAGGAACCAATGATAGTAGCTGACTTACCAACAGCACCATGGCAAAAGGTTGGTATGGACCTCTTTCATTTGAATGGTAAAGACTATCTAATAGTGATTGACTACTATTCTAACTATCCTGAGATGGCACTGCTCTCAAGCACATCAGCAAGCAGTGTCATAATGCATGTTAAATCCATCTTCGCCAGACATGGAATTCCCAGGATTGCCGTTAGCGACAATGGTCCGTGCTTCAACTGTAAGGAGTGGCAACAGTTTGCAGCACATTATGACTTTCAACACATCACATCCAGTCCTCTGTATGCTCAGTCGAATGGTAAGGCAAAGAAAGGTGTTCAAGTTCTCAAACAGCTACTGAAGAAAGCAACAGAAAGCAAGTCTGATTCTTATCTCGCCCTGCTGAGCTACCGAGCCTCCCCTTTAGACTGTGGTTCTTCACCTGCTGAACTCCTAATGGGTCGCAAGTTGCACACCATGCTACCCTGCTGTGCAAAAGAAAAGCAGAGTAAGGAACTGAGACAGAGACTTCAACTGTTAAAGCTGAAACGAAATCACACTATGACAAGGCATCCAAAACTCTGAAACCATTGACAAGGGATGATGTTGTCAGGATTGAGGATCCAGATGCATGGAACAGAAAAGCTACAGTTCTTGAGGAAGTAGGACCAAGGTCATACACTGTTAGAACTGAGGAAGGACAGATTCTCAGGAGGAACCGCCATTCCCTCCTGAAAACACAAGAAACTATCCAAGAGCAAGTCGATGACAATGCTGGAACTGAATCTTGTCAATCACCACCAGAACAATCTAACACAAACACACATACAGGCTCTCATGAAAACACATCAGACCTACCTGTGCTGAGAAGATCCACACGTGAAGTAAAAAAGCCTGATAGACTTAATCTTTGAGTATAAAGAAAACTATAATAAAAGAATGAAAAGCTTAGAGTTCATAAAGTAAAGCTTTGAAAATGTGTTGACTGTTGTGAAGATGTTTATGTCGTTATGATTGATTGATATTGATTTTGCTTAACCTCTAAGGACCTCTAATGATCAGTAACATGTCATTCTAGAATGGTACACTAGGTGGAGCTGTATGTTTAGTAGTGGGCTACCCACAAGGCAGTAGTCAAGATGGATGCCTGTACACTAGTCCACATGGCTGAATAAATGACTAGCTCAAGCTAGCTGTTCATAATGAAAATGTCTATTTATTTATGAACATAACACCATCCAGGACAAAGCAGCCCGCTTGATCAGCACCCCATCCACCACCTTAAACATTCACTCCCTCCACCACCGGCGTACCGTGGCTGCAGTGTGTACATAAGAACATAAGAACATAAGAAATAGGAGCAGGAGTAGGCCAATCGGCCCCTCGAGCCTGCTCCGCCATTCAATAAGATCATGGCTGATCTGATCCTAACCGCCAATCTACTATCACAGAACTATCTCCTGAATCTAACAGAATTAGACACATGAAATAGGAGCAGGATCAGGCTACACGACCCCTGGGCCCGCTCCGCTACCCACAGGGCCATGACCGATCCGAACCTAGAGTCATGTCCAAATTCCTGCCCACTCCCCATAACCCTTAATTCCCTTTACTTCTAGGAAACTGTCTATTTCTGTTTTAAATTTATGTAATGATGTAGCTTCTACAGCTTTTTGGGGCAGCATATTCCATGGACCTACCACCCTCTGAGTGAAGTAGTTCCTCCTCATCTCAGTTTTGAAAGAGCAGCCCCTTATTCTAAGACTATGCCCCCTAGTTCTAGTTTCACCCATCATCGGGAACATCCTCCCGGCATCCACCCGATCCAACCCCTTCACAATCTTATATGTTTTAATAAGATCGTCTCTCATTCTTCTGAACTCCAATGAGTAGAGTCCCAATCTACTCAACCTCTCCTCATATGTCCATCCCCTCATCCCCGGGATTAACCGAGTGAACCTTCTTTGTACTGACTCGAGAGCAAGTATGTCTTTTCTTAAGTATGGGCACCAAAACTGTATGCAGTATTCCAGGTGCGGTCTCACCAATACCTTGTACAACTGAAGCAATACCTCCCTATTTTTATATTCTATCCCCCTAGCAATGAAAGCCAACATTCCATTGGCCTTCTTAATCACTTGCTGCACCTGCATACTAACCTTTTGAGTTTCGTGCACCAGGACCCCCAGATCCCTTTGTACTTCAGTACTTTCCAGTTTCTTGCCATTAAGATAATAATTTGCTCTACGATTTTTCCTGCCAAAGTGCATAACCTCACACTTTCCAGTATTGTATTCCATCTGCCAAATCGCTGCCCATTTACTTAGCCTGTCTATGTCCCCTTGCAGGTTTTTTATGTCCTCCTCACTCACTACTTTCCCTCCCATCTTAGTATCATCTGCAAACTTTGATATGTTACACTCGGTCCCCTCCTTCAAATCGTTAATATAGATTGTAAAGAGTTGGGGACCCAGCACTGACCCCTGCGGAACACCACTAGTTACTGATTGCCAGTCTGAGAATGAACCATTTATCCCAACTCTCTGCCTTCTGTTAGATAGCCAATCCTCTATCCATGCCAGAATATTACCCCCAATCCCGTGATTTTTTATCTTAAGCAATAATCCTTTGTGTGGCACCTTGTCAAATGCCTTTTGGAAGTCTAAATACACTACGTCCATTGGTTCCCCTTTATCCACCCTATATGTTACTTCCTCAAAGAACTCCAGCAAATTTGTCAAACATGACTTCCCCTTCATAAAACCATGCTGAGTTTGTCCTATTAAATTATGATTATCCAAATGTCCTGTTACTGTCTCCTTAATAATGGACTCCAACATTTTACCTACCACAGATGTTAGGCTAACCGGTCTATAGTTTCCAGCCTTCTGTCTACTGCCCTTTTTAAATATCAACAAGATGCACTGCAACAACTTGCCAAGGCTTCTTCGGCAGCACCTCCCTAACCCGCGACCTCTTCCACCTAGCAGGACAAGGGCAGCAGGCGCCTGGGAACACCACCACCTCCAAGTTCCCCTTCAAGTCACACACCATCCTGACTTGGAAACATATTGCCATTCCTTTATCGTCGCTGGGTCAAAATCCTGGAACTCCCTCCCTAACAGCACTGTGGGAGTACCTTCACCACACGGACTGCAGCTGTTCAAGAAGGCGGCTCACCACCATCTTCTCAAGGGCAATTAGGGATGGGCAATAAATGCTGGCCTTGCCGGCGATGCCCAGATTCCATAAGTGAATAAAAGAAAAGTGCTTTTCTAGCACTGCCTTTGGGCCAGGAGGACCAGGAGTGCTGCCCCCCAGGAAACTCATTTACCTCCCCAGTGATCAGCTCCCCCAGTGCGATCCCTCCCAATGTTGCCCACGGCCAGCGATCTCCTCTCGGCCCCCCCCCCCCCCCACATCGATGTCCCATCCCCGATCTCTCCCTCCCTCCTCCCTGCTCCCTGGCTGTGGCCTGGTGCCGCAGACCTACCCACTCAACAGCCAGACAGCCTTTCAATCTGACTGATTGCGGCAGGGAAACGCTGACAAAAAATGGTAATCAGGCCCTGCCATTATATTCGGCAGGACCTGAGGGAAGCTCGTTTTTCCGGTTTCTCAACCTCAAAACTGCTCCCCCACTCCTGCCCCACCTCCCTGTTAATATTGGGGCCTATGTGTCTGAGGTGGTGTACAAACAACTTGTAGAGATGAGAATAACTTATGCTTATATAATCCCTTTGACATAATAAAACATTCCAACATTCCTATAGAGATTAAGCCATGGCAACTGAATTCAGACAGGTTACTTGCTGTCAATGTTCCCTCTTATGTTTTTTGGGGTGCGTGGCCTCTTTAAGGGGCTGCGCGGCCCATTCACAGTTTGCGCGAAACTTTACATTGAGAAAGCCGGTCGCGGGCTGCGTGGGACCGGCAGAGCGGCCGTGCACCTTATGGGGAACATTGCTTGCCATTTGATCAAAATTCTTATGACCTTTCAGAGTGACTCCAACTCGCACTGTCCTTCTCAAAGCCACGAGACATTGAGCGATATTTAACGACCCTTGTCCTCAGGCCACTTTTAGAACATGCAAGCATTTTTTGTTGGAACGGGAAGTGGGCCAAAGGCTGGGATGGGGTCTGATTTCGGTGGTGCGGATATTGGGGAGATACCTGACACATTCAGGCTGCTTGTCAACTGGCAACATAATCAGAAACTTGGTCCATCTCAGCTTTGCTGGCTTTGTGAAAGAGCTATCCATTCACTCCCATTCCCTTGCCCTTTCTCCATATCCTTTTAAGTTTTTTCTTTTCAAATATTTATTTATTTCCCTTTTAAAAGCTACCCTGCCGACCTTTGTCTGAATGCACTCCTGTGAAGCACCATGGGATGTTCTAGGTGCAAGTTGCATCCGTCACTGTTCCTGACAGACCATTCCATGTTCCAACAGCCCTCTAGGACAGGAATAGGTCATTTACCCCCTCAAGCCCCTTCCATCACTGCATTAAAAAAATTCTCCTAAGATCTCTCTTCATTCTTTTGTTGAAGATCTTCAAATTATGCCCTCTAGTTACTGACTAGTGGAAATAAAGAAAGAAAGACTTGCATTTATATAGCGCCTTTCATGACCACCGGACATTTCAAAATGCTTTACAGCCAAGTAAGTACTTTTGGAGTGTAGCCACTGTTATAATGTGGGAAATGCAGCAGCCAATTTGTGCACAGCAAGCTCCCACAAACAGCAATGTGATAATGACCAGATAATCTGTTTTAGTGATGTTGATTGAGGGATAACTATTGGCCAGGACACCAGGGATAACCTCCCCTTCTTCGAAAATAGTGCTGTGGGATCTTTTACATCCACCTGAGAGAGCAGACGGGACCTCGGTTTAGCGTTTCATCCAAAAGACGGCACCTCCGACAGTGCAGCACTCCACTGGAGTGTCAGCCTAGATTTATGTGCTCAATTCCCTGGAGGTGAGTGTGCTACCGACTGAGCCACCTTATCAAAACCCCTCGTAATTCCACTCTTAATCTTCCGTGCTCTAATGAAAAGAGCGCCAGTTTCTGTAGTCTTTCCTCATAACTAAAGCTGCTCATTCCTGGAGTCATCAGAGTGAATCTTCTGACAGAATACCTGTTCAATGTACTTTGAAATGCCTGCAGTTATCCAGTGAGTTGTGACTCCTCTTGACAGTTTAGGCTTTTTTTTAAAGATATATATATATCTATATCAATCCAAATATATTGCATGTGTGAAGGAAAACTCGAACAGCCCTGAAGGAACCATATAACTCCCAGTGACCATACCGTTTTTTTAAGCAAAGGGTGCTGATGACTTCATTTGGGGAATCAGATGGGAGGAGTTGTAAAACTCGACAGTGTAATGGAACTTAATAACCCACAATTGAATTGGCCCAAGTCACTGGCTTCACAACAGGAGACAGAGGGTGCTGATCAACAGAATATGCATTGGCTGGGGGAAAGCCATCAGTTCCAGGATCCCGCTGTTTACAATATGTGTGAATGATATGGAACAAGGTGTCTGTTAGTAGCTGATGGGTCGATAATGATTGCAACAGAGATTATCATTGGAGAGATTGGACCAATTATGATGGACTGAAATATAGATTTTAGTAAATATATATATATTAAAAAAACTTGCATTTATATAGTGCCTTTCACAACCACTGGATGTCTCAAAGTGCTTTACAGCCAATGAAGTGTGGTCATTGTTGTAATGTGGGAAAAACGGCAGCCAATTTGTGCACAGCAAGCTCCCACAAACAGCAATGTGATAATGACCAGATAATCTGTTTTTGTTATGTTGGTTGAGGGATAAATATTGGTCAGGACACCAGGGATAACTCCCCTGCGCTTCTTCAAAGTAGGACCATGGGATCTTTTACGTCCACCTGAGAGAGCAGATGGGGTCTCGGTTTAACATCTCATACTGAAAGACGGCACTAGAGTGGAGTGTCAGCCTAGATTTATGTATTTCAAGTCCCTGGAGCGGGACCACGAACCCACAACCTTCTGACTCAGAGGCCAATGTGCTACCCACTGAGCCACAGCCGACACCAATGTGAAATGATTTCCAGTGGCAGGAGCTGAAATGTCTGTGGGATGGGGTCACTCATAATATCCTGAAAGCATCTGACAAGTGTGAAGCACTTATCAAGCATCTGAAGGGCAAAGTCTGAGCAAGTCATACTGACATTGTACAGATGTTGAATAGTATTTTACATGCTTGATATTTTATACTCTACGTACATGCTAGTATTTTGTACAATATTGCTAAATGTATTTTTATGTTAGATTAGATCTTGTGATATCTTGAGTGGCTCACAAAGGACGATGGGATAGTTAGCACATAGTGAGATATGCAACATCTGTTAAAGGAAGAAACCACCTTGGGCAAACCAGACAGTGAGAGGAAAATAAGCAGAAGTAACTGCAGCTGAAGTCGTTTATGGTTAATCACAATGTCGACTAAATCAAGAATGAACAATAGAATAGATTAGACTGAGTTTATAATAATGTAAGAATCAAGACAATTAACAGGAGGTAAGCTAGTTTCGGTATAATGGAAAAGTACTGAGAAAGAAGAGATGTGCAGCTGAACAATGTAAGGAATAGACTGTTAACAGCCTTGAGCATAGGTAAGAGTGGGGCCGATTGTGCTCTGGCGCTTTGGGAGTGCAGCTCATTCTATCTCGATTGCCTGACCCAGCTGAGGTGACCCGGATCCTCAGTATGACTTCTGTCCAAACGATCTGTGACGAGTCCGTTGTATAGCTTTAAGATCTAGCTGTATACGGTACTTTCCAGTAGACGTTGGACTTAATGGCCCAGAAATTCGGGTCGGGGGCTTCCCGTGGGTGCAAGCCCCCGACCTGCACTTACCTAGCGCGCCAGCCGTTGAGCTGTGGGCCCGCGTGGGTTTCCGATCCTGGGCCTCCTCCAACTGCCGGCGCGCAGTGCTTGCGTATCCCAGGGGCGCAGTTAGTTTGATGCGTCCCCTGGGATCACGTGGGCCATGGAGAGCCAATGGTAGCAGGGAATGCTTCATTCATAAGTTTGACAGGAAGACCTGTCAAACCTATAAATACTATAAGCCCCAAAACATCACTAAATTTTCAAATAAATTAAAAAAAAAATCACATTCTTAAAATAAACTATAAATTACATGAAATAACTTTTAAACAATAATTTACATTTTTGAAAAAAATAATTACATTTTCTAACGGGGCTAAAAATAAACTTACCTTTCCTTAAAGTATTTAAAAGTAATAAAAATAATAAACCTGTGGAAAAAATGTTTTAATTTTAATTAATTCACCACTTACCTTGTAAAAAGCAGGCCTTGCGGCTGCTTTTTACATGTCTAACTTCTGGAGACTTACCTTCCCGGGAAAACCTGCAAAGAAAACGTAAGTTCGATGCGCACGCGCTACCTCTCCTGCGCACGCGTTCCACCTCTGAACCCCTTCTTTCAGGGGAATGGAAGTGCCGGTTTCCCGCGCATACTTTATTGATGAGCAGCCACCGTTGTAATGTAGGAAATGAGGCAGCCAATTGGGCACAGCAAGCTCCCACAAACAGCAATGAGATAAATGACCAGATAATCTAATTTAGTGATATTAGTTGAGGGATAAATATTGGCCAGGACATCGGGGAGAACTCCCCTGCTCTTCTTCAAATAGTGCCCTGGGAATTATAAATCCACCTGAGAGTGGAGGGAGTCTGGGTGGAGCAGGGTTGATGGGCAGAATGGCCTTTTCTCACTCCAGCCTTTATGTTCCACTCTAACCTTACTTTCCTCTTTAGGCTCCTCCAAAGGGTCTTTGTCACCTCCTCACATTGCTTCCTGCTTGAATGCTTTCAATCTAACTTCTATCCTGTTCACGACATTACCCTGGTCAAAGTTACAAAGTCATCCTTTGTGACTACAACCGTGGTCCGTGCTTGCCCTCCTTGACTTCTTTGTAATCTTTACACTCCATCCTCCTTCACCTCCTCTCGTTTCTGGCCACCCATTGCATTACCGCTCCTATATATCCCAATATGGCCAGCACACCTCATACAATGGTTTCTCCTGCCATGCCTCCACAGTCATCTCCAGCATGGCTGCAGGTTCCATCTTTAGCCTCCTCCTATTCCTACTTGACATTATCCAAAAGGATGGACTTAATTTCCATATGTCTGCTAACAATACCCAGCTTAACCTCTCCATCACCACCCTTGACTTTTTGACCGTTAGCATGGTGGTCGACTGTTGGTTCAACTTAAAATCATGGATGGCCTAGAACTTTCTTCAGCTTAACATTGGCAAGACCAAAGTCATCCTGTTCAGCTCCCACCAGGAAATCTGCACCCTAGCTTTTGATTGCATCTTTCTCTATGATAACCACAGTGTCCTATTTGACCCTGAGCTGGGCTGCAAGCACCATATCCTATCTAGCACCTAAATCACCTACTTCCACCTCAGTAACCCTGTCGACTTCCATCCCTACCTCACCTCATACCCGGCTGAAATTCTTCTTCAAACCTTCATTGCCTCCAGGTGAAGGGATTCAGCAGTGGTGCTCAGATAGCTTTCTGCCTCTTGGACTTCCATTCAATTTGGGTTATGGTAACCCAAATAGCAGCTCAATGCCACCAAATCTATAGCAAAAACTTCCCAAATGTGTACCAGGCAAATAACACATGCACTGTTGTTTGATCTCTAGTTGAAATCTGCCTTGGTAGAATTATAGAAATCAGTGTGTGGGAGGAGGTATTTGACTCGTGCCACCTGTGTTGGTTCTAGCTCGACAATGGAGCTGCCGAATCCCATTTCTTCTTTTATATTCTTCCTTTTCAAATACTTAGCTAATTCCCTCTTAAATGATGTCGTAGCCTCTGCCTCAATAGCCATTTGTGATAAGACATCCCATGTTCTAATGACCCGCTGTGTGAAGTTCTTCTAACTTCCCCTCTTCCTTCTTCTACTGATGATCCTCAGTCTGTGCCCCATTGTTACCGATTCATCAACTAATGAAAATAATCTTTCACTACTTAACCTCTTAAAATGGATTGCACCTGAACATTTTAAAAGAATCTAGGGAAGAGATAGCAGAGGCATTACTACACATATTTAATAATTTGTTAGAAAAAGATGTAGTGCCAGAGGACTGGCGGATAGCTAACGTATTTAAGAAGGGGGATAGAACATGTCCAGGGAACTATAGGCCAATCAGCTTAGCATCTGCGGTAGGAAAAAGAATGGACTCCCTACTAAAGGAGAAAATAGAAGAACATCTAGAAGCCTAAAATATAATAATAAATAGTCAGCATGGATTTCAAAAGGGAAAGTCTTGCTTGACCAACCTCATTGAATTTTTTGAAGAGGTAACAGAGAGTGTAGACAAGGGTAATGTAGTAGATGTAATTTATCTAGATTTCTCGATAAGGTACCACATAATAGACTAATGAATAAAGTCAGAGAATGCGGAATCAGGGGACAAGTAGCAGAATGGATAACTAACTGGCTTCAAGACAGAAAGCAGAGAGTAGGGGTAGAGGGTAGCTATTCAGAGTGGCAGAATGTAGAAAGTGCAGTCCCACAATGATCAGTGTTGGGACCACCATTGTTCACAATTTACATTAATGATTTAGACTTTGGAATCAAATACACTATTTCTAAATTTGCAGATGAGACTAAATTGGGGGGGGGGGGCGCGGTTGGCAATACTGAGGAGGACTGCAACAAATTACAGGAGGACATTAATAAACTTATAGAATGGGCATATAATTGGCAAGTGAAATTCAACACAGATAAATGTGAGGTATTACATTTTGGTAAGAAAAATAGGGAGGTCACACATTACTTGGAAAATACAAATCTAAATGGGGTAGAGGAGCAAAGGGATCTGGGAGTACAAATACACAAATCACTGAAAGTAGCGACGCAGGTTAATAAGGCCATAAACAAAAAGCAAACCAAGCACTAGGGTTTATTTCTAGAGGGATAGAATTGAAAAGTAGAGAAGTTATACTAAACTTGTATCAAACCTTGGTTAGACCACACTTGGAGTACTGTGTACAGTTCTGGTCACGATATTATAAAAAGGATATAGAGGCACTGGAGAGGGTGCAGAGAAGATTTACAAGGATGATACCAGAAATGCGAGGTTATACCTATCAGGAAAGGATGAACAGGCTGGGTCTCTTTTCTCTTGAAAAGAGAAGGCTGAGGGGTGACCTAATAGAGGTCTTTAAAATCATGAAAGGTTTTGATAGAGTGGATACAGAGAGAGTGTTTCCACTTGTGGGGAAGAGCAAAACTAGAGGCCATCAATATAAGATAGTCACCAAGAAATCCAATAGGAAATTCAGAAGAAACTTCTTTACCCAGAGAGTGGTGAGAATGTGGAACTCGCTACCACAGGGAGTGGTTGAAGCGAATAGTATAGATGCATTTAAGGGGAGGTTAGATAAGCATATGAGGGAGAAGGGAATAGAGGGTTATGCTGATAGAGTTAGATGAGGAAAGACGGGAGGAGGCGCGAGTGGAGCATAAACGCCGGCATGGACTGGTTGGGCCGAATAGCCAGTTTCTGTGCCATATATCCCATGTAATCCTATGTATGTTTCACCCGCACTGAGGACCCAGGAGCTTAAGTAGCAAATAATCTTTGACTTAGTGAGAGATTTGCAGAGCTGAACTTGATTTCACTGGAGAGATGATTGACAGGGGTGCTGCTGTCATAGATTCTTCCTCCATTTTTATGACATGGGAAGTATTACCATTGAAATCCTCTCCCATGTTGGGCTTATGTTTGGTGACCTCACTAAGTAAATCATTGAGAAGTTCCTGGTTGGAGTGCCAACAGTGTCAAACCTCACCCGAATAACTGGGCCGAACATCAAGCCCTGTGTGTTAATAATCTTAAATCGCTGTTGCTTTGTCCCAGCCTTATACTTTCAGCATTCAGAATCAGCGGACGACCTGCAGACTTGTAATTGGAACTGCTAAATTGGTCCACTGCAACCGCCCGTGTGACCTTGTATCTGAGCCAGGAAGAGCTGAGCTAGACGCTCAAGAATGCCGGAAAAATAAACTTTTTTCGCGAAGGAAAATATGAATATACACAGCACACACACTTAAATAAGTAAAACATGTCTTGCCAAAAATGTGGAGAGTGGATTGTGTGAGAATCGCACCTCAGATCCTAATGGTGCGTGTCAGGTTGGTTATTCAGCAGCAGTTTGATTACATAACGCTTGGCTTGGGCTAGGAAGAGCTGCAGGAGCTTTGGACGATGTTTGGAAGAGCTGACGTTTCACTTGGACGTTCGATTAAAACTAGTCGCGGTGACTTCCTATCTCAAGCTGACTGGAATTCCTATCAAAGCGAATGGAAATTCTCGGGCAAGGAAGGGGTTAAGTCAGATAAGTGTTGCTCCTAACGTTACATCACCGAGACCGTATATCGCACACTCACCACAACAACATTTACTTCCCTTTTTGAAACAAAAGTTATTTGAAGAATTTATGTGGTGGTCAATATAAGGGATGTCAATATTCAGGAACGAAGCCTCGCCATTTACGCGCACAAATCAAAATAAAGGAATGGGGTGCTTTACCCATTTAAGACGTTTGAGCTTCCTGGTGATCTCAGAACGTTGGATACCCTCTTTGTTACCAGGATCATTCACTGATCTTTAGTTTCACATCTAATTGACTTTGTGTTAAACAAGCTGTCAGCCGTGACTCAGTGGTCGCACTCTTACCTGTGAGTCAGAAGGATGTGGGTTCAAGTCCCACTCCAGGGAGAGGAGCACATAATCCAGGCTGACACTCCCAGTGAAATACTGAGCAAGCACCGCACTGTCGGAGGGCAGGATATCGGATGAGATGTTAAACCGAGGCCACCCCAATCTGCCCTCTCAGGTGGATGTGAAAGGGTACGGTAGCACAGTGGTAATATCACTGGGCTAGTAATCCAGAGGCCTGGACTAATGATCCAGAGACATGAGTTAAAATCCCTCCATGGCAGCTGGTGAATTTAAAGTCAGTGAGTTAAATAAATCTGGAATTTAAAAGCTAGTATCAGTAATGGTGACCAGGATACGATCGGATTATCGTGTAAAACTCAGCACTAATGTCCTTTATGGGAAGAAAATCTGCCGTCCTTACCTATATGCGACTCCAGACCCACAGCAATGTGGTTGACTCTTAACCGCCCTCTGAAATGGCCTAGCAAGCCCCTCAGTTGTAACTAACCGCTACGAAAAACAATAATAATAATAAAACCAGACGGACCACCCGGCATCGACCTCGGCACCGGCTACGACCATGACAACGGCACACCCAGCCCAGTCGACACTGCAAAGTCCTCCTCACTAACATCTTGTGTCAAAATTGGGAGAGCTGTCCCACAAGACTAGTCAAGCAACAGCCTGACATAGTCATACTCACAGAATCATAATTTTGAGCCAATGTCCCAAACTCCTCCATCACCATCGCTGAGTATGTCCTGTCCCACCGGCAGAACAGACCCACCAGGGGTGGCAGCACAGTTGTATACAGTCGGGAAGGAGTGGCCCTAGGAGTCCTCAACATTGACTTCGGACCCCATGAAGTCTCATGGGTTCAGGTCAAGCATGGGCAAGGAAACCCCCTGCTGATTACCACCTACCGCCCTCCCACAGCTGATGAATCAGTACTCCTTCATGTTGAACACCACTTGGAAGAAGGACTGAGAATAGCAAGGGCACAGAATGTACTCTGGGTGGGGGACTTCAATGTCCATCACCAAGAGTAGCTCAGTAGCACCACTATTGACCAAGCTGGCTGAGTCCTGATAGGACATAGCTGACAGTCTGGGCCTGCGGCAGATGGTGAGAGAACCAACACGAGGGAAAAACCTACTTGACCTCATCCTCACCAATCTACCTGTCACAGAAGCCTCTGTCCATGACAGCATTGGTAGCAGTGACCACCGCACAGTCCTAGTGGGGACAAAGTTCATTCTTCACACTGAGGACACCCTCCATCGTGTTGAGTGGCACTATCACCGTGCTAAATGGGATAGATTCAGAACAGATCTAGCAGCTCAAAACTAGGCATCCATGAGGCGCTGTGGGCCATCAGCAGCAGCAGAATTGTATTCCACCACAATCTGTAACCTCGTGTCCCTCACTCTACCATTACCATCAAGCCAGGGGACCAACCCCGGTTGAATAAGGAGTGTAGAAGAGCATGCCAGGCATACCTAAAAATGAGCTGCCAACCTGGGGAAGCTGCAAAACAGGACTACATGCATGCTAAACAGCAGAAGCAGCATGCAATAGACAGAGCTAAGCGATCCCACAATCAACGGATCATCCGGCTGTCGTGCTGAAGACTTGTGCTCCAGAACTAGCTGCGCCTCTAGCCAAGCTGTTCCAGTATAGCGACATCACTGGCATCTACTCGACAATGTGGAAAACTGCCTAGGTATGTCCTGTCCACAAAAAGCAGGACAAATCCAATCCATCCAATTACCACCCCCTCAGTCTACTCTCAATCATCAGCAAAGTGATGGAAGGTGTCATCGACAGTGCTATCAAGCGGCACTTACTTACCAATAACCTGCTCACTGATGCCCAGTTTGGGTTCTGCCAAGACCACTTGGCTCCCGACCTCATTACAGCCTTGGTCCAAACATGGACAACAGAACTGAATTCCAGAGGTGAGGTGAGGTGAGTGACTGCCCTTGACATCAAGGCAGCATTTGACTGAGTGTGGCATCAAGGACCCCTAGTAAAACTGAAGTCAATGGGAATCGGGGGGAAAACTCTCCACTGGCTGGAGTCATACCTAGCACAAAGGAAGATGGTTGTGGTGGTTGGAGGTCAATCATCTCAGCCCCAGGTTATTGCTGCAGGAGTTCCTCAGGGCAGTGTCCTAGGCCCAACCATCTTCAGCTGCTTCATCAATGACCTTCCCTCCAACATAAGGTCAGAAATGAGGATGTTCTCTGATGACTGCACAGTGTTCAGCGCCATTCACGACTCCTCAGATAATGAAGCAGTCCATGCCCGCATGCAACAAGACCTGGACGATGTTCAGGCTTGGGCTGAGAAGTGGCAGGTAACATTCGCGCTACACAAGTGCCAGGCAATGACTATCTCCAACAAGCGAGAGTCTAACCAACGCCTCTTGACAGTCAGCGGCATTACCATCACTGAATCCCCCACCATCAACATCCTGGGAGTCAGCATTGACCAGAAACTTAACCGGGCCAGCCACATAAATACTGTGGCAACAAGAGCAGGTCAGACGCTGGGAATTCTGCGGCGAGTGTCTCACCTCCTGACTCCCCAAAGCCTTTCCACCATCTGCAAGGCACAAGTCAGGAATGTGATGGAATACTCTCCACTTGCCTGGATGAGTGCAGCTCCAACAACACGCAAGAAGCTCGACACCATCCAGGACAAAGCAACCCGCTTGATTGGCACCCCATCCACCACCTTAAACATTCACTCCCTCCACCACCGGTGTACCGTGGCTGCAGTGTGTACCATCTACAAGATGCACTGCAGCAACTTGCCAAGGCTTCTTCGGCAGCACCTCCCAAACCCGCAACTTCAACACCTAGAAGGACAAGGGCAGCAGGCGTATGGGAACACCACCACCTCCAAGCTCCCCTCCAAGTCACACACCATCCTGACTTGGAAGTATATCGTCGATCCTTCATCGTCGCTGGGTCAAAATCCTGTCACTCCCTCCCTAACAGCACTGTGGGAGCACCTTCACCACACGGACTGCAGCGGTTCAAGAAGGCGGCTCACCACCACCTTCTCAAGGACAATTAGGGATGGCCAATAAATGCTGGCCTTGCCAGCATTCCCATGAACGAATAAAAAAAAGCAGTGACTGCATTTCAAAAGAGAAATTCCCCAACAGCTTGTATTTATATAGCTCCATTAATGTAGTAAAACATCCCAAGGTACTTCACAGGAGCATTTGCTACCGTCCCACATAGAGAGATATTACGACAGGTGACCAAAAGCTTGGTCAAAGATGTAGGATTTAAGGACGTAAAGGAGCAGAGAGAGATTTGGATGAGCTTAAGTTTACGGAGGTTCCAGGTTTTAAGGCTGAGTGTACAGCCGCCAATGGTGGGGTGAAGGAAAACAAGAATGCACAAGAGGCCAGCACTGGAGGAACGCAGAGTTCTCAGAGGGTTGTAGTGCTGGAGAAGGCTACAGAGATAGGGAGGGGTGATGCCAGGGAGGGATTTGAACACAAGGATGAACATTTTAAATTTGAGGCATTGCTGGACCGGGAGCCGATGTAGATCAGTGAGCGCAAGGGTGACGAGTGAACATGACTTGGTGAGAGTTTTGGATGAGCTTAAGTTTATGGGGGGTGGAAGGTGGGAGCATTGGAATAGTCAAGTCTAGAGGTAACTGTAATGATCAATAACATGTCATTCTATAGTGGACATTAGGTGGAGCCGTAGAGCTGTATATAGCTGTATGTATAAGACTACACTACCCAGCTGTATATATATTAAGACTACATTACCCATGAGGCACTAGGCTACCCACAAGGCAGCAGTCAAGATGGAAGCCTCTACAGATACAGTACCTAGTCCACATGTGCTCAATAAAGTAACTAGCAAAAGCTAGCTGTGTTCATAATAAGAATGTCTATTTATTAATGAACATAAGATGGTACCAGGATGGTGAAGATCTGCTAAAAATTGTGAAAAGCGACATGGAGAATTTGAAGCCACCAGAGCGTTTGAAACTCACAGGAAATCTCGACTACAATTGGCAGACTCTTAAACAACAATTCGAACTCTACATTGCAGCCATCGGATTCGGTACGAAGCCAGACGCAAGGAAGATAGCGTTGCTGCTTACGGTTGCAGGCCCACAGGCGATAAAGATATTTAATACATTTGTATTTAATCCAGAGGAGAACAGAGAAAAATTAGAAGATGGGCTAAAAAAATTTGATGCACATTGCTCTCCCAAAAAGAGTGAGACCTATGAAAGATACATCTTCCGTTCTCAGACACAGCAGCAAAATGAGACTTTTGATAGCTTTATAACTGATCTGAAACTGAAAGCACAGACATGTAATTTCTCTGAGCTCAAAGCATCCATGATTTGTGACCAGATTGTGTTTGGTATTCATGATAAAAAAGTCAGGGAACGTCTGTTGAGAGAAACCGAACTAAATTTGGAAAATGCGGTGAAAATATGCCAAGCCAGCGAGCTAGCTCGAAAGCACGCGAAGACTTTCAGTGAAATCAATAATGATGCGATTGTAATGAGTGATAATGCTGCTGTCAGTGCTGTGTCCTACAAGGGGAAGAAACGTGGGCAGAACAGAAATGAAAAGCAATCGGAGGATTAAATTTTTTATTGTAAACGCTGTGGTTACAAACGCCAGTTAAGACAATGCCCAGCGTTTGGAAAAATGTGCACAAAGTGTAATGGAAAGAATCACTTTGCCAAACAATGCTTTTCAAAAGTAAAAACTAAGAAAGGGCAACGAGTTAATGTAATTGAGGACACTGATTTAAGTGAGACAATTTTTGTACGAATGGTGTCATGTGACGATATCAAAAAGGATACAGAAAATGTGCAGCCCTCAGAAATGGACAATGCTGAACATAAAGTTAATGCAGTAAAAGTGGACAAATGGATGATCCCACTGCAGGTAAATGGAGCATTAGTTACCTTGAAACTAGACACTGGGGCAAAAGCAAACTTAATCAGTATGAGTGACATTAACAATATGAAAGAAAAGCCCAAAATACAGAAAAAGTCAGTACTACTGAAGGACTATAATGGACAGAAAATAGATAGCTTAGGTGTATGCACACTTAAAGTGACAGTCAAAGACAAAGTGCATCATCTCATGTTTTCTGTTGTGGCTGAAAGACTTGATTCACTACTGGGTGACAAAGCTTGTGAGGAATTAGAACTGGTCAAGAGAGTCTACCGTATAAACTGTGCCATAAGCAGACCAGATGACTCGGTGGATTCTGTAGTGAATGATTTCCAGGATGTGTTCAAAGGATTTGGGGTTCTACCATTCACTTACAAGATCCAGCTAAAGGAGGATGCTCAGCCAGTGGTACATGCTCCACGAAGAGTTCCAGCACCCCTGCGTGACCGGCTCAAGAATGAACTGGACAGAATGACCACACTAGGAGTCATCAGGAAAGTCGAAGAGCCAACAGACTGGGTTAACTCCATGGTATGTGTAAAGAAAAAGAACAATGATCTAAGAATATGCATGGATCCAAAGGACTTAAATGCAAACATAAAACGTGAACACTACCAGATTCCCAAGCGAGAAGAAATCACCAGTGAAATGTCAGGTGCCAGATACTTTACAAAGCTCGATGCCTCACAAGGATTTTGGCAACTAAAACTGGATGAAGAGAGCACCAAATACTGTACCTTCAACAAACCATTTGGCAGGTATTGTTTCCTCAGAATGCCTTTCGGGATAATATCTGCATCTGAAATCTTTCATAGAGCGATGGAACACACAATTGAAGGTCTGGAAGGAGTTCGGGTCTATGTTGATGACATCATCATCTGGGGCTCCACACTGAAAGAACACAATGAGAGACTGACTAAAGTGCTACAGAGCATACGCCGGAATGGACTGAAGCTCAACAAAGCCAAGTGTCAGTATGGCATCCAGGAAGTCATGTTCCTAGGAGATAATCTATCTGGTAAAGGAATAGAGCCAGATATGGAAAAAGTAAACGCCATACTCAAAATGCCCCGACCCACTGACAAAAAAGGAGTCATGGGGATGATAAACTTCATTGGAAAGTTCATTCCTAACTTGTCAGCCAAGACAGCCTGTCTGCGAGACCTGCTACATAAAACAAATGAGTTTGCATGGACAGAAAGACATGAACAAGAGTGGATAAACCTCAAAACAGTGCTGACAACCACACCTGTACTCACCTTCTTTGACCCAACAAAAAGAATCAAAGTGTCAACGGATGCATCAAAAGATGGCCTAGGTGCGGTCTTGCTCCAAGCAGAGGGTGAAGATTGGAAGCCTGTTGCCTATGCCTCCAGGTCTATGACTGATACTGAGTGTCGATACGCCCAGATTGAAAAGGAATGTCTAGGCTTGGTAGTTGGACTAGAAAAGTTTCATGGCTACATATATGGACTTCCCACCTTCACAGTTGAGACAGACCACAGCCCACTGGTTGCCATCATAAAAAAGAACCTGAATGAGATGTCTCCAAGGATTCAACGACTCATGATGAAGCTGCAAAGATATGACTTTGAACTGATCTACACACCAGGCAAATACATAGTGTTAGCAGATGCACTATCCCGAGCACCCACAATGAGTCATGTGAGCTCTACTGAAGAAGACGTGGATGTTCATGTGAGTATGGTCACTGCTGCACTGCCCGTGTCAGACACAAAATCAAAGCAAATAGCAGAAGAAACAGTAAAAGATACAGTATTACAAACAGTAATAGAGAACATTCATCATGGTTGGCCAAAAGGTTCCTGTCCAAAATATTTTCACATAAGGTCAGAATTGAGTGTCGCAAGTGGACTATTACTAAAACAGAACAGAATAGTCATTCCACAGGCTTTACGTCAAGACATGCTCAAAAGGATTCATGAGGGACACCTCGGAATTGAAAAATGCAAAAGGAGGGCAAGAGACACTGTTTATTGGCCTGGCATAAATAAGGACATTGAGAACATGATAGGCAAATGTGAGACATGTTAGAAACACCAAAACAAACAAGCAAAGGAACCAATGATAGTAGCTGACATACCAACAGCACCATGGCAAAAGGTTGGTATGGACCTTTTTCATTTAAATGGTAAAGACTTTCTAATAGTGATTGACTACTATTCTAACTATCCTGAGATGGCGCTGCTCTCAAGCACCACAGCAAGCAGTGTCATAATGCATGTGAAATCCATTTTCGCCAGACATGGAATTCCCAGGATTGCCGTTAGCGACAATGGTCCGTGCTTCAACTGTAAGGAGTGGCAACAGTTTGCAACACATTATGACTTTCCGCACATCACATCCAGTCCTTTGTATGCTCAGTCAAATGGTAAGGATGAGAAAGGTGTTCAAGTTCTCAAGCAGCTACTGAAGAAAGCGACAGAAAGCAAGTCTGATCCTTATCTCGCCCTGCTGAGCTACCGAGCCTCACCTTTAGACTGTTGTTCTTCACCTGCTGAACTACTAATGGGTCACAAGTTGCGCACCACGCTACCCTGCTGTACAAAAGAACAGCAAAGTGAGGAACTGAGACAGAGACTTCAACTGTTAAAGCTGAAACAGAAATCATACTATGACAAGTCATCCAAAACTCTAAAACCATTGACAAGGGATGTTGTCAGGATTGAGGATCCAGATGCATGGAACAGGAAAGCTACAGTTCTTGAGGAAGTAGGACCAAGGTCATACACTGTTAGAACTGAGGAAGGACAGATTCTCAGGAGGAACCGCCGTTCCCTCCTAAAAACACAAGAGACTATTCGAGACCAGATTGATGACAATGCCGCAACTGCATCTTGTCATTCACCGCCAGAACAATCTCATGAAGACACATCAGACTTACCCGTGTTGAGAAGATCCACACGTGAAGTAAAAAGCCTGATAGACTTAATCTTTGAGTACAATGTAAAGCTTTGAAAATGTGTTGACTGTTTTGAAAATGTTTATGTTTATAGAGCACTAACAAAAGTGTCACTGATATTATCTTTATTGTTTTCTTGAAAGTTGATCGATATTGATTTTGTTAAACCTCAAAGAAAGGGGGATGTAATGATCAATAACATGTCATTCTATAGTGGACACTAGGTGGAGCTGTAGAGCTGTGTAGAGCTGTATGTATAAGACTACACTACCCAGCTGTATATATATTAAGACTACATTACCCATGAGGCACTAGGCTACCCACAAGGCAGCAGTCAAGATGGAAGCCTCTACAGATACAGTACCTAGTCCACATGTGCTCAATAAAGTAACTAGCAAAAGCTAGCTGTGTTCATAATAAGAATGTCTATTTATTAATGAGCATAAGAGTGACAAGGGCACGGATGAGGTTTCAGCAGCAGATGAGCTGAGGCGGGGGTGGAGACGGGCGATATTATAGAGGTGAAAGTAGGTGGCCTTGGTGATGGAGAGGATTTGGGGTCGGAAGCTCAGCTCAGGGTGAAATAGGACACCACGTTTGCAAATGGTCTGATGCAACCTCAGACAGTGGCCAGGAAGTAGGATGGAGTTGGTGGCGGGGACTGAAGACAATGGCTTCGAGCTTCCCAATATCTAATTGCAGGAAATTTCTGCTCACCCAATACTGAATTTCAGACAGTGATAGCATGATAAATCAGAGACAGTGGAGTAGTCGAGAGAGGTGGTGGTGAGGTAAAGCTGGTTGTCGTCAGTGTACATGTGGAGGCCTAAACAGTGAAACCAATTCATGCATTGAGTCACGTGCAGCAAAAAACTGGAACCAGAAATAAATGCCCTGTAGCCTTTGAGGAGCTCCACTGCACCTTTAATGGACGAGGCTCACTCTGTGGACGAAGCAAGGTCCACTCATTTGAATAATTATTCATCAGTCTCAGCGTGGATTGGACCTTGTGCTGTAAGTGTGCAGGCTCCAGGCGTGGATCATCTTAAAGGGGCAGGTACAATTTCAGCAGCGACATTTTGCAAAGGAATATTTGTCTGGATGGCTCTGAAACAGACGGCTGAGAGTGCTGCAAAGGAGGAGGGAGCAGGGAGGATGGTCCTCTTCACGTAGAAAGTCCTAGAGGTGATGCTGAGGGAGGTGAAGTAAAGGATGATTGGCATCTTTGTGTTGGTGCGGGGGGGAGGGCAGCCTTCTCTGATGCCTGCTGATCAGGCTGCCTGGGAAGTGGTGACTCTGTGGGCGAAAGCTGTGTCATGTGTGTGGAGGTCTTTGTGGAAGTATAACGTGTTGAGGAAGTTTTCAAAGGTAAGCGTATCCTGAATGTAGCTGCTTCAAGAATAATGTAATGACTTGCCTGGAATACAGACCTCACCTCAACCAGCTGTACCTTGACTCTTGATGCTCAATGAACATCTGGGAGCGCTTTCTCGCTCAATCACAAGGCAGCTCATATTCATGAATGACACACATTTGAGCTCCTGTTGAACCCTTCCAATGATGTGGTTCACTTATCAGGAAATGTAGGCCTCGTGAGGTCTCCACCAACAGCCACTTGCATGCTGCATACTCATGGAGGGTAACTGAACAATCCCACATTCCCTGAGGGGAGCTGCACTTCCAGGGAGTGTCGATCATGATGAAGGGAAGGTCATTGATGAAGCAGCTGAAGATTGTTGAGCTTAGGACACTGCCCTGAAGACATTACTGCTGGAATTCCTGAGGGCAGTGTCCTAGGCCCAACTATCTTCAGCTGCTTCGCTCCATCATAAGGTCAGAAATGGGGATGTTTGCTGATGATTGCAGTGTTTTTAGTTCCATTCGCAACTTCTCAGATAATGAAGCAGTCCATGCCCGCATGCAGCAAGGCCCGGAAACATTCAGGCTTGGGCTGATAAGTGGCAAGTGTTGAGATACCGCGGCAAACGTGGGAGTCGAGACCAGAGCTATTGAAAACACAACTGCTTTATTCTAACCACATGGCAAACAGGAAACAGAAAAGCCCGCGCATCCACTTAAATACTTCCCAGACAGGAAGTGCTCCCGGCAGCCTGTCCCTGCGGGAAACAAGTTGCTGGAGGAAAGGGCCCCCGGCTGGGGGCTTCTGCTTAGACTGTCCGTGCCGCCATGAGCGGATTATGTCCAGTGGTGGCGTGTCGCCACAGAGCTCCCCCCAGAATCCGCTTAGGAGGAGTGGACGAGTCGTGACGGTGGTCTAATGGTTCTGCCGCAGCGGCTCTGAGTGGTCGCCGGTCTAGTTGGTTGGGTTGGGCGGTTCGCCGCCGGCTGTGCTGGCTTGCCGGGGGGACGGCCTCTAGTTGGAGGCTGGGCCACGGGGACCTGTTCCCCTGGTTCTGTGTGTGCTGGTTTCAGCCGGTCGATGGAGACTGTGTCGACCCTGTCGCCGAGTCGCAGCTTGAAGACCTTGTCACCGGTTTGTAGTACCTCGTACGGTCTGTCGTACGGGGGTCGCAGGGGCCCGCGGTGCGCGTCGTGTCGCACGAAGACGAAGCGCGCCTGCTGTAAATTTGGCGGGACGTGAGGTGCGAGTTCGCCGTGTCGGTTGACCGGAAGTGGGGCGAACTGCTGAGCGGAAGAGAAAGAGTTGAGCCGCTGCTGTTCGGCCGACCAAGGCTTGTTAGGCTCCGGGAGGAATTCGCCTGGGACGCGCAGCGGTTGTCCGTAGACTAACTCCGCTGCCGAGAACTGGAGGTCTTCCTTGACCGCGGTGCGTAGGCCGAGTAGCACCCACGGTAGGCGGTCAGTCCAGGTACTGTCCTGCAGGCCGGCGCGGAGTGAGGCCTTGAGTGACCTGTGGAAGCGTTCACAAAGCCCGTTGGCCTGCGGGTGGTACGCCGTGGTGCGGTGGAGCGTCACCCCGAGGTTGCGTGCTGTGGCCGTCCAGAGTTCGGAGGTGAACTGGGCGCCTCTGTCGGAGGTTATGTCGGCCGGTACGCCGAACCTCGCAACCCAGGTGTTAACGAACACCCTGGCGATGTCGGCTGTGGTGGCGGAGGTCAGCGGCACTGCCTCAGGCCAGCGTGTGTAGCGGTCAACCATCGTGAGGAGATAAGTTTGGCCTTGCGATGGCGGCAGGGGACCGACGATGTCGACGTGTACGTGGTCGAAGCGGCGGCTGGGTACCTCGAAGTCTCCCAGGGGTGCTTTGGTGTGCAGCTGTACCTTAGCCCATTGGCAGGCGAGGCAGGAGGTGGCCCAAGTCCGAACATCTCTGCTGAGGCCGCGCCAGACGAAGCGCTTGGAGAGGAGTTGGATGGATGCGCGGGAACCCGGGTGAGAGAGCCCGTGGAGCGCGTCGAAAACGCGGCGGCGCCAGGTCTCAGGGACGACCGGCCTGGGTTGGCCGAGTGAGACGTCGCAAGTGACTGCCGTGGCTTCGGGCCCGTGCGCGACCTTGGCTAGGCGTAGCCCTGGCAGGCTGGTAGCCGCCGAGAGGAGGTCTGGGTCTGTGAGCTGGGCCGCTGCTAGTTGTGCGTAGTCGACCGCGAGGTGATGCACACAGACGGCGGGACGGGAAAGGCAGTCGGCGACCACGTTGTCTCTACCGGAGACGTGCTGGATGTCCGTAGTAAACTCGGACACGGCCGCGAGCTGGCGTTGCTGCCTAGCGGACCAGGGTTCGGTGTGCTTGGCCATCGCGTACGTGAGTGGCTTGTGGTCCACATACGCAGTGAAGTGGCGGCCTTCCAGGAGGAACCTGAAATGGCGGACCGGCAGGTGGAGCGCGAGAAGCTCGCGGTCGAAAGTGGAGTATTTGACCTCCGGGGGGTGCAGTTGGCGGCTGTAGAAGGCAAGTGGCTGCCACGCGCCATTGACCCACTGCTCGAACACGGCCCCGACCGTGTGGTCGGAGGCGTCGGTGGTGAGCGCGACCCGGGCATCGGCCTTCGGGTGCGCGAGCAGAGTGGCGTCGGCGAGTGCGTTTTTGGTGGCGTCGAAGGCGGCTGCCGTGTCCGTGGTCCAGGCTACGTCCATCTTGCCGGATTTTCCTCGGAGGGAGTCGTATAGGGGCTTCATGAGGGCTGCAGCTCTGGGGATGAACCTGTTGTAGAAGTTCACCATCCCGAGGAACTCTTGGAGGCCCTTGATGGTTGTGGGGCGGGGAAATTGCTGGACGGCCTGCACCTTGTTGGGCAGGGGGACGACCCCAGCAGGGGTGATGTGGTGACCGAGAAAATCGATCTCGGTGAGGCCGAATTGGCACTTCGCCGGGCTGAGGATGAGCCCGTGTTGGGCTAGGCGCCCGAACAGGATGCGAAGGTGTTCGAGGTGTTCCCGTTTGGAGGAGCTGGCCACGAGAATGTCGTCTAGATAGATGAATAGGAAGTTCAGGTCCCGGAGGACTGAGTCCATAAGGCGCTGGAAAGCCTGTGCTGCATTCTTGAGGCCGAAGGGCATCCTCAGGAACTCGAACAGGCCGAATGGGGTGATGACGGCCGTTTTGGGGATGTCCGCGGGGTGTACGGGGACTTGGTGGTAACCGCGCACCAGGTCGACTTTGGAAAAGACGGTTCGTCCGGCCAGTCGGGCCGAGAAGTCCTGGATGTGTGGCACCGGGTATCGATCGGGGGTGGTGGCGTCGTTGAGGCGGCGGTAGTCCCCGCAAGGGCGCTAGCCTCCGCCGGGCTTGGGGGCGATGTGGAGGGGCGAGGCCCAAGGGCTGCTGGAGCGGCGGATGATGCCGAGTTGTTCCATGGTGGCGAACTCGGCCCGCGCGATTTCCAGCTTGGCCGGGTTGAGTCTGCGGGCGTGGGCAGAAACTGGGGGGCCGGTGGTGGGGATATAGTGCTCCACACCGTGCTTTGCGGCTTTGGCCGAAAAGGTCGGGTTAGTGAGGGCGGGAAACTCAGCTAGGAGTGCCGAGTAGTCGTCCGTGGCGTTGGCGAGGCAGTAGGTCGTCAGGCCGGCCGAACGGGCCGGGGTAAAGGCGCCGGGGATGGGGGCCATAGTGTTGATGTCGACGAGGCGGTGCCTCGGAATGTCGACGAGGAGGCCGTGGGCGCGTAGGAAGTCGGCGCCGATGAGTGGGCAGAGGACCTTGGCTGTGAGGAACTCCCAGCGGTAGCGGCGGCCCGCGAGGTCGAGCGTGACCATGCGGGTGCCATATGTGCGGATGGCAGAGCCATTGGCTGCAGCCAGTGTGATACCCCGTGTGCCGCGTTGGATCTTGAGGGCGGAGGCGGGGGTGATGCTGTGCTGGGCCCCTGTGTCGCACAGGAATTGGCGGTTGGTTCTGTCGTCAGTGACGTACAGTAGGGGCTCCTTCTGCCCCGCGGTTATCGCGGGGGCCGGTGCGGGGGGGGTTTTGAAGGTACACGGCGGCGTGCAGCGTTGAGCCCTAGCGCCAAAACGGGTGTGGTAGTAGCAGTGACCCGGAGTGGTAGGGCGGTCGGGCCTAATGGGCCGGGAAGACCGCGTGGTCGTTGCCGTGAGGTCGGGCGCGATGTCGCGAGCGGCCTGTGCAGAGAGCAGCCGGTCGGCCTTTTCGGCTATATCATTCAGGTCCGTGGAGCCAGACTCCACAATGAGCGGGCGGATGCTGGCGGGGAGCTGCCGAATGAAAAGCGTGCGAAAAAGGGCGCCGGGATTTTTGTCGTCTGAGAGGGACAGCATGTGGGAGAGCAGGTCTGATGGCGAAGCGTCACCAAGGCCGGGGAGGTCCAGGAGTTGGCAGTGGCGCTGGTAAGAGGACGTTTGAAATGTTTTAAGTAGCACAGCCTTCAGATGTTCGTACTTGCCATCCGTTGGTGGATCCTGCAGCGCTGCCCAAACCTTGGGGACTGTAGCGTAGGTGAGTGAGGCGACGAGGTAGTCGTACTTCGTGGCGTCGACTGTAATGCCTTTCAGCCGGAATCTGGACTCAGCTTGAACGAACCAGGCTTCGGCGAGGTTCTCCCAAAAGTCTGGTAATTTAACCGTGACTGCGTTTGTATCCGCCATGCTAGCTTAGGATTCGTCCTGAGCGTCGGGGTCACCAGTGTTGAGATACCGCGGCAAACGTGGGAGTCAAGACCAGAGCTATTGAAAACACAACTGCTTTATTCTAACCACATGGCAAACAGGAAACAGAAAAGCCCGCGCATCCACTTAAATACTTCCCAGACAGGAAGTGCTCCCGGCAGCCTGTCCCTGCGGGAAACAAGTTGCTGGAGGAAAGGGCCCCCGGCTGGGGGCTTCTGCTTAGACTGTCCGTGCCGCCGTGAGCGGATTATGTCCAGTGGTGGCGTGTCGCCACACAAGTAACATTCGCACTACACAAATGTCAGGCAATGGCTATCTCCAACAAGCGAGAGTCTAACCACCGCCCCTTGACATTCAACAGCATTACCATCGCCAAATCCCCCACCATCAACATCCTGAGGATCACTATTGACCAGAAACTTAACTGGACCAGACACAGAAATGCCACAGCACAAAAGTAAAATACTGCGGATGCTGGCAATCTGAAATAAAAACAGAATATGCTGGAAATACTCAGCAGGTCAGGCAGAATCTGTGGAGAGAGAAACAGAGTTAACGTTTCAGGTCGATGACCCTTCGGCAGAACTGGAATAAGTTCGAGATGTAACAGATATTAAGCAAGTATAGAGGCAGGGAAAGGGGGGAGGGGAGGAAAGAACAAAAGGGAAGGTCTGTGATAGGGTGGAAGGCAAGAGAGATTAAATGACAAAAGAGATGATGGTGCAAGGCGAAAGGAGATGGTAATGGGACAAATAAAGAAACAAAAGATGGGTCTAGAGGCAGTGTAAATTGGAATAGCAGAATCATTGCCAACATAAATGCCGTGGTTACTAGAGCAGGTCAGAGGCGGGTAAACTGCGGAGCGTGGCTAACGGCTGCAGTCCATGTGGTGAAGGTGCTCCCACAGTGCAGTTAGTAAGGAGTCCCAGGATTTTGAAGTAATAAAAGACAATAGGTAAATTAATCATATTGCAAAATATGTATTTTTATTTCATTTAATACCTCCTTATTTTGTAAATTAGGAATTTTCGTAGTGAGAAAAAAGTTTGGTGGAGATTTTTTTTGCAAAGCATTCTGAGTGATACACCAACAAACCTTTACAGCAAAATGCTTGCATACGGCTTTCTCATCATAAATGTTGACATAAAGGGTGTTGCAGGAAGTTACATTTGTGCACAGCAAGTGCTCACCAGCGCCAAGATGTTTAATATTCTATAGATAGTACAAGTTGCTAATGCAGCGGGCAACTCATCAGCCTCAGGCTCATTATCAATATTCTGCTTCAGTGTCCGACCTTCCGTCACTTACTGTTCTGAGAGCTTATTATGCAGCACGCAGCACACCAACTATCACCATATAGCAGGGCTCTACAATAGGACACCTCCAGACCTATTCAAGCAGCAGACTCTCTGCTTCAGTATTCCCACGGTGTTCTTCTTTTCTATCCTCATGGAGACATGTGCCTTGTTATATTTTCCTTCAGCTGAGACCTGTGGGTTTCAGACGTGTGGTCATGAGCCACAGGAACAGGAGGAGGCCATTCAGCCCCTCGAACCTGTTCCATCATTCAATCAGATCATGGCGGATCTGTACCTCCACTCCATTTACCCGCCTTTGTGCCGTATCCCTTGATACCCTTACCCAATAAAAATCTACCGATCTCAGTCTTGAAATTTTCAATTCTCCCCCAGCATCCACAGCCATTTGGGAGAGAGCGTTTCAGATTTTTCACTCCTCTTTATGTGAAAAAGTGCTTCCTGATCTCACTCCTGAACTGCCTAGCCCTAATTTTAAGATTGTGCCCTCTTGTTCTGGATTCCCCCACCAGAGGAAATCATTTCTCTGTATCTACCCTATCGAATCCCTTTATTACTTTTAACACTTGAGGCTTGGCTCAAGAGGTTTTTTTTTTAAATTCTTGGAATGTGGGCGTTGCTGGCAAGGCTGTCACTTATTGCCCATCCCTAGTTGCCCCTGAGACGGTGGTGGTGGGTCTTCTCCTTGAACTGCTGCAGGCGCTACAGCAATGTTGTTCGGTAGAGTGTTCCAGGATATTGACCCAGCGACGATGAAGGAATACCAATATCTGTCCAAGTCAGGATGGTGTGTGACTTGGAGGGGAACTTGAGGAGCTTTGTGGTCTCTCAGGATCCAGCCACCTAGTTCAGTTATTACATTAAATAATCCGACATCATTCACCGTAGGATAAGTATGTTGCGGCAGCTTCTGGGGGACCTGTATGATGTGGTGTTGATGGTCACAAGAACTTGTACCGTTAGTTAAATGGAATAGCTTTGGTGAAAGGAGCGTGTACAGACACACGGGTTCAATCAACAAGGGCCAGTGTTCTTGGGGACACGGCCACGCCTGAAGAAAGCAGAGTCCTCTCCTGCTCCTGGTAGCTTTCGGTAGAAAATGTGAGAGTCTAGCAAGCAGTTAACATAGAAACATAGAAGATAGGAGCAGGAGTAGGCCATTCAGCCCCTCGAGCCTGCTCCGCCATTCAATGAGATCATGGCTGATCATCCAAATTCAGTACCCTGTCCCTGCCTTCTCCCCATATCCCTTGATCCCTTTAGCCTCAAGAAATATATCTAACTCCTTCTTGAATATATTTAATGAATTGGCCTCAACTGCCTTCTGTGGTAGAGAATTCCACAGGTTCACCACTCTCTGGGTGAAGTAGTTCCTCCTCATCTCAGTCCTAAATGGCTTACCCCTTATCCTTAGACTGTGACCCCTGGTTCTGGAATCCCCAGCCATCGAGAACATCCTTCCTGCATCTAGTCCTGTTAGAATTTTATAAATTTCAATGAGATCCCCTCTCACTCTTCTAAACTCCAGCGAGTATAAGCCCAATCGACCCAATCTCTCCTCATACGTCATTCCTGCCATCCCAGGTATCAGTCTGGTGAATCTTCGCTGCACTCCCTCCATGGCAAGAACATCCTTCCTCAGATAAGGCGACCAAAACTGCACACAATACTCAAGGTGCGGTCTCACCAAGGCCCTGTACAACTGCAGCAAGACATCCTTGCTCCTGTACTCGAATCCTCTCGCTACGAAGGCCAACATACCATTTGCCTTCTTAACTGCCTGCTGCACCTGCATGCTTACCTTCAGCGACTGGTGCACAAGGACATCACTGATGCCCCAGTGAATGCGGCAGTGCATTGCAGATTAGCTTTGATACATATCACCAAAGGCAGCTTGAAAGGAGCCAAACTTTGCTGGTCGGACTGCAGCTGCCGAGACTGCCTCCCCGGTGAAGTATCGGCAGCAAAGGCAGCGCTCCTTGGTCTAGCTCAGTGACTCTAGCGAGGTCGACAGACCCACCTCCGTGAGTGAGAGCGGGTCGGGACAGACTACCTCAGGTGTAAGTGAACCTCTCTCTGTATTCCCGTGGAGCTCCTCCTTGTCCTTGAGCTCTTTGGGTGCAAAGGGAATTCCCAGAGAAATGACCATCCTACTATTGTAGGGTGTTGAAACTCCCTTCAGTGGCAGGAGATGAAAAAAACT
This sequence comes from Somniosus microcephalus, assembly GCF_052327205.1. NCBI lineage: Eukaryota > Metazoa > Chordata > Chondrichthyes > Squaliformes > Somniosidae > Somniosus > Somniosus microcephalus. Next base: position 12,581,961 of record NC_141008.1, read on the forward strand.
GAAAGTAAAACACTACAAAAATTAAATGCAAGTGAGGGAAATAAATGCACCAAATTTAAATGCAACAAACGCAACCCAAAAAGTCAAAAATAATACGAGGCTCACTCTCAAAAGCTAGGAAGTAAGTTTGAAAATCCACCAGTTTTAACAGGCATTCAGTGATGACACTTTTCTGAGGCACATCATGCAAAATGGAGGTGAGGGAATCCTTACCCTTAGTAACAGGATTTTCACATCTGGAATTAGGCCCCCACACACGAGCACAATCCTCTGACAAAACCAGAGCAGTCTTATTATAAACAGGCCAGGTATTTGACTCAGATTCCTAACTGGTATTTGTCTGGGGCAGGAGGTGGTTCGAAGAGGAACATAGGAACAGGAGGAGGCCATTCAGCCCCTCGAGCCTGTTCCGTCATTCAACTAGATCATGGCTGATCTGCAGCTCAACTCCATCTCTCTGCTTTGGTTCCATAACTGTTAATACCTTTACCTAACAAAAATCGATCAATCTGAGTTTTGACATTTTTGAATGACCCCCAGTCTCAACAGCCTTTTGGGGGAGAGAGTTCCAGATTTCCACTACCCTTTGTGTGAAGAAGTGCTTCCTGACATCACCCCTGAACGACCTGGCTCTAATTGCAAGGTTATGTCCCTTTGTTCTGGACTCCCCCGCCAGAGGAATCAGTTTCTCTCTATCTACCCTTCAATTCCTTTCATCATCTTAAGCACCTCATTTAGATCACCTCTTAATCTTCTATACTCAAGGGTGTACAAGGCTAGTCTATGCAACAGAGGTGTGATCTGGTGAAGATAGGGCGACAGTCCCGCATCTTAACACGAAAAGGAGTAAGCTTGGAAAATGAATTGCAAATTGACCTCTATCGTTCACACTGTTTTTAACTTCTAAATTTCTGTGGAAGGATGTTCTTGCCATGGAAGAAGTTCAGTGAAGATTCACAAGGCTGATCCCTGGGATGGCAGGAATGACGTATGAGGAGAGATTGTGTCGATTGGGCTTATACTCGCTGGAGTTTAGAAGAATGAGAGGGGATCTCATCGAAACTTATAACATTCTGACAGGTCTGGACAAACTAGATGCAGGTAGAATGTTCCCGATGGTCGGAGAGTCCAGAACCAGGGGTCATAGTCTAAGGATAAGGGGTAAGCCATTTAGGACAGAGATGAGGAAGAATTTCTTCACCCAGCGAGTGGTGAACCTGTGGAATTCTCTACCACAGAAGGCGGTTGAGGCCAAGTCTTTAAATATATTCAAGAAGGAGTTAGATATATTTCTTAGAGCTAAAGGTATCAAGGGATATGGGGAGAAGGCAGGTACGGGGTACTGAGTTTGGATGATCAGCCATGATCTCATCGAATGGCGGAGCAGGCTCGAGGGACCGAATGGCCTACTCCTGCTCCTATCTTCTATGCTTCTATAACTTTAAATTTCATCCAGCATAAATTTCTATCTGTTCCTTCTGTAGATACATATTCACTGCAGCTCAAGGCCAACCATTAGCGAAAACAATTTAAATTCTCATCAAACGTACTGATTGAAATCCTGTGTCCCTCACAGCTTTCAAATGTTTGCTGTTGTCGATGAGAGAATGTTTGGGGAAAATTGACTATATTTTCAAAAAGGAGAATTCCAGCTCCTAAACGAGACTAAATAAAGTCCAGCTGTGCTGGGTGTTATAAATCTCATCATCATGAAGAAACGACTCATGAGGTAACACTGGACGGCCGGCTGGTGGCGCTGTCCAGGGAGTGTGGATGCTCGGGCGTGGGCTCAGCTTGCCCAAGGACATTTTGTAAGACAGGAACTGGTGAAGTGCGGCTAGACCTCTGTGTTTTGAAACAAGTTGATTAAAGCCTTGCTTTATACTCGAACCAAGTGAGTTTTATTACGTCACTGGGTTTGCAGACGGCAAGCTACGTAGAAATGGAGGAACATTTCAAAACTTCTGAAGCTCAATGGAAGTTTTATCTTATTGATAATTTTCCTCTGATCTCACTCCTCCCCATAATTCACACAGTTGCTCCCTCTCTCCCTCTTTCCTCCAGCTCCTTATGGATCAGACATGTAGGATACTCTCGCATTTGGTTTTATGGGGGGGGATGTGAGGCTTAAGTACAAACCAAACACAGATAAAATCTGATGTCGATTACCGTTATAGTTTTAAATCTTTTCATTTTTTAGTTACATAGATACATCACATGGGGGGAAAACACAAGCAAATTAGAATAAAGAAAAAAAAGAAAGAAAGACTTGCATTTCTATAGCGCCTTTCATGGCCTCAGGACATCCCGAAGCGCTTTACAGCCAATGAAGTACTTTTGAAGTGTAGTCACTGTTGTAATGTAAAAAGAGCTTGGCATCACACTAAAAACAACAATATCACACAAATATCACACTATATATACTGAGTATAGAAATAGGAGGGTCGAGCAGATGAGTGCGTGGCTGGAGAGATAGTGCAGGAGGGAGGGCTTCAGATTCCTGGGATGTTGTGACCAGTTCTGGGGGAGGTGGGACCCGCACAGACCGAATGGGTTGCACCTCAACAGAGCCGGAACCAATGTCCCCGTGGGAGGGGGGTGATGGGGGGTGTGGGGGGTTGCTAGTGCTGTTGGGGAGGGTTTAAACTAATTTGGCAGGAGGATGGGCTCCAGGATGTAGTATTAGAAAGGAGAAAAAAAGTGCACAAAGGATGGGGAGAGACAGATAGCACTAGAGTAAGAAATAGTAAGGTGGGGTGAGACTAAGAGAGAATACAAGAAGGTCTGAGATAGGTTTACAGAGCATGTATGTAAATGCACAAAACGTGGTAAATAAGGCACAAATAGCCACATGGGAATATGATGTCATGCCGATAACAGAGACCTGGCTCAAAAAATGGCAGGATTGGGCTTTAAATATTCCTGGCTATAAGGTGTTCAGGAAAGATAGGGAAGGAAAGAAAGGAGGTGGGATGGCACTGCTGGTTAAGGAGAATGTTACAGTGCTGGAGAGAAAGGATGTCCTGGAGAGATCAAGGACAGATCTAATTGGTTAGAGTTAAGAAATAATAGAGGTGCCATTACACTACTCGGTGTATTCTATAGGTCACCAACTAGTGGGAAAAATATGGAGGAGCAAATTTGCAGGGAAATTACAGAGAGATGCAAGAAGTATAGAGTAGTGATAATGGGGGACTTCAACTATCCTAATATAGACTGGGATAGTAATAGTGTAAAGGGCAGAGAGGGGGAAGAATTTCTGAAGTGTGTTCAGGAAAACTTTCTTGATCAGTGTGTTTCCGGCCCAACGAGGGAGGAGGCATTGCTGGATCTGGTTCTGGGGAATGAGGTGGGCCAAGTGGAGCAAGTGTCAGTAGGTGAACATTTAGGAAACAGTGATCATAGTATCATAAGGTTTAGATTAACTATGGAAAAGGACAGGGAGAAATCTAGAGTAAAAATACTTAATTGGAGGAAGGCAAATTTCAGTGGGTTGAGAACGGACCTGTCCCAGATAAATTGGAATCAAAGATTGGCAGGCAAAACTGTAATCGAACAATGGGCTGCCTTTAAGAGGAGATGGTTCGGGTACATTCCCACGAGGGGGAAAGGTAGGGCAACTAAAGCCAGGGTTCCCTGGATGATGAAAGAGCTGGAGAGTAAGATGAAGCAGAAAAAGGGGGCATATGACAGATGTCAGGATGAGAATACCAGTGAGAATCAGGTTGAATATAGAAAGTTCAGAGGGGAAGTGAAAAAGAAAATATGAGGGGCAAACTGAGAGTATGAAAATAGATTGGCAGCCGACATAAAAGGGAATCCAAAAGTCTTCTATAGGCACATAAATAATAAACAGGTAGTACGAGGAGGGGTGGGGCCAATTCGGGACCAAAAAGGAGACCTATGCATGGAGGCAGAGGACATGGCCGAGTATTTTACATCTGTCTTCACCAAGGAAGAAGATGCTGCCAATGTCATAGTGAAAGAGGAGGTCATGGAGATACTGGATGAGATAAAAATTGATAAAGAGAAGGTACTAGAAAGGCTGTCTGAACTTAAAGTTGATAAGTCACCAGGACCGGATGGGGGGCATCCTAGGATGCTGAGGGAGGTTAATTTTCCAATCCTCCTTAGATACAGGGGTGGTGCCAGAGAACTGAAGAATTGCAAATGTTACACCCTGGTTCAAAAAAGGGTGTAAAGATAAACCCAGTAACTACAGGCCAGTCAATTTAACCTCGGTAGTGGGCAAGCTTTTGGAAACGATAATCAGGGACAAAGTTAACAGTCACTTGGACAAGTGTGGAATAATTAAGGAAAGCCAGCATGGATTTGTTAAAGGCAAATCGTGTTTAACTAACTTGATCGAGTTTTTTGTTGAGGTAACAGAGAGGGTTTATGAGGGTAATGCGGTTGACGTGGTGTATATGGACTTCCAAAACGTTTTTGATAAAGTGCCCATAATAGGCTTACCAATAAAGTTGAAGCCCATGGAATAAAAGGGACAGTGGCAGCTTGGATACAGAATTGGCTAAGTAACAGGAAACAGAGAGTAGTGGTGAATGGTTGTTTTTCGGACTGGAGGAAGGTCCACTAGGACCACTGCTTTACTTGATCTATATTAATGACTTGGACTTGGGAGTACAGGACACAATTTCAACATTTGCAGATGACACAAAACTTGGAGGTATAGTGAACAGTGAAGAGGATAGTGATAAACTTCAAGAAGACATAGACAGGCTGGTGAAATGGGTGGACACGTGGCAGATGAAATTTAACGTAGAAAAATGTGAAGTGATACATTTTGGTAGGAAGAACAAAGAGAGGCAATATAAACTGAAGGGTACAATCCTAAAGGGGGTGCATGAACAGAGAGACCTGGGGGTATATGTGCACAAATCGTTGAAGGTGGCAGGGCAGGTTGAGAAAGTGTTTAAAAAAGCATACGGGATCCTGGGCTTCATAAATAGAGGCATAGAGTACAAAAGCGTGGAAATTATGATGAATCTTTATAAAACACTGGTTTGGCCTCAACTGGAGTATTGTGTCCAATTCTGGGCACCGCACTTTAGGAAGGATATGAAGGCCTTAGAGAGGGTGCAGACAAGATTTACAAGAATGATTCCAGGGATGAGGGACTTCAGTTATGTGGATTGACTGGAGAAGCTGGGGTTGTTCTCTTTAGTGCAGAGAAGATTGAGAAGAGATTTGATAGAGGTGTTCAAAATCATGAGGGGTCTAGACAGAGTAGATAGAAAGAAACTGTTCCCATTGGCGGAAGGGTTAAGAACCAAAAGACACAGATTTAAGGTGATTGGCAGAAGAACCAAAGGCGACATGAGGAAAAAAAAATTTACGCAGCGAGTGGTTAGGATCTGGAATGCACTGCCTGAGAGGGTGGTGGAGGCAGATTCAGTCACGGCTTTCAAAAGGGAATTGGATAAGTACCTGAAGGAAACAAATTTGCAGGGCTACGGGGAAAGGGCGGGGGAGTGGGATTAGCTGAATTGCTCTTGCAGAGAGCCGGCATGGGCTCGACGGGCCGAATGGCCTCCTTCTGTGCTGTAACCATTCTATGAATCTATGATATACAACAGCACGACATAAATATCACTATATACACAATAGAGCATCACTATCATACTATGTACAACAATATCACACCAATATCACTATGGGAGGCATTTTAACCCCAAAAAACGGTAGGGTTAGGGTTGGGTGTGTTAAAAATCTGAATCTCGACCTCAACCCGCCTCCAACCCGCCCACTTCCAGTTTTAGTGGAAGCAGGACACGGGGGTGGGCGGCCGACCCAACCCCAAGACGAGGGGTAGCAATTTAAATATCACAATGAGGCTGGAAGCCTTGGATTTAAAAACAGAAAATGCTGCAAATACTCAGCAGGTCAGGCAGGATCTGTGGAGAGAGAAACAGAGTCAATGTTTCAGGTCGATGACCTTTCATCAGAACTGGAAAAAGCTAGAGATGTAACAAATTTTAAACAAGTGCAGAGGGAGGGGAGGAAAGAACAGAAGGGAAGGTCTGTGATAGGGTGAAAGGCAGGAGATTAAATGACAAAAGGGATGATGGTGCGAGGCAAAAGGAGATGGTAATGGGACAAGTAAAGAAACATAGAAACATAGAAAAATAGGAGCAGGAGTAGGCTATTCGGCCCTTCGAGCCTGCTCCACCATCACTATGATCATATGTAAGAAGTCACACAACACCAGGTTATAGTCCAACAGTTTTATTTGGAATCACAAGCTTTCGGAGTGCTGCTCCTTCGTCAGGTGAAGGAGCAGCGCTCCGAAAGCTTGTGATTTCAAATAAAACTGTCGGACTATAACCTGGTGTTGTGTGACTTCTTACATTTGCCCACCCCAGTCCAACACCGGCATCTCCACACCATCACTGTGATCATGGCTGATCCTCTATCTCAATACCATATTCCCGCTCTCTCCCCAGACCCCTTGATGCCTTTTGTGTCTAGAAACAAAAGATGGGTCTAGAGGAGGTGTAAATGGGAATAGAATCATCAACAGCTGCCGTCTGACAAAATAGGGGCAGAGGTTATGATCTGAAATTGTTGAACTCGATGTTGAGTCCAGAAGCCTGTAAAGTGCCTAATCGAAAGATGAGGTGCTGCTCCTCGAGCTTACGTTGAGCTTCGTTGGAACAGGGAAAGAGGCCGAGGACAGAGAGGTCAGAGTGGGAGTGGGGCGAAGAATTAAAGTGACAGGCGACCAGAAGCTCGGGGTCAGCCTTACGGACTGAACGGAGGTGTTCCGCAAAGCGGTCGCCCAATCTGCATTTGACCTCCCCAATGTAGCGGAGACCGCATCGTGAGCAGTGAATACAGTATACTAAATTGCAAGAAGTACAAGTAAATCGCTGTTTCACCTGGAAGGGGTGTTTGGGGCCCTGGACAGTGGGAAGGGGGGAGGTATAAGGGCAGGTGTTGCATCTCCTGTGCTTGCACGGGAAGGTGCCGGGCGAAGGGGAGGGGGTGTTGGTGGTGATTGAGGAGTGGACCAGGGTGTCGCGGAGGGAGCAGTCCCTTCGGAATGCTGAAAGGGGAGGGGAAGATGTGTTTGGTGGTGAGATCACGCTGGAGGTGGCAGAAATGGCGGAGAATGATCCGTTGCATGTGGAGGCTGGTGGGGTGAAAGGTGAGGACAAGGGGAATCCTATCATGGTTCTGGGAGGGAGGGGAAGGGGTGAGAGCAGAATTGCGGGAAATGGAACGGGCACGATCGAGGGTCATGTCAACCACTGTAGAGGGGAATCCTCGGTTGAGGAAAAAGGAAGACACATTGGAAGCACTAGTATGGAAGGTGGCATCATCGGAGCAGATGCAACAGAGACGGAGAAACTGGGAGAATGGAATAGAGTCCTCACAGGGAGTGGGGTGGGAGGAAGTGTAGTCCAGGTTGTTGTGTATGTACCTTTAAGAGAATAACTGGTCTCAGGCTGCAGTACCGGCAGTGACCACCCCTGTATAAAAGGCGCTAGTGAGTCTCTGTTGCTTCAGTTTCACTATTGACTTCCACCAGTAAAGACTTGTTTTGTTCAACTCCTGCTGTCCGTGTCTCAATCATTCACGGACATAATACTGGCGACGAGCAGATACGAACCTACCTACAGTCTGCACCACCTCCTGGGATTCATTCCTACAGCGAAGTGAGCAGAGGTCGAGGCCAGAAAGAAAAGAAAGTAAGAGGCAGTAGAAACGGGCGTCGACCGTGGGCATCCGCCCTGTGTTGCAGAGTTGAAGATTGCTGGAGATGCTGTCGGATGCGGGGCCTGGTTCCTGTCGACGGTGCTTCAGCTAATCGGGCTGGTGGCAGGTAGTGCACTGATCCTTCCTGGGCTGCGGCGGTCGCGAACTCGAGCGGGTGGTTTGCAACGGGGCCGAGCAGCGTTGTCGGGAAGAAGAGAGAGAGAGGGTGGAGCACACAGGGCGCGGCCGGTGCTACGAAACCGGGCTGCGTATAGACCCGCGAAGAGGGAGGCAAGAGTCCCACAGGGTTGTTCCACGATGGGAAAAAAAAAATATATATATTAAATGCGCAGGAAACCGTGAAAAGCAGCGCTAACAACAGCGGGGAAGAAGGCAAAGCGTGGGAGGCGCCATCTTAATCAGCGGGGAAGACGGCAAAGCGCGGGAGGCGCCATTTTGTTAAATCGGGGAAGAAGGCAAAGCGCGGGAGGCGCCGTTTTAGATTTGCAAGATGCCGAAGACTGGCTGTATCACTGCTTTTGATAATACAATAGAGGACTGGACCACGTATGTGGAAAGAGTCGAGGTATATTTCGAGGCAAACGAAATAGCGGAGGAGAAAAAGGCATCGATATTGCTAAACTTAATGGGCGCTAGAACGTACGGCCTATTGCGGGACCTGATTACTCCAGCCAAACCGAAGGCAAAGAGTTTTAACGAAATTGTTGCTGTCCTACAGGAACACCTAAACCCTGCACCGCTGTTGATAGCAGAAAGATTTAAATTCCACAGGAGAACTCAGCACAAAGATGAGAGCAATGCTGAGTATCTTACGGAACTACGCAAGCTATCAAAGCACTGCCAGTTCGGAGCAGGACTGGCAGATGCCCTACGGGACAAATTTGTCTGTGGACTCCTGAGTGAAGCAACACAGAAGAAGTTACTCTCAGAGAAAGAGCTGACGCTAGATAAGGCTTTCAGCGTGGCAGTATCGTATGAAGCAGCAGCCAGGGGAGCTGCAGAAATTCAACAAAAACCACAGGAATACGGCACCCACGAAATGACACGGGGATTTGCAAAATGTTATCGCTGTGGCAGAACTAACCATGACCAGAAGGACTGCTGGCCCAAGGACAAAATATGCAGGCAATGCGGGAAGATGGGACACATTGCATGAGTTTGCAGGTCTGGGAAGAAGACCAGCGACAACAAAAAGGCTACTAAGGAACCATACAAGAAAGTACAAAAGATGACGGACAGTAGTTCCGAAGACCAGATGAGCGATAGTGAATCCGGGAACAGGAGACTAAGCTGTCTCAAACTTCACAATGTAATCGCAAAAGAGGATCACCGAACCATTTGGGTCACCCTCACGATAGCAGGGTCCCAAGTTAAAATGGAATTGGGTACAGGATCAGCGCTAACCGTCATGAATCGACGAGACTACGAGCGGCTATTTTCACACATACCCTTGAGAGAGACATCCATCGTCTTGACGACGTATACGGGGCAAAAAGTATACCCCAGAGGAAAAATAAGGGTGCCTGTCGAATACAACGGCAAGAAAATACGGAAATTGTATCTCTACATACTGCCAAATGGTGGACCACCGTTATTGGGACAGGAATGGATCAGGAAGATAAACTTAGATTGGCACTCCATTCATGCAATGACGGTGGATGGTAAAAAAGATGAAGACGTCACTCCTGGACGATTGTCAACAATCTTAGCTAACGCCAAAGAGGTATTTCAACAAGAACTGGGCACACTTAAAGGCGTAACCGCCTCGATAAAAATAGAAGAGAATGCAGTTCCCAAGTTTTTCAAAGCAAGACCGGTACCATATGCAATTCGCCCAGCCGTCGAGGCAGAGCTGGAGAATCTGGAGAAGGCGGGCGTGTTGTCTAAGGTCGACTGGAGCGAGTGGGCGACACCCATCGTTCCTGTCATGAAGAAAACGTTAAGCAATAAGTCCGGGGAGCCAAGGAAGATTCGCATCTGTGGGGATTTCAAGGTGACGGTGAACCCAGTCCTTCACACAGTACAATATCCACTTCCAAGGCTAGAAGACATCTTCGCCTCACTGTCTGGAGGGAAGCGTTTTACAAAAATTGACCTAGCACAAGCATATTTGCAGATGGAGGTTGAAAAGTCCTCTAGGAAGTATCTCACGATAAACACTCACAAAGGTCTTTACCAGTATCATCGATTGGTATTCGGAGTAGCATCGGCTCCGGCGATATGGCAAAGAGCGATGGAACAAGTCCTGCAAGGGATTCCGGGGACTCAGTGTTACTTGGACGACATCCTTGTGACAGGTGAAGATGACAGTGAACACCTTAACAACCTAGAACAGGTGCTCACTAGACTACGGGAACATGGGCTGCGAGCCAACCGCCCCAAGTGCGAATTTTTTAAGAAACAGATATCGTATTGTGGCCACGTGATTGATGAAGAGGGGTTACATAAGTCCCCTGACAAAATTGAAGCGGTTGTTAAGGCCCCAGCACCTGAAAATGTGTCGCAACTGAGGTCATTCCTCGGATTGGTGAATTACTATCATAAGTTTTTGCCGAATTTGTCGACAATTCTGCACCCACTGAACGCCCTGCTACGAACGGGGGTAGCATGGAAATGGAGCGATGGTTGTAAGCGTGCTTTTCAGAAGAGTAAGGACTTAATCACTTCAAGGGAAGTATTGGCTCACTACAACCCAGCACTGCCGATCAGACTGGCGTGTGATGCGTCTCCCTACGGCATTGGGGCGGTACTGTCACATAAATTCCTTGATGGTTTAGAGAGGCCGATAGCTTTTGCGTCACGCTCGTTAACTTCTGCCGAGCGTAACTATGCCCAGATTGACAGAGAGGCCCTCAGCCTAGTGTGGGGGGTGAAGAAGTTCAATCACTATCTGCACGGTCAAAAATTTACTCTACTAACCGATCATCAACCTCTTGTCTCCATTTTCAACCCTCAGAAGGGCGTACCGATAATGACAGCACAACGGCTGCAGAGATGGTCCCTTTTCCTAGGGGCACACCAATATGACATTGAGTACAAAGGAACTAAACAGCATGGAAATGCTGATGGATTGTCACACCTACCGTTGCCGACGGTGGAAGAAGAAGACCTTGCAGTGGATCCAATGGAGTTATTCCACTCGACCATAGTCGAATGTCTCCCTGTGACGAATGCAAACATAGAAAAGGAAACACGGAATGACCCGACACTATCACGGGTCTATGATTTAACGGTGAAGGGATGGCCAGCACATGGCGAACCACTGCTGCCAGCATTCTCGCCGAGAAGAGACCAGCTGTCAGTGTGCAGAGGAACCTTGATGTGTGGATCCAGAGTGGTAATCCCACCTAAGTTGACGGATAGAGTGCTCAATGAGCTTCATGAGGGTCATCTGGGTGGGGTAAAAATGAAGAACTTAGCCAGAGCGTTTGTGTGGTGGCCGGGAATCGATAGAGAAATCGAAGAGATGACCAAGAGCTGTGCAGGATGCCAGAAGGTCCAAAACGCCCCACCACAAGCTCCTCTGCATCCATGGGAGTGGCCCTCATCTCCATGGCAAAGGGTGCACATTAATTTTGCTGGTCCCTTCATGGACTCGATGTTTTTAATTGCGGTGGATGCACATTCAAAGTGGCCAGAGGTAATAAAAATGTCCTCAACCACCACGGAAAAAACTATCACAGTTTTACGAACCATATCCGCCAGGAATGGGCTGCCTGAACAGATTTGCTCTGACAATGGACCACAGTTTGTGTCTGAAGAGTTCTGGAGGTTCTTAAAGAACAATGGTGTTAAGCATTACACAACTGCCCCATATCATCCAGCCACTAATGGATTGGCCGAGAGGTTTGTCCAAACATTCAAGAAGGCTATCGAGGCAATGTGTAATGAAGATATACCCCTACAACACAAGGTGGACAACTTCTTGTTTGCCTACCGGAATGCGACACATGCGGTTAACAACCAAACTCCAGCCATGATGTTCTTCAATCGAAGACTACGATGCCGCTTGGATTTGGTTAAGCCAAACGTCCGAAGAGATGTGGAGAACAGGCAGTTTCAGAATATGAATGAAAGGCCGACCAGGAGTTCTAAGATAGGTCAACCAGTTTTGGCCTGGGACTACCGCACTGAGAAATGGCAGCCAGGAACGATTTGTACACGACAAGGACCTCTCATGTATACCGTGGACGTTGGGGAGAGCATTGTAAGACGCCATGCTGACCAGATTCTAGAGTCACTGGAAAACGTCAACTCCACACCACGATCTGATACACCTGGTAATGAAATCGACGTTCCAATTGCAGCTACCGCAGAACCGGTAATATTGGAAGCAGATGAACCAAACAACGACATTGATCCCAACTCAACATTGCCAGAAGAACCTGATACCCCAAAGAGGCGTTATCCAGACAGAATCAGGAAGCCTCCTCAAAGACTGAACTTATAATTGCTTAAACTTAACCAATGTATCTAGCAACAGTAATTGTGATTGTAATTAGTTATCATTTAGTTGTTAAATGAATGTTATGTATTGTTTATCTAAAAGGGGAGGAATTGTTGTGTATGTACCTTTAAGAGAATAACTGGTCTCAGACTGCAGTACCGGCAGTGACCACCCCTGTATAAAAGGCACTAGTGAGCCTCTGTTGCTTCAGTTTCACTATTGACTTCCACCAGTAAAGACTTGTTTTGTTCAACTCCTGCTGTCCGTGTCTCAATCATTCACGGACATAATACAGGTAGCTGTGGGAGTCAGTGGGCTTGTAGTGAATGTTGGTCGATAGCCTATCCCCAGAAATGGAGACAGAGAAGTCGAGGAAGGGAAAGGAAGGGTTAGAGATGGACCATGTGAAGGTGAGGGAAGGGTGGAAATTGGGGCAAAGTGAAGGAAATTTTCTAGTTCAGGGTGAGAGCAGGAAACGGCACCAATACAGTCATCAATGTACCGGAAACAGAGGTGAGGGAGGGGACCCGAGTAGTACTGGAACAAAGAGTGTTCCACATATCCCATGAAAAGGCAGGCATAGCTAGGACCCATGCAGATTCCCATAGCAACACCTTTTATTTGGAGGAAGTGAGTGGAGTTCAAGGAGAAGTTGTTCAATGTGAGAACAAGTTCAGCGAGGCGGAGGAGGGTGGTGGTGGATGGGGACTGGTTGGGCCTCTGTTCAAGGAAGAAGCGGAGTGCCCTCAGGCCATCCTGGTGGGGGATAGAGGTGTAGAGGGATTGTACATCCATGGTGAAAAGCCATGGATTTAACCTGCTTTGCAGGTTTCACTGTGGCCAGCCGGGTTCCTGAGCCTCAGGATTCCCGACAGCTGCAGCAAGGCAAGGACAGCCTGGGGGAGCACTCCTTGTGGGCCGGGAGGAGCAGCAGTGCTTCCCCCCGGGCCCCCAAGCTGCCCCACCATCAGCACCCCGCCATACAAACCCCCCTCTCCCGGGATCGGACCCCTGGGGTCGGGGCTCACACCTACCTGGGGTTGCGGCCTCTTGTCAATCAGGCTGATTTTCCGGGTGGGCAACCTGCCCGTGACGTCACCCGCATGCTGCGGAGTTAAAACTCCACAACGTGTGATCCTGCGCTCTACCTGGCCCCCCTCCCCACCCCCTCCCCCCATCCCACGCCCCACCCCCTCCTCCCTCCCCCCACCCCCCAACCTATATGGAGGCCTATATATGTAAATCTTTTGGCAACCTGAAATGTGACTTGAAATGTGATGGGCACATGCCAGATGCAAGACTTCAGTCTCTCTCTCTCTGTAGATACCTGAACACACATTTTTCTTCTTACCTCTCACAGTGGATTTGTACTTCCCAGTGAAATTATCATTGGTGCAGCATTGTCTCACAGCAATCAAATCTCCTGTGACCAGCAACTGAACAGGACTCATTCACTGACTCTCCCATTCCAGCCACCGTGCCCAACAACAGCAGCTTACATTTATATAGCACCATTAACGTAGCAAAAGGTTGCACGATGCTTCACAGGAGCGTTATCAAAGAGAATTTGACACCGAGCCACGTAAACAGGCGTTAGGACAGGTGACCAAAAGCTTGGTCATAGATAGGTTGTAAGCAGCGTTTGAAGGGGAGGTGGAGCGGTCGAGGGAGGGAATCCCAGAGCCTGGGGCCCAGGTAGCAGAAGGTACGACTGCCAATGGTGGGGCGATGGGAACTGGGGACGGGCAAGTGGCCAGAACTAGAGGAGCGCAGAGATCTTGGAGGGTTGTGGGGCTGGCGAAGATGACAGAGAGAGGGAGTAATGAGGCCATGGAGGTATTTGAACACAAGGATGAGAGTTTTAATTTCAAGGCGTTGCCAGACCGTGAGCCAATGTAGGTCAGCGAGCACAGGGGTGATGGGTGAAGTTAGTGCGAGTTAGGAGATGGGCAGCAGAGTTTTGGATGAGGTAAAGTTTACGGAGGGTGGAAGGTGGGTGGTCAGCCAAGAGAGCTTTGGAATAGTCGAGTTTGGTGGTAACAAAGGCGTGGACGAGATTCAGCAGCTGATGGGCTGAGGCAGGGGTGGTGACGGGGGATATTGCAGAGGTGGAAGCAGATAGTCTTGGTGATGGAGAGGATTATAGGGTCGGAAGCTCAGCTCAGGGTCAAATAGGACGCCGAGGTTGTGAGCAGTCTGGTCCAGCCTGAGACAGTGGCCAGGGAGTGGGATGGAGTCAGTGCCGAGGGAACAGTCATCAGCCTTCCCAAGATTTAATGGGAGGAAATTTCTGCTCACCCAGTACTGGATGTCGGACAAGCAGTCTGACAATTTATAGGCAGTGCAGGGGTCGGGAGAGGTTGTGTTGAGGTAGAGCTGGATGTCGTCAGCGTACACGTGGAATCTGGCATGTTTTTGATGATGTCGCCGAGGGGCAGCATGTAGATGAAAAATAGGAGGGGGCCAAGGATAGATCCACGGGAGTCTCCAGCGGTAACGGTGCAGGAGCGGGAAGAGAAGGCATTGCAGGCAATTCCCTGGCTATGACTGAACAGATAGGAATGGAACCAGTGCAGTCCCACCCAGCTGGACAAAGGAGGAATGGCGTTGGAGGAGGAAGGTGTGATCAACTGTCAAAGACTGCAGAGTGGTAGAGAAGGATGAGGGATAGTGCACCATAGAAACATAGAAACATAGAAGATAGGAGCAGGAGTAGGCCATTCGGCCCCTCGAGCCTGCTCCGCCATTCAATGAGATCGTGGCTGATCATCCAAATTCAGTACCCTGTCCCTGCCTTCTCCCCATATCCCTTGATCCCTTTAGCCTTAAGAAATAATTCTAACTCCTTCTTGAATATATTTAATGAGTTGGCCTCCACTGCCTTCTGTGGTAGAGAATTCCACAGGTTCACCACTCTCTGGGTGAAGAAATTCCTCCTCATCTCTGTCCTAAATGGCTTACCCCTTATCCTTAGACTGTGACCCCTGGTTCTGGACTCCCTGGCCATCGGGAACATCCTTCCTGCATCCAGTCTGTCCAGTCCTGTTAGACCACAGTCACAGTCACTGAGGATGTCATTTGTGACTTCGACAAGGGCCGTTTCGGTGCTGTGGCAGGGGCGGAAACCTGATTGGAGAAGTTCAAGCCAATTATCCTAGTATCCCAATGCATTAAATTTAGAATCCTGTCTTCACCTATAGATCCCCCCATGGCCTTACTCCACCCTCACACTGCAATCTCCCCCCATAGCCCCTCCTGGGCCTTCTGTTCCTCTGGTTCTGGCCTGTTATGCACACTCGCTCCTTCAGCCACATCAGTCCTACCTCTAAAAACCAAGCGTTTGGTCATCCCTCCTAATCTCTCCCTCCTTGGTTTGGTGTCTATTTGGGACATTTCTTTACATTGATGACACTTTATAAATGAAAGTTGTTCTTGTCCTTAGCCCTTCCCCATATGTTCTGACATTGGTCCCTCCCCCTTCTTACTAGTTTAAATCTTCCCCCATTGCTCTATTTACCCTCTTGATGGGGACATTGTTACCAGTTTGGTTTAGGTGAAGCCCCATCCATTTGTAGAGCCTCTCCTGCCCAGAACTCATCTCGCTGCCCCAGAAATCTGAAACCCTCCCTCTACGCCATCTGTCGAGCTCCATTTTGCCTTGTCTAATCTGCTTCTGACTTTCGCCCCAGTGAGTGGCAACAGGTGTCCTCAACAGCCCACCAGGCATGAAGGGGGAGCTTTGGGGCTGACATTTCCACCAATGGAAGAGGGTCGGGCTGGGACTTCCGCTTGCTGCCTTGACCCTGTTGTGACCCCAACTTATTTCCTTCCCCTGGGGCTCATTAATTATGGAGGGCGGCTTCCTTGTCATCAAGAGGGAGCCCATTGATTCGCCACTGCATCTGGACCCCAGCCACAACGTCAGAAGTAGCTGGACCCACGTTTAAAGGGGCCAGGCACCGCCTTGAAGATTTTTCTTGAAATTTAAATATGTGGTTCTTGTTGAGCAGAGGGCCCTCCAGGGAATATTAAAAGGACTGAAGAGAGGGAGACGTTCTCACTGCTGAACCCTCTCCCTTCGACATTTCTGTCCTATGGTCTATCGCTATTTCGCTCTGAAGTGTCCTCCTTGGCTCAGTGGGCAGCACTCTCACCTCTGAGTCAGAAGATTGTGGGTTCAAGTCCCACTCCAGAGACTTGAGCACAAAATCTAAACTGACACTCCAGTGCTGTACTGAGGGGGTGCTGCACTGTCATAAGGGGCCGCCTTTCAAATGAGACATTAAACGAAGCCCCATCTGTCCTGTTGGGTGGATGTAAAAGACCCCAGGGCACTATTTGAAGAAGAGCGGGGGAGTTCTCCCTTGTGCCCTAACCAATATTTATCCCTCAACCAACATCACCAAAACAGATTATCTGGTCATTTATCTCATTGCTGTTTGTGGGAGCTTGCGGTGCTCAAATTGGCTGCCGCATTTCCTACATTATAACAGTGACTACACTTCAAAAGTACTTCATTGGCTGTAAAACACTTTGGGATGTCCTGGCACTATAGAAATGCAGGTTTTTCCTTTTTCTCTCCTGGCTGTTCTGGAGTCAGTGGTAGTTGGTGTCGAAGGCTGGGTAATTGTTCTGGCTCCGTTACCTACCTCCCCGCCATCATTCACACGCGACAGGGTGGCCAAGGCCGAGGTGGCTGACTTCCCCACCTCCCATCTGAACCAGCAGAGACCCCAAGGACCAGCAGGAGATGTATGGCGGTAGACCCCAAGGCAGCGGCACGGACCGTCTAGTGGAGGACGATTCCTGGAGGTCCTGGCAGGGCCAGGGACCTGGTGGTTGGCCTCCCCACTCCACTTCCCACCACCAGATTTTGAGGGATGCAACAGAGGAGAATCTAGCCCTTTAATCCATTTTTGTTTAGAGCCAGAAGGCTGAGGATCAGATCGGGTGAAGTCACTGAGCTGGAGTGACATACAGCTTCTGAAATGTGGAAAGTATCCCCCTCGTTGCCAGCTCATGTAAGGACTGTTCGAGTACAGTAATAGTAATTTTTCTCGAACATCACAGAGCCAAGACTATAATGTGTTTACATTGAATTTCTGCCAGAAAACATCTGTGAGAGATAAACTAGGCCAGAACTTCACAAAAGATAAGAACAAGTAGCTGGGGTTTCCTAAGAACAGCCCTGCAAGTCTGTTATGTTGTATCATCATGGCAACAGTGCTAAGAGATGTAAAGCAGGGTGATGGGAGGATGTCCTAACCCGCAGACGGTGCGGTGCAGAGTGTCGTATCACACCCGTGTTGGTGCACTCTGGGAGATGTCTCACAGTCTGTCAAGGAAGCCTACCATGTGAATGAAGGTGTTTTCATGGGGCTTTTTATGCCATTTTTACCTGGTCAGGAATATTTCTCCCTCCACTGTACCGTGGCTGCCGTGTGCACCATCTACAAGTTGCACTGCAGCAACTCGCCAAGGCTTCTTCGGCAGCACCTCCCAAACCCGCGACCTCTTCCACCTAGAAGGACAAGGGCAGCAGGCGCACGGGAACACGACCACCACCAAGTTCCCCCTCCAAGTCACACACAATCCTGACTTGGAAATATATCGCCGTTCGTTCATCGTCGCTGGGTCAAAATCCTGGAACTCCCTCCCTAACAGCACTGTGGGAGTACCTTCACCACGCGGACTGCAGCGGTTCAAGAAGGCGGCTCACCGCCACCTTCTCAAGGGCAACTCGGAATGGGCAATAAATGCCGGCTTTGTTAGCGACAGCCATATCCTGAAAATGAATTAAAAGAAAAACAATGAGGACAAATGATAAGTGCAGCTGATATGTGTGAAACCTGAAAGCCTTATTAGGTGATTTTTTTCTTTCTCTTACCACGTTGTATTGAAGTGTGAGGGAATGATATCCTCTCCCTTCTAAAACCCCAGCTGTTCCTCATTTTCAGCAGGTCAGGAAAAGTAACGTTCATTCACGATGAACAAATGACCCCCGTAAAGGTGCTCGTTTAATCCCTATTTTGGAATATACCTGTATCTATGGAAGCCCACCTCAGCTCCCATAAATCACTGTGTTACTCTTGACTAATGGGAACTGCCAGACAGGGAGTCAAGATGACGCTGGCAAACCTTACTAAATATGCCAGTAGATGACGGTTCATTTCAAAAAAAAAGTTAAGATCCACTGAGGAGGTCTACAGCTGTAAATAACTGCTGGAACCTTCCAAATTCTTTAAATATGTAGGGGATGAGAGAAGTGCCTTTGCTTTTATGTTTCTTCAGAATTGTGTTGGTGATAATCTTTAAAATGAATCAAAATAGCATGTGGTTAAGTTCAGCTCATGACTCTTTGCTCCAGCTTGTTGTTTATTCCCTTGGCACTCTACTGTGCTGTAGCACTCATAGCCTGCAGCGATGGGGAACAACAAAGGACGTGGGGGGGAATGGGGGGAGGATTAGACATAATAATGGGAGATAAAACAATCTTATCATGGGCTGTACCCGGGATGGCGAGGCTGTAGCTTCATGTTTTTTAAGGAATGTACTTGCATTTATATAGCGCCTTTCACAACCTCAGGATGTCCTAAAATGCTTTACAACCAATGATGTACTTTAGAAGTGTAGTCACTGTTCTAATGTAGGAAATGCAGCAGCCAATTTGTGCACAGCAAGGTCCCACAAACAGCAATGAGAAAAACAACCAGATCATCTTTTTTTGCGATGTTGGTTGAGGGATAAATATTGCCCAGGACACCGGGGATAACTCTCCTGCTCTTCTACCAATAGAGCCATGGGATTTGTACATCCACCTGAGAGAGCAGGTGTTTGGTTTAACGTCTCATTCAAAGGTGGAATCTCCGAGAGTGCAACGCTCCCTCAGTACTTGACTGGAGTGAGAACTGGGATTACAGGCTCAAGTCTCTGGAGTGGGTCCCACAACATTGTGACTCAGAGGCGAGAGTGTTACCACGGAGCCAGAGCTGACACATGCCTCAAGAAGGCAACCTAGGCTTGTAGAGAGTCTACAGCAGAGCAACAAGGTGGGTCTTTGGTGTCAGAAGGAAGGGCTGTAACGAATAACTCGATCGCTCACAGCTCCTCAACCTATACAAACAGACATCTTATGGAAGACCTTATCGGGATAACTAAGATATTTAACAGGATAGAGAAAATAAATCCAAAGCAATGCTTTCAGTTTTAACAAGTAACTTGCATTTATATAGCGCCCTTAATGTAGTAAAACGTCCCAAGGTGCTTCACAGGAGTGTCAGCAAACAAAATTAGACACCGAGCCATGTAAGGAGATATTCGGGCAGATGACTAAAAGCTTGGTCAAAGAGGTAGGTTTTAAGGAGCGTCTTACAGGAGGGGAGAGAGGTCGAGAGGCGAAGAGGTTTAGGGAGGGAATTCCAGAGCTTAGGGCCCAGGCAGCTGAAGGCACGGCCACCAATGGTGGAGCGATTATAATTGGGGTTGCTCAAGAGGCCAGAAATGGAGGCGCGCAGAGTTCTTGGAGGGTTGTGGAGCTGGAGGAGGTTACAGAGACAACAACAACAACTTACATTTATATAATGCATTTAATGTAGCAAATGTCCCAGGGCGCTTAACAAGAGCGATATCAATAAAAACATTTGTTGACACCCAGCCACAGAAGGGGATATCAGGACAAATGACCAAAAGCTTGGTCAAAGAGGTAGGGTTTAAGGAGCGTCTTAAAGGAGGAACGAGAGAGGTAGCGAGGCGGAGAGGTTTAGGGAGGGAATTCCACAGCTTAGTGATAAGGCAGCTGAAGGCACGGCCGCTACTCGTGGATTGATTAAAATCGGGGATGCACAAGAGGCCAGAATTGGAGGAGCGCAGAGATCTCGAAGGCTTGCAGGGGTGGAGGAGGCTACAGAGAAAGGGAGGGGCGAGGTCATGGAGGGATTTGAACACAAGGATAAGAACTCTGAAATCGAGGTGTTGCTGCACCAGGAGCCAATGTAGGTCAGCGAGCACAGGGGTGATGGGTGAACGAGACTTGGAACGGGAACGCGGGTTAGGACACAGGCAGCAGAGCTTTGGATAACAGCAACTGGCTAAGAGGTCACGTTTGTGAGGGGCAAACTTAGAACAGATGCAAGATATATTTCTTTACACAGAGGGTGATCAACAGCTGGAATAGGCTGTCAGAAAGAGTGGCTGAGGCAGGGAGGATGCATTCCATGTAAAATGATAGAATTGATTATCAGGAATAAACTAAAGGGTCATCTGCATACCCAGAACCCGTTTAACAGCAGTCAGCACGGATTCAGAGGGGGAAGATCCTGCCTGACAAACCTCCTTCACTTCTTTGAGGAAGCGACATCACAAGTGTACTACGATTTCCAAAAAGCTTTTGATAAAGTTCCGCACGAAAGGTTGCTAACTAAGCTGAAATCTGTGGGGATTCAGGGAATGGATAAGAAATTGATAGGAAACAATCAATAATCATTAGCGAGGTTAGGTCAGGGTGGGGGAACCACCGAGCGAGGGGCGCTCAGGAGTCAGTGCTACTCTCTAATTTACATAAGTGACCAGGATTCAGAAATTCGATGCAAACTGGTCACATTCGCACTCTGTACCAAACTAGAAGAGACAGTGCAACAGGTGGAGGAAGCTCAGAAATTACAGAATGAATTGCACAAGATGTGTATGTGGGCAGAACAATGACGGATGAAATTTACTACAGACAAATTTAAAATTAAAAAGACACCGTAAAGTAAGGAAGCCGTATATCTAAGTTTGCTGACGACACTAAGTTAGATGGCACAGTAATAGTGTAGATGGCAGCAAAAAGTTGCAAAGGGACATTGATAGATCAGGTGAGTGGGCAGATGGAGTTCAATGTGGGGAAGTGTGAGGTCATCCACTTTGGGCCTAAGAAGGATCGATCAGAGTATTTCCTAAATAGCGAGGAACTGTGAAGGAGCAGAGAGATCGAGGGGCCCAAGTACAGAAATCACTAAAAGCTAGTGGGCAGGAACAAAAATAATTACAAAGGCTAACAGAATGTTGGCCGTTATCTCGAGAGGCCTGGAATACAAAGGACTGGAAGTTATGTTACAGCGGTACAAAGCTCTGGTTAGACTCTATCGGGAATATTGCATTCAGTCCTGGGCACTGCACCTCAGGAAAGATTGTAGATGTAGATGGCATTGGAAAAGAAAAAAGAAAGACTTGCATTTATATAGCGCCTTTCACAACCACCAGACGTCCCAAAGCGCCTTACAGCCAATGAAGTACTTTTGAAGTGGAGTCACTGTTGTAATGTAGGAAACGCGGCAGCCAAATTGCACACAGCAAGCTCCCACAAACAGCAATGTGATAATGACCAGATAATCTGTGTTAGTGATGTTGGTTGAGGGATAAATATTAGCCAGGACACTGGAGAGAACTCCCCTGCTCTTCTTCGAAATAGTGCCATGGGATCTTTTATGTCCACCTGAGAGAGCAGACGGGGCCTCGGTTTAACGTCTTATCTGAAAGACGGCACAGCACTCCCTCCATACTGCACTGGAGTGTCAGCCTAGATTTTGTGCTCAGGTCTCATGGAGTGGGACTTGAACCCACAACCTTCTGATCCACAGGCAAGAGTGCCACCCGCTGAGCCACGGCTGACACATTGGGGGGGGGGGCACTAAAAGGGTTAAATCATGAGGACAGGTTGCATAGACTCGGCTTGTATTCCCTTGAATATAGAAAATTACAGAGTTATCTAATTAAGGTGGTTAAAGGATTCAATAGGGTAGATAGAGATAAACTATGTCCTCTGGTGGGAGTGTCCAGAACAAGGGCCAGAACCTTAAAATTAGAGCCAGGCCGTTCAGGGGTGATGTCAGGAAGTACTTCTTCACACAAAGGGTAGCGGAAATCTATAACTCCCTCGCCCAAAAGGCTGTTGAGGCTGGGGGTCAATTAAAAATTTCAACACTGAGATTGATAGATATTTGTTGGCCTAGGGTATTAAAGGTCACAGAACCAAGGCGAGTGGATGAAGTTAAGATACAGATCAGCCATGATCTCATTGAAAGGTGGAACAGGCTCGAGGGCCTGAATGGCCTCCTCCTGTTCCTTTGTTCCTAAGAAAGATGACTTACTCCATGAATGGCGCTGAAAGAGATAAGGATGAAGCTGAAAGAGGCCCAGAAGTATTAGCAGACTCAATGCTGAACATGTCCAGCCAATGCTAAGCAGCGATCGACAAAGCCAATACATTGTTGAACTACAGTAGACAAAACAGTAGAATATAACTCGGAGGAGGTAATGATCAAACTTTAGAATGCTGTAGTCAAGCGGCACCTTGAATACTTTGCCAAGTTTTGGTCACCAGGAAATGAAAGAGATATTCACTGGAGACAGTGTGTAAACAGCCATGAGGTTGATCCCTATTATCAGGAGTCTGAGTCATGAGGAATGGCTGGAGAAACTAGGGTTTTTGAACCTCGAAAGGAGGCGACAGAGATCTTATAAAAGGATAGAGATCACTAAATGTATAGAAATTGTTAACCTGGAATATTACTTTCAATTAAACTGTGGGAGTAGAACTGTTGCACATGGGTTCAAACTAGCAAAAGGCAGTTTTAGGACTGATATCAGGAAAGTCTTCTCCACACAAAGAGCGATCAACGTGTTGAATAAACTTACATATCGAGCCGTAGAGACAAAAGCCATGGAATCATTAAAAAACAAGGTGTCACAATGGGGGTTGTTAGGGTTTCTCTTGATGGGTGAATTAAGATGAACCGAATGGCCTTCCTCAGCCATAACTATCATGTGTAACCTTGTGACTCATTGAAGAAACACATAGATGCAGTAGTAGGAAGTTAATGGCATTGGCGTTCTGGAACAATGAGATCGAATGTGATAAAGAGCCCACTTTATCCAAAGTTATCTTGCAAGGAGCAACCACCACTTGTACCAATGTGACATTTCCACTTTTCCCGTTAGTTGTCCTTATAGCCTGTGAAAAATTGCATTGTTCAATTAATAGCAAACTCTGAGGAGTTTGGCACTGTGGCCTTGTGTCACATGTACTAGGGTGTAATTGAGAGCTAACATCTCGGAGCCACTAACAGGAGGTGACTTTGGTCCATCGGCCTAGTGTGGATTTGAACCCAGATCTGAGCGTCCTGATCCACTGCAGCACGCTGTCACTGATAACAGTCATGTTAATCGCTATCATCCAGCTCCATCCCCAGATAAAAACAGAGAGAAGACCGTCCACCATTTCACAATCCACTGTCCAAAAGTATCCATATCTGCAGGAAGTGATATCCTTTTCCTTACAAACTGGTGACACAATTGGAACAAACTACCCCTCTTTGATGCAACACCATACATTCCCCACCTCCGGTCCATGGCTGTAGCACTAATGATTCCTATTCTTCCTCCACTTCTGCACTCCTGACCTGTGGAGGTGTCTACCTCCACTCCGAGCCTCCCTATGATCAATAGCTGACCCTGTGGGCAGTCACTGCTGTAAGTCTGCACTCAGTCCCTCCGTGGTGCAGCTGGTTGGAGCTCTAATATAGTACGCCACTGTGCCTCATTTCCTACTTCTCTTTGTCTTCTTTCACTTACACCCTGCTTAACAAAAACGCTGTAATTTCTATGTATCAGAAGTAAATAAAAACATAGAAAGAAAGGCTTGCATTTATATAGCACCTTTCACGACCACTGGATGTCTCAAAGTGCTTTACAGCCAATGAAGTATTTTTTGGGGTGTAGTCTGTGGGAAGGTGGGAAACACAGCAGAGTACTATTGACCAGATAATCTGTTTTTGTGGGATAAATATTGGCCAGGACACCAGGGATAACTCCCCTGTTCTTCTCTGAAATAGTGCCCTGGGATCTTTTACATCCACCCGGGAGAGCAGATGGGGCCTCAGTTTAACATCGCATCATGAAAGACGGCACCTCCGACAGTGCAGCATTGGGAGTGTCAGCCTAGCTTTATGTGCACAAGACCCTGGAGTGGGACTATGAACCCACAACCTTCTGACTCAAAGGCAAGGGTGCTACCCACTGAGCCACAGCTGAACGATACGATAAACTTAGCTGTGGGATATATCAGCAGGGGCAAGAGTCACCATTGACCCGATAATTGTGCTTTCCCTCGGTTTATTATTCTGGTGCCTGTCAGTTAATATTTTACTTCCTCAGCGGTCAGATGCTTAAATGCTTTTGTCCCTGACAGTAGAGTCACCTATACATGGAAAATCCATGTGTAATTACAGCAGCCTAAAACAAACATTTGCAATGCAAGCTTCACCCCATGCAATAATGAAAGGCTGCCTTATGTGTATCCATGAGATCCACAGTAGACATGTGCTGGTAGACAATTCGAGATTTAAAGCTGCAGGCATTGCAGTTTGGTGAATTGGCACTGCTAATAGTTGACCAATGGTGCAGAGCCTATAGAAAAGAAAGGACTTGCATTTCCACAGCGCCTTTCACAACCTCAGCAGTTGAAGTACTTATTGAAGTGTAGTCACTGTTTGTAATGTAGAGAAACGTGGCAGCCAATTTGCACACAGCAAGCTCCCACACACAGCAATGTGATAATGACCGGATAAATGGTTTTAGCGATATTGGTTGAGGGGTAAATATTGTCTAGGTCACCGAGAAGATCTCCCCTGCTCTTCTTTAAATAGTGCCATAGGGTCTTTTATGTTCCTCTGAGCAGTCAGATTGGGCCTCAATTTAACATCACATCTGAAAATGCAGCACTCCCTCAAAGTGTCAGCCTAGATTGTGTGCTCAAATCTCTGGAGTGGGACTTGAACCCACAACCTTCGGACTCAGAGGCGTGAGCGCTACCCACGGAGCCACAGCTGACACGTAAATAAGCCCATTAGCCCAGGATCTAGGACTGCCGTCTTTTGTGTTTGTTCTCCATAGTTTGATGAAGTTTGACTCCGGAATAATACAGCAGTGGAGTTTGTGTTTGTAGCCAGGAAAGGTCCATGGGGAAAAATTTGTTCACGACCATCTTGGGTCGTGAACATCGCCTGGGCGCTAAATTTAGTGCCCGGCGAAAAATAAAGCCAGCGATCGCTAACTTCAGTTTTAGCGCCCCAAGAGGGAGGTGCATGCTAATTCAAGCACTCCACTTCCTTCTTAGAGCGAATATCGGGGCGATGTGTTCTGCAACGCTGCGCACAGGGCCGTGTAGTGATGCCGCATGGAAGGGCTCTTCCCCTCATTAAAGGGGAGGGCCCAAGACCACACCTCTGCGGGGCCCTACCTGGAGCACCGGGGAACGGGGAGCTGTGCCAGCAGCTCGGCACACAAGAGGAGCTCCAGGCTGCCAGATTGCGGCACGGATCCCGCGTTCAAAGACGGACGATTTTTTTTTCCCCGCCTGCCACCTCCCCTTTAGTTATTGCCCCATGAGCCTCCTGCTGCTCCGTTCCCGCCCCCGAATTAGTCGCTGTCATCGCCCGGCGCAGATTCAGGGGAAGCGGGACAATTTTGCAGGAGGGGTGGGAACAGGGCACTGCGCATGGTGATGGCGTCATCATTGCCTGCGCAGCGAAGCATGGCGCTACCGGTTACCGCCACTGCTAAACTCCCGCTGAATTTAGCGGGTGACGTTAGCGGCACCGCGCCTCGGTGAAAAGTCGTTTGCCCCCCGGGGGCGCTAACGAGAGGTGCAAATACACTGAATTTCTAGCCCATGTGTCTCAGTCTGAAGGACATTGGACAGTACTAATAGCAACATGGCGGGGGGGGAGCTGCAACCTGGACCGCTGCACTATTGTGACTGGAGGAGGGCGAGCGACTGAGGGGAATAAAAATGTAGCGAATAAGATCTTAAGAAAGATTTTAAACTTCCACAAAGTGGGTACAGGTATCGGTCAACGTGCGTAGATGTTGGGTGAGGACATGATTGGGTTTGGTTGTGAAACATGGCCAAATAAGTTGCCGCCATTCAGTCTCTAGGCTTACTGGTGAAGAATGGTCACTTGGAAAGGCACTGAAGGACTGTCGGTCTATGGAACTATACCCCAGCAAGAGTCAGAGCCTTTAGGAGAAGGGGAGAAGGCGGAGCGGAGGGAGGCTACTATCAGACAGTAAAGTGATTCATTGATGGGCTTTCCATTATTGTGTGGAGAGTTTGGGCGATGATTCTCCACATAGTGAGTCCCAGGCTCAGCTGTGCCTACAGGAGAGGTGCTTTTTGGGGGAAAATAAAGGTAGGCTTCTGTCTTGGAGCAAAGAACAGCTTTGAGAGAAATGGTGACAGGCAGCTCTGTTGTGCTGAAGGGTGGCCAGGAAATGGGCAGGAGATGTAAAGAAAAAGCCCTCACAAAAGATCCAAAGGCCACATGAGGGAAACATTTTTTGCACAGCGAGCGGATCGGTTCTGGAAGGCACTGCCTGAAAGGATGGTGGAGGCAGATTCAATCACAGCTTTCAAAAGGGAACTGGATAAGTAACTGAAGGAAATTTTTTGCAGGGCTTTGGGGAAAGGGACGATCTGAACTGCTCTTGCAGAGAGCCAGCACAGGCTCAATGGGCCGAAAGGCCTCCTTCTGTGCTGTAACCGTTCTACAAACGGAACCAAAACTACGATTAGGTCCAATACTGTTGTATCATGTGACTACCAGGAAGGTCGAAGGTGAACTAGATGGACCATGGTTGTTTTTGGTCTAGAAATTTCTACGTTCTCACCTTCAATTCCTGATGAAGATTTTTTCACATTTAGATGAGTCAGCCTCTGAGATAACTGCCTGATTTTTATTCAGGGCCAGTTGCTATAACTACCTTTTAATGGAGCAGAATATCCAATTGCTATGTGTTATGAAGGGAGATGGCTGTACATCTGTGGGTGTCTCTCAGTCATCCCTTGTTACTGCATTCTATACTTCAGAACTATGGCGCTGGACCAGACATTTAAGATAGAAATCACTCAGTTTCCAAGACCGTGATACTGCAATAATGGGGCAGTAATTCCTCCCCAAACACGTGAGTACGGAAGGGGTACTCACGCGTCTGGCCGGAGGAAATGCCGGTTTTCAGCATGCACAGCGCATGCGCTGAAAACCGGCATTTCCTCTCCTCTAACCCAAGAGGTGAAGAGGCTAGCGCGTGCGCTGTAGGGGGCAGCGCGTGCGTCTTGGATTTCCTCTGTTTTGGGGGATTTGCGCATGTGTAAAGGCCTCCGGTCTTTACGCTTGTAAAAAGCACACGTAAGTATTTATTTTTACAGGTAAGTGGTGTTTTAGTGCAATTTAGATTTTTTTTTTCCACAGGTTTATTATTTTAAAGAATCTACAATAAGGTAAATTTAGTTTTAGACCCTTTTTATTAAAAATTTATTTTTTCAAAAAAAAAAATTATTGTTTAAATTATTTTTTTTAACTTATTTATACTTAATTTAATGATTGGGATGTTTTTTTAAATTTTATTTAAAGTTTAAGTAGTGTTTTGGGATGCAGTACTTCTCATGAGTTTGACAGTTCTTACTCTCAAACTTATGAATGAAGTTTCCCCTCCCCTGATTGGCTGAACAGTGCTCACCTGATCCCAGCCGGCACATCGCACTAACTACGCCGCTGGGTCAGGTTAGCACAGCGCGCCGACATCAGAACCGGGCCACTGACAGGAAATCCACTGCGGGCCAGGTTTCAGATGTCGGCGCGCCGGGTGAGTGCACATCGGGGGCTTGCACGTGCGGCAAGCCCCCGACACCAAGTTCTGGGCCATTAACCCAAGCGGGGTTGTAAGTTGGGGTGTAAACCAGATGGATCTGGGTTGCTGACATGATCGAGGGGGTGTGGGGTTTCCTGGAGCTTCTTGTGCCCAACCCCGTTACATTGCTGGACAACTATCCGAGCTTCTCTGGGGGCTATCCCAGGAATTCTGTGCAAAGTGCTCCTGGTAGGCCTAGTGGGACCTGCATCTCATGGGAGCAGGTCTAGCTTCTGTTTCTGGCCCTAAGGTAAAACAGTAAAGAATCATAGAGTCAAAGAATGCGGCAGCACCTCCCAAACCCACGACTTCTTCCACCTAGAAGGACAAGGGCAGCAGGAGCACGGGAACACCACCACCTCCAAGTTCCCCTCCAAGTCACACACCATCCTGACTTGGAAATATATCGCCGATCCTTCATTGTCGCTGGGTCAAACTCCTGGAACTCCCTCCCTAACAGCACTGTGGGAGTACCTTCACCATACGGACTGCAGCAGTTCAAGAAGGCGACTCACCACCACCTTCTCAAGAGCAACTAGGGATGGGCAATAAATGCTGGCCTTGCCAGCGATGCCCACATCACATAAACGAATGAAAAGAGTGGGTCATTTGGCCCTTCGTGTCTGTGCCGGCTCTTTGAAAGAGCTTTCCAATAAGTCGCACCGCCCCATGCTCTTTCCCTCACAGCCCTGCAAATTTTCTCCGTTCAAGTATTTGTCCAATTCTCTCTTGAAAGTTAGCATTGAATCTGCTTCCGCCACCCTTACAGGCAGTGTATTCCAGATCACAACAGGCTGTGTAAAAAAATTCTCCTCACCTCCCCTCTGCTTCTTTTGCCAATTACCTTAAATCTGTGTCCTCAGGTTACTGACCCTCCTGCCACTGGAAACAGTTTCTCCTTATTTACTCCCTCAAATTCCTTCATGATTTTCAACACCTCTATTAAATCTCCTCTTAACCTTCTCTGCTCTAAGGAGAACAACCCCAGCTTCTGCAGTCTCTCCAAGGCCTTGACAGCCTTCCTAAAGTGCGGTGCCCAGAATTGGACACAATACTCCAGATGAGGCTTAACCAGTTTTTTAATAAACATTTAGCATAACTTCCTTGCTTTTGTACTCAATGCCTCTATTTCTAAAGCCCAGAATCCTAAATCCCAACAGCCTTCTCAACTCGCCCTGCCAGCTTCAAAGATTTGTGTGCGTACACCCCCGGGTCTCCCTGTTCCTGCC